>NC_054835.1:54496164-54796164 GCF_018345385.1 Vulpes lagopus
AAGGGGGGGGAAGAAGCAGAAGGAGAGAGAGAATCTCAAGCAGATTCCTCGCTGAGTGTGGAGCATGATGCAGAACTCAATCCCAAGCCCCTGAGATCATGCCCTAAGCTGAAACCAAGAGTCAGGTGCTTAACTGACTGAGTCATCAAAGCCCTGTTAAGGGCCTTTTTTTTTTTAAGATTTTATTTATTTATTCATGAGAGGCACAGAGAGAGAGGCAGAGACACAGGCAGAGGGAGAAGCAGGCTCCATGAAGGGAGCCCGACATAGAGACTTGATCCCAGGACTCCAGGATCACAACCCTCGGCTGAAGGCGTTACTAAACCGCTGAGCCACCCAGGCTGCCCTATTAAGGGCCTTTTAAAGGCAAGGGAAGAGACATTGCTGTATGGTGAATAAAAACTCTAGGCTTAGAATCAGACAGACCTTGATATGACTTTGAATGACATCTATGAGCCTTCTTTTCTTATCTATATGATAGAAGTAATATTACCTAGCTTATTGTCTTTGAGGAAAAATGCTAGATAATATAATGTAAATATGTAGATATAAATATATATATTTCTCTGGCATATAGGAAGCCTTTGATAAATGGTGGTTATTATTAGGGCACATATCTCAGGCTTCAGAGCAACTTCAATAGGTGTCACATTGAGTGTCACCTAAACTAATGAATTTTCTGGGCACCTGGGTGGTTCAGTTGGTTGAGCATCTGCCTTCGACTCAGGTCATGATCCTAGGGTCCTGGGATGGAACCCTACATTGGGCTCTCCACTCAACAGAAGGGGGCCTGCTTCCTCTCCCTCTGCCCCCCTTCCCCACTTGTGCTCTCTCTTATTATCTCTCTGTGTCTCTCAAATAAATAAATAAAATCTTTAAAAATAAATAAATAAAATAAAATAATGAATCTTTGTGAAAAGAGCTGCAGCTCCTTACACAGAAACACATACACAGGGCAGCCCTGGTGGCTCAGTGGTTTAACGTCACCTTTGGCCCAGGGCCTGATCCTGGAGACCCGGGACCGAGTTTCACGTCGGGCTCCCTACATGAAGACTGCTTCTCCCTCTGCCTGTGTCTCTGCCTTTCTGTGTGTGTGTGTGTGTGTCTCTCATGAATAAATAGGTAAAATCTTAACACACACACACACACATACACATTCTTCAGGAGCAAAATCCTATGGAATTATTCTCACACACCCACCATCAAGATTCCCATGTGAGGGATCCCTGGGTGGTGCAGCGGTTTAGCGCCTGCCTTTGGCCCAGGGCACGATCCTGGAGACTCGGGATCGAATCCCACGTTGGGCTCCCGGTGCATGGAGCCTGCTTCTCCCTCTGCCTATGTCTCTGCCTCTCTCTCTCTCTCTCTGTGACTATCATAAATAAATAAATAAATAATTTTTTTAAAAAAAAGATTCCCATGTGAACATCCTAACCCTGACTTCCTAAATTGAATATTTCCTTTCTCTGGAAGGTGAAGCAAGGGGCACAATAAAACCTCTCCTTAAAATTCGCTTATATAAAAAAAAAAACATGCCACATATCATCAGCCTTCAAAGGCACTTGCACTTGAGCTAGTCCCAAGAGTTAGAGGGTGACCCAGAGGAGCCTGAGTAACTCCTAAGATATTCCTGGAGTGTGGGCTGGAAGCTGGGAACTGCTTGGAAACATTGAGTTCATCCATCACATGCTTGGAGTTTTTAAATAGAGTTGCTGTTGTTCTCACAAAACTGAATATTTGATGCAACTAAATAATTTAAAACATGTGAACAACCTTGCTGCTCTTTTGCCAAGAGAACTCCTAGCCTTCTCTTGCTACCAGTATAGTCTTGAGAACCATCAAGGGTAATGGTGTGACTTGAAAGCTCTGGAACAGCCCACAGATTTGATTCTTGCTGTGCCAGGGTCTGACTGTAAACTCTAGGAAAAGTGAATCACAGAGCTTTGCCCTAGATGCTAGTGAATCAGGACACAGAGACTTCAGTTCAAGAGCTTACTTCCTAATTCACCATCACCACTGCTCTGATACACACCTACATGCCACCGTTTTTCCAAGAGGAGAAACTAATTACTAAACCAAAGTCTCTCTCCTCTGTAGTATCTCAGAAAGACCATTGACCAGGGGGCAGAAAGATGTGGACTGCTTATCCATTCATCCAGGGCTTGGTCCTTGTTGGAAAAAAATTGAATTTTGAAGACCTCTGTGCTACAAGGGATTTCTGTTCCCTCTGACTCTGCTCTAATATATCTTCTATCCCTGAGTAAGATAGGCAAGAGATCATCTCTAGTAGCCCCCTCTTCACTTGCACTGTCCCTTGTTTACTGCACATCTTATGATTTCCACACCCCTCAGTGGTCCACACACTTTACCTATTCATTCAGCAACCATGTACTGAGCATGCCCCAAGTGTGAGATCCTATGCTGGGTATTATAAAGAAAACACACACACATACACACACAAATTGTTCCCACTTTCAATAAGTTTGTGGCTATAAGACATGCACATAAATTACTATAATACTGTGTAGAGTCTCAGATATGCCCTAAGAAAGGTATAGGAAGGTACAGTGGGATAACCCAGGAAGAAAGGGTTACTTCTAACCTCAATTTGAAATGGCCTCTGATCAAGAATTAATATCTAAGAGAGCCAGAGTTCCACACACCAGCCAGCCTTGCTCTCCCAATGGGTCATCCATCGCCTGCTGATCCTGGAGAAAGTTCTGGTTTCAGCAGCATTTTATTTCCCTGCCAGAAAATGTTACCATGGAAAGAGCCATCCCTGCAAAAGGCCATACCCACTATTCTGTCTCCCTCTATCATTCTTTATCCCTCAGGGACTTTTTTTTTTTTTCAATTAAACAATGCTCATGGAACACAAATTTGTAGTAAAGGAATCCAATTCCACAGGAAAACCTGTACCCTATAGGTGAAGAGATTTTACTTTCTTTTTTTTTTTCAAATATTTTATTTATTTAGTCAAGAGAAAGGCAGAGACATAGGCAGAGGGAGAGGCGGGCTCCATGCAGGGATCCTGATATGGGACTCTATCCGGGGACTCTGGGGTCAGGCTGAGCCACCCAGGCATCCTGAGATTTTACTTTCAGGTGAGTTCATTGTACCTCAAAAAAGCAGTGTCAGGGTTTGGGTTTTGCCTTTGTTTTGTTTTGTTTTTAAGAAGAAATGTGTAAAACCAGAGTGAGAGCACTAGCTTCAGTATTGCGAGATTTCCGTCCTCAGCTCAGAAACAAATAAAAAAGCTAGGAAAAGTTAGCTGCTCGCTGTCAAATGTTTCCATTTGCTTGTTTTCCTTTCTTGCTTGCTCTGGAGGCTTTCAGATAAATAAATTAAGTGTGTGTTACGTCACTGAGGATCTCCGGCCATCTTGGACTCCTTTGACTGATCTGTCCATCCTGCCAGATCCCAGGCAGGCAGCTGGCTTGGGGAGTGGTGCTGACTGGTTCTCTTGGGTAACCCAGCAGGAAATGAAGTTGAATCTGTCCAACATACAAACTCTTCAAGCTTTCCTCCCCAAGCACTTGTCTCTCTAATTTGGAGTTCCTAGGTCTTTGGGGAGAAAATATCTGAGACTTCCTAGTGTTGGTTCACTAATAAATATTCCCTCCTATAAGCTGTTCTGGGGAGTGGCTTTGACTTCCTTCAGTTTGAGGGCAGGAAACCCGCCTTTGCTGGAAGTAAACAGCCAGAGGCCAGCACCAGGCCAGGGAACTGTTAAACGGGAAATTTGAAGTGGCTCTAAACTTATCCCAGTGTGCTCCTTGCTTCCGGCCTCCCCTTCTCAAGAAAGAGAAGCAGTCTCTGGAGATGGCGAGTGAGAATGGAGCTCACAGCTGCTTTGCCAACTTGCAAAGCACTCAGGCAATGCACTTCCCCAGTTGGGAGCAGCCCTGGACCATTTTCCCACCAGCCAACCAGAGTAGGTTTTCCCAAGCCAAGTGAGAGAGCTCCAAGCCAGTAGTAAACAATAGCTCTGGATGTGTTAACCCCTACCTGACCCTGCCAGTCAAAAGCTCCCCAGACTGGGCAGCCCTGGTGGCTCAGCGGTTTAGCACTGCCTTCAGCCCAGGGCACAATCCTGGAGACCCAGGATCGAGTCCCATGTCAGGCTCCCTGCATGGAGCCTGCTTCTCCCTCTGCCTGTGTCTCTGCCTCTCTCTCTCTGTGTCTCTCATGAATAAATAAATAAAATCTTAAAAAAAAAAAAAAAAAGCTCCCCAGACCTCACCCTGCTCCTCAAAGTAGCAAGGTCCTATGAAAATAATTGTTAAAAGAGACAGAGCTCAAGAATCCCCTAGTAGACAATTCCTGTTTCACTGACCTTGATGCCAAAGTCTGCTCCTTCCTTTCTTATTTGTATTTCTGCTTATTAGAAGACAGTTTTGACACATCCACATGAAGGTGTTAATACTTTGTGCTTATGCAAACAGCATACTTTAAAAAATTATTTATTTATTTGAGAGAGAAAGGGGGGGGAAGAAGCAGAAGGAGAGAGAGAATCTCAAGCAGATTCCTCGCTGAGTGTGGAGCATGATGCAGAACTCAATCCCAAGCCCCTGAGATCATGCCCTAAGCTGAAACCAAGAGTCAGGTGCTTAACTGACTGAGTCATCAAAGCCCTGTTAAGGGCCTTTTTTTTTTTAAGATTTTATTTATTTATTCATGAGAGGCACAGAGAGAGAGGCAGAGACACAGGCAGAGGGAGAAGCAGGCTCCATGAAGGGAGCCCGACATAGGAGACTTGATCCCAGGACTCCAGGATCACACCCTCGGCTGAAGGCGTTACTAAACCGCTGAGCCACCCAGGCTGCCCTATTAAGGGCCTTTTAAAGGCAAAGCAAACCTTTCCCCTCCCCCTTCTCCTCCCTCTGCCTTTTGAATTTTGCATCCATACCACTCCCAGGAAGTCTGCTTACTAAAAAGCAGATCTGCCATGTGTCAGAGAAATACCCCCAGAGGACCGTCAGGAACTGGTAGACTCAGCTTTTTCCAGCCCCTTCCAACTTCACATTAAAAAGGCCTCAACCTTCAGAAGGAATGACATTGCTGGTAGACTCAGCTCAGATGGGGAGAGACCCCCTCCAGACCCTCAGGATCTTCCTCCTTCTGCTGGCAGGGGCGGGGCAGGGGGGGGAGCCACAATCTTCACCCAGATTCTTCTTCTAGTCCCCTTCTCAGGTTTCACAAATTGTGAACTAAGAAGTATAAAATCATCGGGCCGCCTGGATGACTCAGTGGTTGGGCGTCTGCCTTTGACTCAGTTCATGATCCCAGGGTCATGGGATCCAGTCCCTCATTGGGCTCCCCACAGGGAGCCTGCTTCTCCCTCTGCCTGTGTCTCTGCCTCTCTCTGTGTGTGTCTCCCATGAATAAATAAATAAAATATTAGGAAAAAAGTATAAAATCATCTCTGTGCTATAATCTAGAGAGACCCAGTGAGACTAGTAGTTGTTAGTAACAAGTGATAAAAATTAACAGTGGTTCATCAGTGGAGCATTTTAAAGTTATGAAATACTTTAATATATACTATAACACTTAATACTCCATGCTTTTTCCAGGAGATGTTATTACTAATTTCATATTGTAAATAGAGAGTGGAGGCCAGATAAAAAAAAATTAAGTTACTTGCTCAAGGTCACAGCAGGGAAGTATTGTGGGAATTTCAATAAGAGCAGCAAATCCCTAAAAGCACTTATGTGCCAGGCACTATTCTGAGCCCTTTACATTCAATCCTACAACAACCTGATTTTAATCTCATTTTGAAGATGAGTAAATGAGGGGTGCCTGGGTGGCTCAGTCAGTTACCATCTAACTCTTAATTTCTACTCAGGTCATGATCTCAGGGTCATGAGATGAAGCCCTGTGTTGGGCTCCATGCTCAGCATGGAGTCTGCTTGAGGTTCTCTCACTCTCTCTCTCTCTCTCTCTCTCTCTCCCCTAAATAAATAAATAAGTAAAGTCTTTAAAAATAAAAGAAAAAAGATGAGTAAACAAGCCACAGAAACATTAAGAAACTTGTCTGAGGTCACCCAGCTAATAAGTGACAGAGCCCAGACTCTAACCTCAACAGTTAGAGATGCAAGCAGATAGGGTCAGGAGAGGGTAAAGATCTCTGCCAAGGGTGTCACATTGCTGAGGAAGGGGTCACAGCAGTTGAATGTAGGGTGTCAACAGCAGTCCAGTGTGTAGCCCCCAGCTCTGTAGGACTAGAGCCTGGTTTTGCTCACTCACACAAGAGTAGACCCATCACTCCAGGCATGCTCCTGTTAATCAAACTCACAAGACTGGTGTATTGTGCTAGATGTCAAACCACATTATAATCAGGGGATTGTTTGCTAAGCACGAAATCCTGGAAAAGACTTGGAGGATTCAGACGTTTAATGAAACCAGGCTGATATAGTATAATGGTTGGCTACAGTGTGAGTACAGTGTGGATGTACAACTCCTACAGCCCTTTACCTTGGGGCCTCTCTACCCTGCCCCACCACCACCCCCAGCTGTATTTAACCCTAGTGCCAGGGGAAAGGGGTGTGCTATTCTCTCTCATTTCCTGTGTTCCTTTAGGAACCACATGCTTTTGGGCTTGAGAATGCCCAGGACTCAACCTGGTTGGAGGCAAGAGGGTGGGAATGCTCCCTTTTCAGGAGCCTCCATCAGACATACCAACATTTGTCACCTTATTCTCTGCCTTCATTTCTCTTAGTGCCCTTGTCAGGGCCTTAGTGATTTGGTATTAGGGGAAAGAATCATGAAAGAAAAAAAGTGATTGGGCCCATTTCCTCATATCCCACCACCACCCCAGCCCACGTGCACCCTTTGAAATCAGATGTCACTGGTTGAGAATCTTGAGAATGAATTTAACAAACTTCTGCTGGGCACCATGTGTTTCTGAGCCCCTGGGAACCCATTCCCTACCCCCCAAGAAACTGAGTGTGGCAGGCTGGGCGGGTCACTAGGCTGGCATGGAGATGACTCAGGCCACATTTGACTTCAGCTCAATATGACACATGAGCTTCAGTGTCTATGAAGACATCTTAAAGATCATGGGAAGTGAGAAGTGGGCCCTTGGGGACAAGGTCAAATGTTTACAGCTCCCTCTAGCTACCAAGTTCTGAGTCCTGACTCAGGGACTGATCTGAAGGGCTACAAAATCCACAGCTCCAGGAGGAAGTGCCAGCACTGAAGGTCAGAAAGGCTCTGGGCCCCCAAGACAGGAATTCCTTCAAGTCCATATCCAAGACAGTAAGGAGTTCACCAGTGTATTTCTGAGCAGTGCCTGGAGTAAAGATCTATGGCCCAAGCTTGGCAGAGTTGGATAAGGAGAAGCAAAGCTGGGACCCCTTCCCTGAACATCTCCAAAGATCTGAGATGATAAACATCCAAACTAAAAAACGCCAGGATTCTGACCCTGGGGGATGACAGGCTGGCTGATGAAGAGAGGCTTGGAAAAGACAGAGGCAGGGACCAGGTGAGCTCTGCAGTCATGCCCTCAAGAACTCTCACTCCCCCGTGCTCAAAGAGCCCAGTCTCCTCCAGACATCATAGTGCAGCACCACAAACACATGAGAAGGCCACACAGAGTAGTCTCTGACCACCACTTGTCTGGCCCTTCCCCTGACCTATCTAACCCCTCCCTTGTCTATCCCCTGCCCTGTTCACCACCTGCCTGTTCAGTGATTTGCTTAGAGGCAGATCATTAGTCAAAGAAGAGAAGGGACCTGAGATGTCAAAAAAAAAAAAAAGGCTTATATCATAGCTATGCCTTTTGCCAACTGTATTTCCTTGGTCATTCCATTCAAACAGCCCTTTACAGTTTGCAGAGCACTTGCATATAAGCTGTCTCGTCTGATTTCCAAAGCATGGCATAAGTGGCCCAGGTATCATTGTTGCCTGTCAAGGGGGAACTTTCTTGGTCAGGGCCCTTTTGGTTGCCAATGACAAAACCCAAGTCAAACCATCTTAAACATAAAGAAAATCCACTGGCTCATGTAACTGAGAAACCTGGAGATGCTGCTCAGTTGGATCCAGGGATTCAAACAATGCCATCTGTCTCTGTCTCTCAACATTCTTCCCTCTAACTCCACTTTATTCACAGGTAGGGTTCTCCTCATGGGGTCACCTGATGGCCAGCAGCTCCAAGTCACAGCATCAGGGCTGATAGTTTCCACTAAAGTCCTAGATCCAATACTTATTGGACTGAAATGAGTCATGCGCCCACCCCTGGAGGAGGAGTTAGTCCCACCCAAGCCTTATCAGCCATGAGTGGAAGAAAGTGGTTTCCAAAGAAAATGAGGGTGTGTTAGCTGTAGGCTAGTCATGCAAAAACAAGAGGACCCCATGGTAATTCTGGGGAAATCTGGGTCCCAATTTTTTTAAGGAGGGTCCCCACCCAGTGTGGATTGAGACCTGGGCTGAGATCAAGAGTCGATCACTCAACCAACTGAGCCACCCAGGCACCCCCTTTGTTTCTTTTTCCAGTATTTTTAAATCTTTAATGAGAAGAAACTGAAAGAGCTGAACTGAACTTGTCACTCCCCCACTGAAACTGGGCTACTTGTGTCCCATACATGGTGTCATTTAAGACTGGATACCCAGACTTAGATTATTAATTGCCATACTTAGGTAATGAACTGATGTCACCCTATAAAGCTTATTGGGGCTGTGGAGCCAAACCTCACCCTATGGGTGGGAATAGACTTTCCTGTAGGGGAAACAGATGACCCAACTTTCAGCCACCCCTGGAGGAGGTCAGAGTGGGGGCAGCGGATGAGGACACAGAATGCAAGGCTAAGGTTGGAATGAAGGGAAGTTTTTCCCCCTGGTTTTGGGACCAGGGTCAGTTGGTGTGAAGACACCTGAATTTTTCCAGTGGGAGTAAGGCATGAGCAGTCTATGGCCACACAAGGGCAGATGAGAATTGAGACAAGAGCCTCCCAAGTCCAGCTTCATGAGTGTGCCACCTGGGCAGTCACATGGGGCTCCACGTTGGGAAGGGCCCTATGATTGGTTTAATGCCCTATTGTCACTATCTTGAGATCTCAATATTTTGTACAAGGAGACCCATATTTTCATTTTGTGCTGGACCCCAAATTATGTAACTGTTGCTGCTGTCAAATAAGAACCCCTGGAGCATCCTGGTGCCTGAGTGGCTCAGTCAGTTGAGTGTCCAACTCTTGATTTCAGCTCAGGTCTCCATCTCAGGCTCGTGAGTTTGAGCCCCAAGTTGGGCTCCATGCTGTCCATAGAACCTACTTAAAAAAAAAAAAAAAAAAGAACCTACTTAAAAAAGAAGAAGAAGAAAGAAGAAAGAAGAAAGGAGAAGGAGAAGGAGAAGAAGAAGGAAGAAGAAGAAGAAGAACAAGAACAAGAAGAACAAGAACAAGAAGAACAAGAAGAAGAAGAACAAGAACAAGAAGAACAAGAACAAGAAGAACAAGAAGAAGAAGAACAAGAAGAAGAACAAGAAGAAGAAGAACAAGAAGAAGAAGAAGAAGAACCACCACCCCTGGAGGGTCTGAACCCAGGTCTGGGCAACAGTTCTGAGCTATTCTTTTGGGCACATCCCCTTCTTTTGATCTCACCTCATGCCTGATTTCAGATGAGCCATGAGGAGATAGAGAAAAGTTATCTCATGCTCTGGGCAGAATGGCAAAGAGGTGATCAGTATCCCCACCCCTGCCACAGAGCTGTCACTGTGTCACCAGTGGCATTCACTGGCAAGAACAATCTGCAAGGGTCATAGGCAGCAGGAAGCATGTCATGGAAGGCAAATCAGAACACCCAAAAGTGGACAGGGGAGGCCCCAGCCTCAGGGGCAGGTGCCTGCTACATAGAACTGGGGAAGAAGTAAATGAGACTTGCATTTGTGACTTAAGCACTGTGTTGGACAGTCAGCTTTTGTTGGTTATTGGTTAATCATAGGAGTCATTATTATTAATATCTAATTATAAAATGTGGGAAATGCAGAACAAAAATTACTTGTGATGCTACTGTTTCATAACCCATATCTTAAATAAAAATGGAATTACTCTCTGAAAAAAATATATATATACAGTTGACCTTTGAACAATATGGCTTTCAACTGCACATATCCACTTATATGTAGATTTTTTTTTCAGTAAATACCATATAGTACAGTATGGCATTTCCCTATGATTTTTCCTAATAACATTTTCTTTTCTCTAGCTTACTTTATTGGAAGAATACAGTGTGTAATACATACAGGATGCAAAATATGTGTTAATCAACAGTGCTATCAATAAGGCTTCCAGTCAACAGTACACTAGGATGTTAAGTTTTGAGGGAAGTCGAAAGTTATATGTGGATTTTCAATTGTGCCGGGGTCAGCACTCCTAACCCCCCCCTCCCACCATTGTTCAGGATAGGCTGTAAATATTCATAGCTACCTCACAGGCACTTTGTCATTCACATTTCACCCTCATTTTAAAAATATATTTTATTTATTTATTCATGAGAGACACACAGAGAGAGAGGCAGAGACATACACAGAGGGAGATGCAGGCTCCTCACAGGGAGCTCAATACAGGACTCCATCCTGGGACCCTGGGATCATGCCCTGAGCCAAAGGCAGATGCTCAATCACTGAACCACCCAGGTGTCCCTCACCCTCATTATTTGTAATGACTGTATAGTATCCCATTGTATGAACATGAAAATTCATTGTAATTCTGAAATGTTGAAGCTTATTAAAAGGCACAGAGAATACCATAACAAAAAATACATACAAAAAAGCATTTTGCTTTTAAAAAAAAGTCTTGAAGGAGCCTTCTCTGGGGCATGTGAGTGGTAATTCCAAGGGACCTCTCAGAGATAGATGGTATCTGCTGGAGAGATATGGGTGCAGACCCATGCTATTACACATTGGGAACCTGAAGGTTATCGTGGTTGTTTTGAAATCGCAGGCCAGACAGTGTGGCACTTTGGTGAAACTCCATTATGTAGAAGAGTCAGTGGACCCTGAGAGACATTTTGTAACAGTCCAAGGCCACTCATCAAGTAAATAAAAGACAGAACTCCACCCCAGGGCATCTGACCCAAGGCCCTGAATGCTTCTGCATTATGGGGGCATGGCCCTCCCTTGACCCCGGGGTTCTCAGAAAAAGCAAGGCTTTAACTGGAGGCCGTCCCTTCTGATGGTGACTTCCCACAATTCTAGTGCAGCCTTGGTGACAATTTCAGCCTGGCCCAGGACAAACAGTAAAGCAGAATCCATGCCAGTGGGGGACATTCATTCGCAATGCAGATTCAAGACTCTGCCTTCTGAGCTGTCCAGATGCCACTGGAAAGTTAGCTTACTGCAGTGAGTCACCGCTAATTGGGTCTCAAGGGCAGAGGAGCCAAGCAACATTACCTCCTAGGGATTTGCTTCCATGAAACCCAACTGCAGGATAGCAGCTCCAGGAAAGAAAGCCTAAACCTAACTGCCACCAACACCACTCTGGGGAAGACTCCTCCTTACTTTACCTCTACTTTCTCTCTCTTTTGTCCTCATGTCTCACTGCGTTTTAAGAGAAAATACTTTACCTCTCCATGGTTCCTACTTTCACTTGCCAGGGGTTTCAGTGGAAGATCACGAGGTCTCTCAGGTTTCGTCCTTCTGCTTTTCTGGCTTTATTATTAATCTTGCAAAGGCAGTGTGAAATTTTGAAATGAGGTCATCGTCTGAACTTTGCAATATTTCCAATAACCAGAGGGCTGGCACCGGGCTGTATGTCTGAGACCAGGAGCTATGACCTTTTGCTTCCTTGTCACAGAAACCCTCACTATCCTTGGCAGAGGACAGCACTCTGCATGGGAATACCAGAAGGAAGCTCTTTGTGGCTACTTTTCCAATGGCAAACCAATGGCCATATCCTTAAATAACACAAAGGCACAATTGTGCATTGGTTTTATTGGGGGAGAAAAAGAATATTAAAATAAAAAGAGATGCATAGATTTGTCAGTTTAGTATAGAATGCTACATAATGCACACCAGTTCGCCTGATGACCTGGCTTATTAACATGAAGGCAAGGAAAGTATGTCAAGGGCTGTTAGGAACCCCTAAGCCATGTTATGCAAGTATATTCCTCCTTAGGAGAAAAATGGCAAATAATGAGCTGTGTAGCCTTGGTGGCATTAGTAATACTCCATTGCTTCAGGAAGGTGGCAGGTACATGGGTGTTTGTTTCATTATCTTTTATAACATGTGTATATATGTTATATAGACGTATCAAATATTTTGCAACTTAAAATGAAACAGTAAACTAAAAAAAGACCAGATGGAGGACATCTGGGCTTGCAACACAGAAGATAGGAAGCTGATGGGAAGGGATGTGGGAGGCTTCAGAAACTCCCCAGGATGGAATTTTTATTCTGGAACCCATAGTAAATACCTCCTCTCTACTGAAGTAGATTCTCTACAACACAAAGGTTTAGAATGTCTCTTCTCCATTTGTCTCTTTGTTCTTAGGAACAAAGTCTTACCCCTTCTTTGTTACATGTGCTGCCGAAACCAGCACTCTTACTGTTTTAGTTCTGAACTTGTCCTCAGAGATTCCGTCAGCAGAACTGAGTCTATCACCCGTTCTGGATGCAAGAACTACACACCCTCAAAACAGGGTCATGTGAGTTTGTGATCACAGTGGGCTAGTTTAAGGAAAAGCTGCTGGGCAGGGGGAATTTTATTGAAGGGTCACTTTTCCCAATTGATGTAGGGCTGTGAGGCCCCCATGAACACAACCTTAGTGTCTCAACGAATATGATTACTGGAGGCCTTTGGGGACCACATCAGCTGGGATGTAGCAGAGAGTATCCATGTCCAGAGAACAGTGTGAACAAGATCAGTACAGTAGCAGCCAGTCCTTAGTCCACATTTGACTACCAGACCTGAACAAAGCATCAATCAATTTGTAGGAGATTATACACACACACACACACACACACACAGCCCAAACCATATCAGCAGAAAGCTATCAATTGTCCTTTCTTAGGAAACCTGTCTACTATTATGGCTTAAGGGTGCTCAAATGTCCTTTCTTTTTCTTTTTTTTTTAATACCCTCCCCCCGCGCCCGCCCGCTCAAATGTCCTTTCTTTTATGAAATTAGGGTCATAACAGATAGCTTAGTAGAAACTTTCTTAACCAAACCCTCTCTTAATCCACGTACTAGATTAGCCAACACTCTTTAATCCCTGGACAACTACACGCACTGATTATAATTATGTCAGTTAATCCATTTATAAACTAATCAATTAAAAATGCAAACAAAAAGGATATTGACCAATGACATAATATGTAAACAAAAAGAGAACAGACATTTCTGAAAAAAACTAGATTGAATACTTTGGAAAGACACAATAAAAGCATATGATTTTTAAAATTCTGTCAAAAAGGAAAAGGCTAACCAAATTACGAATTAGTGAAAGAACTCACTCATGAAATATTGGGAGGAAAAACATACCAACAAAGAAACATTTTACAATCTGATTGCTTCATAAGTGTCTAGAATGTCTTGCTCCATGTCAGGGAAACTGGAACAAGTGTTCTAGGACAATACAACATGGGCGGTTTGTGCAGAAACAGCAATGAGCTCTTCCTTCAGTAGACCCATACGCAAAGATAAGACTTAGGTCTACATCAAAACACTAGCAAATTACCACACATTTGGATATTTTGAGTAGAAAGAAGTCACTTAGGGACACCTGAGTGGCTCAGCGCTTGAGCGTCTGTCTTTGACTCAGGGTGATCCCAGAGTCCCCGGATCGGGTCCTACATCAGGCTCCCTGCATGGAGCCTGCTCCTCCCTCTGCCTGTCTCTGCCTCTCTGTGTGTCTCTCATGGATGGATGAATAAAAATCTTTTTTTTTTTTTAAGTCACTTAAAGAAAGAATATGCTTCTTTTACAACTCCCTGATTTAGCCAACTTTTTCAGTGATCTGACCAATTCTCAATTCCATTTACATTGGAAAAGAATGCACTTACCTGGTAGAAGAGAAGGCTGGCCACAACAGCAATCCCTCCCAATCTAAAAATAAATTTTATACATGATATCAACTGATTCCAGCAGTCTGGCCTTTCCAAGGCTTAGTGGCTATAAACTCTATCTCCAAGATGTCAGGCAAAGGTAGGCTTTCAGCCTCACTTCAATCCAACATTTATCTGAATCATGTATTTTGAAGATTACCAGCCCAGTATATTTTTCTCCCTCAACTGACCCTAAGAAGGCTCCATCTTCTGGAAGCCAGTAACATGCATACAGTTGTCAAAAGGATACTGTCCCAACACTACAATTTCCAAAAGTAGGATCTTTAAATATTAATAACTTAAAAACCAAAGGAGGGAAACCCCAGCAACTTTAGACAGGCTATAAATAATTAGGCACTCAGTCGGAGCTGAGTGGTTAAATATCTGGGATTTGTCTTAACCGAATGTGCTTTCCTAGAACCAAACAGCAAAATGGCACATGTCACTCAATTCAGACCACAGCAACCACATTTGAACTTCCTCACTCTTACAGTAAAGGTGCTAGTCCAGCACCCAAAATCTGCCTTAGCAAAATCTTCTTTTTTTAAGATTCTATTTATTTGACAGAATGAGAGAGAGAGAGAGAGAGAGAGAGAGAGAGAGCTCAAGCAATAGAGCAGCAGGCAGAGGGAGAGGGAGAAGCAGGCTCCCTGCTTGACATGGGGCTTGACCCCACGACCCCCAGATCATGACCTGAGCCAAAGGCAGATACTTCACAGACTGAGCCACCCAGGTACCCCTGCCTTAGCAAAATCTTTATGGAGCAGCCGGATATGGCTGAGACAACCGCATGATACCAATCTATAAACATTATGAAACAGTTTCCTTTCAAGCTAAGCTGCTTGCATATGTTTCCCTCCCTTCCCCTGGCCCTGACTACTTCCCCCCAGCACTCTCTAAACTTCAGTTGAAGCTTGAACAAATTGGACTGGATGCTGGGCAGATCCCTGCAGTCATGACCCAAACCTGAAGAACCCGAATGCTTCCCGGGAGGACCACCAATCAGAAATCTGCTCCGTCCAGCTGCAGAATGTAGAACGGACTGGACAGCTTTCACAAGTGTCATGAGCTAGTCAACCTCACCGTCCAGGACATGAAAAAGTCCCTTTTCAGATAGCCACCAATCCAGACAGCTGGAAATTTGGATAAAAACATTATTGCCACTGATATATCCAGCAGAAATCTTTTTAGAAGCTTGAATAAGGCAATTAAAAGTGATCAGAATGGATCTGTCTTTCTAAGTGTATTTACCTTTCCTCAGCTCAGCTAGGCTGCCAGAACCTTCCACCTCCAGCCCATATCGACTGTGCAGACAAATGGATAAAAGCAGAAGCGACTGGACTCCTCCAGTCAAACCAAACTGAGCTAAATTCTAGTCTTCCCTGTGTTTCTAGATTTACATCAGAACTGTCAAGGCACTAAACTTCAGTAGTTTCTGTGATAGATGAATTCCTTACTATCCAGAATAACCATGTACTTACAGGTTCGATTTGGTGGCTGGCTGCTTAAAAACTCAGCAATAAAGCCACTTTATGCACAATAGCAAAATGTCACAGCAATGCACTGGCCCAGTGTTTTCTGTTACTCTAACACTTTGACTCACCCTAGGTTTGCTCTGCTTTGAGCTTTTTTTTTTTTTTTTTTTTTTTTAATTTTATGATAGTCACAGAGAGAGAGAGAGAGAGAGGCAGAGACACAGGCAGAGGGAGAAGCAGGCTCCATGCACCGGGAGCCCAACGCGGGATTCGATCCCGGGTCTCCAGGATCGCGCCCTGGGCCAAAGGCAGGCGCCAAACCGCTGCGCCACCCAGGGATCCCTGCTTTGAGCTTTTTCACTTAAAGATCCTTCTGTAGCTACTTCTTACTCTGGGTTGAAAGCAGTCTCACAGACCCAACCAGCTTAAATGAGCAGCCCAATAATATTTAAGTTTGCCTAGGCTCCGTAATTTCTGCAGGGTGGTACAGCTCTTGCCATTCTAGGGAATCGGGACACTTGGGTGGCTCAGAGGTTGAGTGTCTGCCTTTGGCTCGGCATGATCCCGGGTCCAGGTATCGAGTCCCACATCGGGCTCCCTGAGTGGAGCCTGCTTCTCTCTCTGCCTATGTCTCTGCCTCTCTCATGAATAAATAGATAAATCTTTAAAAAAAAAAAAAAAAAAGACAGAGAGAGAGATTCTAGGAAATCATCTTTCAGGGAGTGGAGAACAGAAGCAGAGAGCAGTGGACATCCACCAAGGCCGCCACCCCCAGGTCACCTGGGGTGTCTGTAGCTGTGACAAGTCAGGCAACCCTGGGGAGGACACACTAACAGCAGCCCATGACCATACCTATGGCCCCTATACCACTGAGGCACCTGCCTGTAGCCCAAGGCTAGCTCGTCATGTCTTCCCAAACCGTGATTCCTTTCCCTGCTGCTTCACCCCAACCCCCAGCGAAAGAGACCTAAGTGAAGTATAATAGACCTTTGTCCTCTGTCACAGACTGAGCCACCCAGGTACCCCTGCCTTTGTCCTCTAAGAGACCTAAGTGAAGTATAATAGACCTTTGTCCTCTAGGCAGGAGGAAGCATGACTCCTTCTCTTTCCCCTGGCTTCAGGAGGGCAGAAAGAAATTTCTCCACTTCACGTTTTTGGGAGTTTGAGGCTGAAATTCCTTAGATGCCCTAGGTGGCCTAGGATCCCCTTCCTAGAACAACAGACATAGGTGTCCTTGCTCCTGAAAGCCTGCCCTGTGTCCTCACATCTGGACCATTGTGTTATTTATTCATTCAAAGCAACATATTAACATTCAAAAGCCCACAGTGTACGAGACCTTAAAACAAGGCCGGGAGATCCAGAAGTGAATGAGACTGAGCACTCACCTTCAGGCAGCCTACAGCCTAGCAGAGAGGGGGAAACAATAAACCCACATGCCAATAAATAAGTTCATAAAGCAGTGCCTGCTATGAAGGAAGTGGAACAGGGTAACAGGGCAGAGAGAAATCGGAAGTGGTGGCAGGGGCTACAGCCATCACGGTGTTCAGGGAAGTCTGCTTAAGGAGGGGACATTTGAGCTAAGATGTGATGATAAAAAGGAGCAAACTAGTCACACATCTGTGCGGAGAATGTTCTAGAAAGTAGACACAGCAAATGTCAATGCCCTGAGAAAAGAGTAAGCTTCATCCTGTCAGAAAGAGAGTGGTTAGAGCCGGGGTCATAGAGGCAGGCAGGGCCCCATGCATCCCCAGGACCTCCTGGGCTGCATAGGAAGCCCCAGACAGTGATAAGCAGCAAGTGACCAGGTCTCTGCTTTAGGAAGTTCACTGGCTGCTGGAAGGAGAATGGACTCTGGGGCCGAAAAGGTAAGAGGGTTGGCTGTGTAGACTCAGCTGGTAACCACGGAGACAATGAGCCATGCCAAGATTCAGGACATACTCTGGAGGGAGGGCTCCTAGGGCTCTAGAACAGAGGTGGGAAGTCTGGCACCTGTGAATACTCGCTAACTGTCCCTAAGCGTACACGCACACACCCTCGTCCTGACACATGCTGTGCAGGACAGCGGCCCAGACTCCAGACTCTGGAGCCCAAACACCCAAGTTCAAATCTCAACTCATCCACTTGCAATAAAGCTTGGTAAGTTATTGAACCTCCCTGGACCTCATTCCTCATCTGTAAAATGGGGGCAATGATAAAGATGCCTCATAGGGTTGTCGTGAGGATTCAGCTAGCTACTAAGGGTAGAACATTTAGGGAAGGCTCCTGTCACCTAGTGGGTCTGCTTCCTGTTGCTGCCGGAGCAAATTACCACATGTTTACTGGCTTCATTAATACATCGATTTATTCTCCTACAGTTCTGGAGGTCAGAAGGACAAAATCCATTTCACTGGACTAAAGTCGGGGTGTCAGCCAGGGTGGTTCCTTCTAGAGGCTCCAGGAGACAGCCCATTGCTTGCCTTTCCTGGCCACATCACTCCAGCCTCTGCCCTTGTCATCGGCCGCCTTCACCTCTTGTGAACTTCTTGCCTCTCTCTTGCACATGGGCCCTTATGATTATATTTAGGGCCCACCTGGATAATTCAGAATACTCTCCCCATATCAAAATCCTCAGCTTCATACATCCACAGAGCTCCTTTTGCAGTGTTCACAGATTCTGGGGATTGAGACACAGATAACTTTGGGGGCCATTATTCAGCCCACCACACATGATAAGCAATAAATAAAGGTCAATTATTGTTATTATCATTCTTACTCTCTTGGCGGCTCCAGAGCACATCCCCAACCCCCTTCCCAGCTGTATGGGAGAAAAAGGGATGGAGAGAGACCCCCATCTACCTCCTGAAGGCTGAAAGCCCCCTGAGACCAGGCCCCAAGCCCAGGTGGGGCTGGGGGTGATGCTAGCTGGACCAGGCCGAGGCTCCAGTCACCAGTTGACTCCCATGAAGTGACTGGGGTCAGAAAACAGACAAAAGCAGGAATATGCTCACAGGCCTCGTGTGGGTTAAAGAAGGGGGCCCCGAGCTCAGACTAAGGTCTCTTAATGGTGCTGTATTCCATAGGCTCTTGCTGGCTCCTGCTGGGAACGTGGGTATCGGGGCGGCCCATGTTGCAGTAGGTTGGCTCCTGATTCGAAAGCTCCCAAGACAGAGCTGCGTAGGAAATGTCCTCCTTTGAAAGAGGGGCCTGTAATAAAGATGCACAAGGGGTCAGAGAGGCAGGCAAGAGGCTTTGGCCATGGACGGAGGAGGCCCTGGGTGAGGTGGGGGCACAGAGCCCTCAGGGCTTCTGAATGCTACTCCTATACCCTTCAGTCCCTCTCCCTTCACCCTGCCAGCTCCCTGAGCTCCAGCCACAGCTGAAGACCCTCCCTCAACTCCATACCAGGGGATCACAGTTCACATGGAATTCCAGATCATTCGGCCTGTCCAGGTCTCTGCTGCCAAGCATGAGGGCCATGTCTGATGGGACTCTGAGTCCCCAGGGCTCAGGCCTGCTATGAAGACACTTCCAAAAGCTGAAAGTCTGGGGGAGCTGGACAGGCAAGTCTTTCCATGGCTGTGGCTTGGCCCAGCACCTGCCCCTCCTCCTCCACATCCCCAGGAGCAGGAGAAAGCCCATTCTCAAAGCGGGGGCAATGGCAGATCTGGCTCCAAGCCCCATAGCTCCACCAAGTACACACCATGGTGACATATTCCACTTCCAGCTGATCATCCAGGACAGAGAGGGAGGGCTTTGCACAGGCCTTCTTCTTGGAAGAGTTGCAGGAGGTTTGGGTTGGCTGCAGGGTCAGGTTTGCATAGCAGAGGTCCCCCTCCTGGGGCTGGAGCACCTTGGAAAGAAAGCCCAGGTCCTCTTCCCTGGAGGGACACAGACTCTGTGCTTCCCTGGGTTTCCCTCTCTCAGCTTGCTCTGCAACCTCCACACCTGCTCCCTTCCAGCCCTCCCCACTTCAGGCTGTTTCCAGCATCCACTCCCCATCCTCCCAGGCCCTACAGGTGGGCTATGAGCACACAGACACTTGGGCACATAGTTTGTTTGATACATCTGGACCTCAGTGCTCTTCAGAGAAGGAAATGAGGATGAAGAGAAAGGAGCTGTCTGGGGTCGCTGGTCCGACCTTGGGGACTCTCTTACCTGCTCTGGGGACATCTCAGCAGCTAAAAGACAAAAACAATCAGAATGAGAAAGCCTGTCCCTAGACTTGCAGGGCCCCCAGGTCTGGGGAAGAGAAATCTGGAAAAAGAGGTGACTTAGGCTCCAGGTGACTTAGACCTGGTTCTAAATCTGACTCCTCAAATGACATGATCTGTCACACTGGTACTTCACGAACTCTCTGAGCTTCCACTTCTCCACCTGAGAAATAAGAAGACCTCGCCCATCTCCCCCACATCATAAACAGCAATCAGGGCCCTGCCACCAATCAGCACCCCCCAAGGATAATTTCCCTGCTGTGCAATTGCTGGCTCAGACTAACTTCTGCCAGAAGTCCTGCCTGGAATCCCCCCATTTCTCTACTGGATTGGTCATTCAGGAGTCAACTCAAAGTCACACTTGCCTTCCCAGCTTCCCAGGGTGCTGAATCCCTCCCTCCCCAGCTCCATGGCACTTGATTTATGTCTGTCTGGTCGTCTTTGTCCCATTGAATTTCGCTTCAGGTGGACTATGGTCTGCTGGGCAGCTGAGCCAGGCCCCTCCTTGCATCGCTGGTGCTTGGTCATGCCCAGCACATGAGTGCCCCATCCAGATTGCTCTCTGAGTGGGGTACACCAGCTGGGTCAGCGCCTCGTGGACCAGCTTTCAAGGGCTTCTGGTTCCTGTTTCTCCCTGCCCACCCAACCTTCCACTTTAGAGACAACAAAGAAACAAGAAGTTCTTTTCTCCTGATTTTTAGTTTCAAAAGCCTAGCTACTGAGGACTGCAGAGCTAAGTTCTAAGAACTTAGCTTGCGGATAGACACGGGGGAGGAGATGTGATGAGCAAGAGTGGGCTGCCCCTCCTCTTTGACCATGCTGTGGCATGGGTGCACTTACCATGAGAATGTGGAAACAGAACCAGCCAACAGCCCCATACTCCCACCCAACCCAGCCTCAGTGCAGGTCAGCCATATTTGATCACCTTTCTTCTGCTGCTTCATGATTCTCAAAGTCAAGAGTGAGGCTGCCACCAGGAGAAGCAGCAACACAGCCAAGATGGTGGGAATCAGGATGCTGAGCGTCATGGCGTTATCCCTGGAAACAATAAAAGAACACCATGCACCCTGGCCCACCTCTTGCTTCTGGGCCACACCCCAGGCACCTGGTAGCAGAGAGGGCCACATACCTTTTGACCTGCAAGCCTGTGGTTTCTAGCCTGGGAACCCCACTCCTGGGTACCCTCAGAGATGGTAAAAAAAAAAAAAAATTAAAGAAGAGGAAGATTCCACAGGTTTCTGCGGGTGTAGACACCTGACAGAAATTGTATGGCGACAGGCTCTGGGAAGGTCTCTCTGCTTGTACACTTGCCCCTGCTGTACTGAATTAAAAAGTGTCCCCCATCCCCATAATTCATGCTCATTCAGAACCTGTGAAGGTGACCTATTTGGAAATAAGATATTTGCAAATGTAATCAAGTTAAGATGAGGCCCTACTAGATTGAGAGGGGTCCTAACCCAATGGCTGGTGTCCTTACAAAAGGGAAATTTAGCCACACACAGATACGTGCAGGATGAAGGCCATGTGACAACAGAGGCAGAAATAGGGGTCATAGTGCCACAAGACAAGGAGTGGCAAGGATGCCCGGCAGCCACCACATTCTCCCTTTGAGCCCCAAGACGGAACCAACCGTGCTGACATCTTGATCTCAGACTTCTGGCCTCTAGACTATATGTAAATAAACAACTGTTGTTGAAGTGGCCTGAGATGTGGTGCTTTGTCAAGGCAACCTGAGCAGACTAATGCAAAGACTATCTCTTATTCATCACTAGTCACAGAATTTATAGAATAAACTCATCAATCAATGAATTAATTAACTCCATCTGACCCATTAATTATCTCTCCACTATAAGTACCTGGAGGACAAACAGCTTGATTTATTCTGTTCATTCTGGTATTCTCTTGAAACCCCCAAAACAGTGATAGGCTTGAGTGGGGGCTCAATAATTATTTGCTGAATGAATGAATGAATCCATCTCATGCTGATCAAAGACCTTAATTGGTACTTATATACGGCTTTGATTCATAAAATGAGGAAATTCCTTAACTATTACTTATTAAAAGCAGATTAGTAGAAAGAAACTTTTGAAACAGAGGACAAAGGGAAGAGGGATAGAGAGGGGGTCCTGGGTGAGGGCCCCAGTCTCAATGGGGGAGCTCCCATTGGGATTCTGCAGGAAGGCCCAGCAGAAGGAGATGACAGCAGTCAAGAGTACCAAGAAGGAGATGGAAAGAGGCCTCCCAGGTTCAAAAAGCCACTTCGGCTGCATTGGCTGGGCAGGAGTCTAAGAGAGGCTCAGTTTCTTCCTCTATAAAATAGGCATTTGTACCTGCTTACTCGTCCTCATGAAGCAAGGTCCAAGGATTAACAGCCAATGGACAGAGAAGCCCTGTGTGACCTGTCAGGTGTTCTCAAGATGGGACAAACCATCAGTACTGTTCCTGTCATAACAATAATTAAGGGAAATAGGATGTCCCCAAGCTCTCCCTGTTCTTCTGGTATTTGGACCAAGAGCCATCCCTGAGGCCCTACGACACCCATGCCCCTACACACCCTGTCCATGCCATCCACACTGATTGTCTGCTCACCAGTCTCCTACCCTGCACTCCAAGTTCCAGGGGGAAACTCCATGTCTATACCTCCTGAGCTCAACAAGGGGCTGGCTATGCAGATGTTAACTCAGTAGAAATGAGATAGAAGAGTGAATGTGCCAACACATGTACAAACTGTACTGGGTTCCAGGAGGAATGATCTGGGTAGGCTCCAAAGGACACTGTGGGGCTTGATAGCAAGTGGGAAGAGCCCCTGGCATTCTTGCCCTCTCTGTGGAGGCTAAGGGTCTGGGGACAAGCTCTGGCTGGCACTTGGGAGTGCAAAGCATTCTACCATTGGAGGAGTTTGGGCTAAGTAGGCCACAGGAAACAGCATACTGGAGCTGGCTTACCTGTCATTGGAGTGGGAGCTGGTCACAGTCAGGGGGTCTTTGGTCTCCGCTGGCGCTGTGGACATGTTGGCTTTAGAGGTGGTGGTGGTGGTGGTGGTGTAGGTTGATACTGTAGTTGGTGCTAGGCATACAGACCAGATTATACACTATTCAGCCTGCTAACCTGCCCACAGCCCTGCATGTGGCTGAGCTTGCAGGGAGCCTGGAGCTAACCTGGAGCTGGGCCGTGGGAAGGGCCTATCACCTGGACTGCTTATATCTCCCTGGCCACTAGGAGACTCAGCCTCAGAGGCAAGAAGGACTGGGTACAGGTCCAGGGAGGATGTTGAGCAGGCCCTGAAAGGATTAGAGGGTGCCTAGTGTTACCTCAGGGCAAAGGCAGCTGGAGTTCAGCTGGACTTGAAATACTCACTGCTTATGACAAGGCCTCTGCCAATGATCTGCCAATCTTACGCATCCAGAGAGGACAAGCAGGCCCCATGGCTAACACTCCCAAAATCTGTGACTTCTAAGGTCAGGGCTACCCCTGAACAAACTCATAATGTTCTGTAAGAGCCTTTGCTTTGGGCAAGTTATTAATCTTCACAATAGCCAAACTGTGGAAGGAGCCTCGGTGTCCATCGAAAGATGAATGGATAAAGAACATGTGGTTTATGTATACAATGGGATATTACTCAGCCATTAGAAGTGACAAATACCCACCATTTGCTTCAATGTGGATGGAACTGGAGGGTATTATGCTGAGTGAAGTAAGTCAATTGGAGAAGTACAAACATTTTATGTTCTCATTCATTTGGGGAATATAAATAATAGTGAAAGGGAATATAAGGGAAGGGAGAAGAAATGTGTGGGAAATATCAGAAAGGGAGACGGAACATAAAGACTCCTAACTCTGGGAAATGAACTAGGGGTGGTGGAAGGGGAGGGGGGCGGGGGGTGGGGGTGAATGGGTGATGGGCACTGAGGGGGGCACTTGACGGGATGAGCACTGTGTGTTATTCTGTATGTTGGTAAATTGAACACCAATAAAAAATAAATTTATTTTTAAAAAGTTATTAATCTTCTACAGCAAGGAGAATCACTTCTCAGGACCATTTTCTGGATTCGATGAGACAGTGAATGTGCTGTGCTTTGCAATGGTAACATGCCTCACAGGTTCAGGTAGGATCAGGGCTCTGTGGACTCCATGCTGTCCCCTTACCACAAGTGCCCTATGAGCTGGTGCTGCTTGTCCAAAGTTCAGAGAAGCAGAGCCCAACAGACCCAACTCATTCAAACCAAGGCACCAAGATTTTTGAGCTGCCCTTCCCAGGAGCATGTGCATTCTAGAAGTATTTAGGAAGAGCACATCATCAAGCCCAAATGCGTATATGGCTTGTGATGAGATTTCAGGCACCAGAAATGCAGCCCTTTGACTGAGAAGGCCTTCTTGGACTTTAGGAATCAACCACAGCTCCCCCACTGTGCTGGGCCTCTTCCCTCTCAGACTGTGTATGGAACAGGGGCTAGGAAGAGCCACTATGAAGTCCCGGCCCAAACTCCAGAAAGAGCAGGGACACGTGGGCACCAGAGATCCAGGAAGTCATTGGCAGGAGCTGGAGTCTCTGAGACCCACAGAAGAAAGTCCCTTTGGCCCATGGGCTGAAACTGGGACCTCCACCTTGATCTCTGTGGGCAACAGACTCAGGGACTACACTGTGCAGAGACCACCTGCCCAGAAAGGCTTGATCCTGTCCTGGAGGACATGACAGCAGCCATTAGAGCATCTAAGAGAAGCCCTGGCCTTCCCAACAAGGGGTCAGGTAGGTTTCTAAAAGAACTCAGGACTCAACCACCCTGTGTGACAGTCCCCTCCGAATGACACTTAAGTCACTGGAGAGGAACCTCAGGGACCAGGACAGAGGAGGCTCTGAAGACACACACATTCTCTCTCTCTCACTTCTCTCTCTCTCTCTCTCTCTCTCTCTCTTACCTGGGTCAATGGTCACTTTAACTTCAACCCCAAGGTCAGTTCCAGATCTCTCAATCCCACACCAGTAGGTGTCTGTATCAGTTTGCATGAGCTCCTCCATGGTCACAGAGAAGGTGAAGTTTTTCTGATTGTCTCTAATTGACACCTTGTTTTTCTTTACCTTCTGCTCTGATCTTTTCGTTTGAACAAGGATATTGCACTTTCGCCAAATAGGTCCTCGACACCACCACTTACTGTAGGTCTTCCAAGTTGGTGCATAGCGACACTCCACAGTCAATGAGCCCCCAACCAAGCCTCTGACAGCATTTGGACCTGTGATTTCATATGAACCTGGAAAACACAAACCCAGGTGCCTGTTACCACCCCACCCCCTAAGGGCAGAGCCACAGCCTCATGCATCAGAAATAGCTCCAATAAACCTAAGTGCTTAATACGTTGAGTAACAGTCTAAGTGGGAATATACCTTCCACAAGACAGAACTTTGTCCTTCAAAACTCCACTGGGTGAAAGCCATCACAAAAATCCCCTAAAAGCACAACTATTCATCTCAAAGAAACAAAAATGTCCACATTGAGGAATGACAGTTTCCTATAATATACTCCTCCCGCCCCTCATGGCCAATGTCACCTGGAGAGCAAATGACCCAGGCAAAGGCATGGCCCCAGTCCACTTCAGCCCATTGTCCTCATGCAAGGTGTGGGCTCTGTGGTATAAGATCTTTTCATTTTTCTAGAATAGCCATGAATCTGGATTTTGTCTATAGATTTCTCTATTCTGAAATCTATGTTTCATGCAGACATAGTCATACAATGTGTGGCCTTTTGTATCTGGCTTCATTCACTTAGTGTAATGTTTTTAAGATTCATCCACATTGTAGCATGTGTGGGCACTGCAGTCCATGGTAGGGACAGGCCACATTTTGTTTATCCATTCATCAGTGGATGATATACGGGTTATTTTCACTTTTTGGCTATTGTGAATAATGCTGCTGTGAACATTTATGTACTACTGGTATTTGCATGGAGATGTTTGTCAGTTCTCTGGAGTACAGCATACCATAGGACACTAAAAAGATAAGTGGGGAGGGGAAGGGTTTCCAGAAGCATTGCTGGATCCTGTCACCTCCCCACCAGCTCCACTCAGGTAAATGCAGGGAGATGAAGAAAACAACATAAAAAAACAGATCACTTCTTAAGCTACAAGAAAGTAGAAGAGTCTTTATAAAATCTCTGAATGAAAGGGAGCACTTTCGAGGTTTAAAAATTCATGGAAGACATCACACAAGAGTCAGTAAATTCAACCATATGTAATAAAAAATGTAACACTCAGACATACTGCAAAAAAAGACTGAATGGAGGCAAATAACAGACTACAAGAAATATTTAGAATAATGTAGGAAAGGATTAATAGTCATTTTTATGAAAGAGTGTAAAGATAAACACTAAGACTCCATTTAGAAAATTGGGAAGAGGCAAGAAAAGGCAAGTCACAATGAGGAAATTCAGGTAGATAATAAAATTGGAAGTGTTCCATTTAAATAATCTAGTAAATGAAAATATTTTAAAGTGGTGCCATTTTCACATATTAAGCCAACCAAGTTTTGTGACTACTATATTGCTGACATGGGTGACATGGCACAGACACTCAGAGGAGCTACTAGTAGAGACATAACAGTTCCAACCACTACCAAAAGCAATGTAGCAATTATATTTCAAAATAATCATTCCCCTTGCTCCAGTGATTATATGTCTTGGATTTGGTCCTCAGGAAATGATCAGAGAAGCTAACAAAAACATATGCACCAAGGCTCATTACATAATTATTTAAAGAGGAAGATAAAGCAAACAAAGTCAACAGCCATCAATTAGGGAAATAAACAGACAATGAGATATAATGCAGACACTGATAATTATGCTTAGAAATACTGTTAATTATGCAGAAAATCCTCATATGAAGTGAAAAAAAATTTAAATACAATATACCACATAATCTCAACTAACTTTTAAAATAAGCATAGAGGGGTTCCTGGATGGCTCAGTGGTTGAGTGTCTGCCTTCGGCTCAGGGCATGATCCTGGGGTTCCAGAATCGAGTCCCACATCGGGCTCCCCTCAAGGCACCTGCTTCTCCCTCTCCCTGCATCTCTGCCTCTCTCTCTGTTTCTTTCATTAATAAATAAATAAAATATTTTTTAAAAATAAAATAAAATAGGCATAGAAAAAAAGATTAAAAGGAAATAAGTAAAAATATTAAATTAACATTAGGTTGTCTTGGGCATTAAAATCAGGGACATAAGGGTATTTTATTATTCCTAACTCTTCATTTCTTTTCTGTACCCTCCTAAGTATCAACAATGAGCATTTACTACTTTCAAAATGATAGGGAAAAAAATACAGACTGGACAGACTGTTCCATAGCATAGAGGGTCACAGAGAAGGAGAAGGGACATTGAGGATGAGGTGAGGCCACACACAAAGAATGCAGCAGCCTCTGGACCATGGAAAAGTCAAGGAATCTGTTTGTCCCCCAAAGCCACCAGAAGAAATGCAGCCCTGGTGACCCTTTTGGACTCCGACTTCCAGACTGCAACATTATAAATTTGTGTTGTTTTAAAGCACTAAGTGTGCAATAACTTGTCCCAGCAGCCTTAGGAAACTCATAAGGTAGCATTAACCCATCTCACCTGAGCACTGGCACTGGGCCCGACTCTGGAACTATCTGCTCCACTGGCTTCCTAGAACCATCTATCCAGAGGCCCCCTCCCACCAACCTTGGCAGAGTACCGGTCCTGCTGTCTGCACCCTCCTGACACAGAAGGCAGCCCTGAGCCCCAAAGAGCAGCATCCTCTGCAGGCAGGCATGGTTACTCACAGACTAGTTGATGGAGAGTAATCCTAGATGAAAAAGAAGCTGGTCCTGGACATGTCACTTTCTTCCCCTGAGATTTATCCACCCAATCTGCCCCCACCAGGCTGTTCTGAAGCATGCCACAAAGCGCCATAGCCCGTCCATTCTTTGGGCCTGTCCAGGCCAGACTCGTGGCCCTATCACAGCCTTCCTGCTCACTGTTTCCTTCCTGTGCCCAAAAAGTTGCCCCCAATCCTAAGGCCTGCTCCTTCTCATCCTTCAGGCCTCTGCTCAGATGCCTCCTCTCAGAGGCTCCTTACGGCCCACCCCATCTACAAGCACCAGCCCCTGCCCCCTGAGGCTCACTGTGTCCGGTCACCTAGCTCGGCTCTCCTCACAGCATGCACCACTTCTTGGAGGTATCATTTTCATTTCTCCGACCAATGGGGTGGATGACCAAATTGAACCATGCAAAAAACTCACAAATCATAAAGGGCTGCCCCCTTGCCGTGAACACCTTCTTCCAGAGTCTCAGAGTCTCACAATGCCAAATGCTACTGGGAGATTTTTCTCAGGAGAATTCTACTGCTCCTGAGGCTTCCCTCTGACCCTTGGTTATGTTCTTATTGACATGTGATTCCCATACCACACAATTCGCTCTTTCAAAGTGTACAGCTCAATGGTTCTTAGGGCTTTCACGAAGCTGCTCAATGTTGACTACACCTAATTCCAGAACATTTTTATCACCCCCAAAAGAAATGCCTCACTCAATTAGCAGTCACTCTCCCTTACTCCTTCCCCCAAGCCACTGGCAACCACTAATCTACCTTTTGTTTCTATGAATTTAGGTATTTCAGATATTTCATAGGCGTAGGATCATAGGATATATGGCCTTTTGTGTCTAGATCCTTTCACTTAGAATAATGTTTCCAAGGTTGGTCTGCGTGGTAGCATGTGTCAATATTCATTTGTTTTTATGGCTGACTAATATTCCATTGTACGAGTATGCCACATTTTATTTATTTATCCACCAGTTGATGTATATTTAGGTTGTTTCCAGTTTTTAATGATTATGAATAATGTTGCCATGATCATTTGCATACAGGTTTTTACATAGACATATGTTTTCAATTCTCTTGTGTATACATCTGGGAGTGGAATTGCTGGATCATGTGGTGACCACATGTTTAACATTTTGAGGAATGTCAAATTGTTTTCTGAAGTAGCTGCACCATTTTACATTCTCTTTCTCTCTCTCTCTCTTCTTTTAATATTTATTTATTCATGAGAGACACAAAGAGAGAGAGGCAGAGACACAGGCAGAGGAAGAAGCAGGCTCCATGCAGGGAGACCAATGCAGGACTTGATCCCGGATTCCAGGGTTGCACCCTGAGCCAAAGGCAGGCGCCCAACCACTGAGCCACCCAGGCGTCCCCACCATTTTACATTCTCATGAGCAATGGATGTCCTCTCCAAATAATGTCAAGAGTCTCAGTGTTCAGTTCTATGACAAAGAAAGATGGGGAGTATAGCAATCATATTTTTTCTTCTCCATGAGATACATTCACTCATTCAGCTAATACTATTTGTTTAATCTATAGACAAATAGTATATTTTGCAGGTGCAAAAATCCCTGCCTACCTAAAGCTTACATTCTCTCAAGGTGGGGGGAAGGGAGGAATCAGACAGTAAAGAAAAATAATGCAAGAGAAATGCAATTTTAATGAGATTTCTTACCTATAAAGGCCTCAGTGAGAATCAAAGACGTGCAGAATGTGAAGGACTGCAACCTGTGGCTATATGAAAAATGGCATTCTGGGCAGAGAGAATAGCAAGTACAAAGGCCCTGAGGCAGGAATGTACTTAACATGGTCAAAGAACATCTAAGAGACCGTTTTCACTGCAGTAGGCTGAGCCAAGAGAGTAGAGTAGAAGAGGCAATTGGGAGGTGATGAGGTGAGAGAATCAGGTGATGCACCTTTTAGCTTCTGTAAGGACTCTGTGTTTTTACTGTAAGCATAATCAGAGGTCATTGGAGGGTTCTGACCAGAGGAAAGACAAGATCTGGCTTGCATTTCCCAAGGACCATTACGGAATATGAGAGAAGAGATGAATGACCCCAGGTTTTGCCTGAGCACCTAGAAAAGATGGAGCTGCCCAACACAAAGATGTGAAAGAAAGGAATTTGAAGTAGAAGATATGCTCAGGTCACATTTGAATTGTCAGCATCTTAGCGAAGAGTTGAATGGGCAGTTGACTCAAAGATTCTGGGGTCCAGGGTGATATCCAGGCTAGTGATACATCAGGTGTCATCTGGATAGAGCTGATATTTAAGCCAAGAGAGGAGAAAAGATCAAGAAGAGAATGGCTCTAGAAAGAGAAGCCCAAATCGAGTCCCGTGGCCCTCAGCATTTCCAGGTCAAGAAAACCCCCTTAATTTTTAATCAAAATGGTATCCATCAACTTACAATTTCCTTTCACCACCCTGCACCCTCATCTCAACCCCTCAGCAACTTCTATTATTCCTTCTACCCCAGAGACGTAGAACCACATCTCCCTCACTGTCTGGCAAACTCCTTGGTTTCCTTCCTCCAAAGCCGCCTCTATCTTCCCTCCTTCCATTCCTCATACGGCATTCTCAAAGGGTGACAGTGCAGGAGCAAGTGTTCACCAGCTCTCCTGAGGCTCCTCTAGACAAGGGGGTCCCATCAGTCTGTACGTTTGGAATTATCAGCCCCTGATAATACTACCCAGTCTTTTGCAGGATGAGGAATGGGGTGGATGACACACACAGATCCACTACTTAGAGAAACTGCTTAGAAACGGACCCTGCCAGAAAGGGAGACAGAACATGAGAGAATCCTAACTCTGGAAAACGAACAAGGGGTGGTGGAGAGGGAAGTGGGCAGGGGGTGGGGGTGACTGGGTGACGGGCACTGAGGGGGGCACTTGATGGGATGAGCACTGGGTGTTATGCTATATGTTGGCAAATTGAACTCCAATTAAAAAAAAAAAAGAAAGAAAGAAACGGAGAACCCTCCTTCTCAGCAGGACCCCTTGCTGGGCCCCTACTCCTCCCTCCACCAGCCACTTCATCCTGCCCCCAACGCTCTTCTCTAGCACAGACCCAGGACTCACTCACCTGCAACTCGGAAGAAAGGGAGAAAGAGCAGTAGCAGGTACATTCTCTCTTCTCACAAGTCCCGCTTGGTGAAGCTAGTCAACTCCGACTCAGCTCCTGTATCATCCAACCCTTCTGCTTTCCCCACTTTTGCACTTCCTCCTTCAGCCACTTCTCACTGATGAGTAAGCAAAAAGAGGAAGGAGATAGAAAAGGTGAAATCTCAAGGCAACAAGCAATGCAACAAAGTCTCAGTGATTGTGAATAAGCCTTTGAGAAATACCTTCCTGTCTTCAGCCACAAAGGATTATCTAAAAAAGAGGACTTTGCCACTCCTTCCAGGCCTTGAGGAAATTTGCAGACATAGACCCAATGGATGGGGCTGGCGCTTACCCAATCCTTCCTCTGTTGGGAAGACTAGGCAGAGAGAACCCAGTTATATCACAGAGGTCCTGGAGAGCCGAGGCTGAGAGACAATGACAGAAACATGGAATTTCAGGTGTAGCTTTGGGAGCCAAGAACATCAGGAGTTCACCTGTTGGGGAACTTGGGCCAAAGCCCAGAAGCCAGAGGAGAGATTCTAGACCAGAAAGTGGAATGAAGAGGTAGACAGTATCAAATCCCAGATGGCAAAGAAAGGAGTCAAAGAGTAGGGGTATGTGAGTAGGGACCTACTGGTCCAATGGGCAAGAGGGGCCTCTGTCCTCAGAACATACTAGAAACTCTCGTTGCGGTGCCCCAGACCACCGAGTAAGAACCTGTGGCTATTGATACCAGCCTCCAGAAACTTTTCAGTTATATAAGGGGCTCCTTCCTAAAGAAAACTGCTCATTGCTCATAGCTATTACCCCCTCTCTCCCCACTCCCCACCTTATAATAACTACCTATGGAAGTAGGAAGAAGGTCAGTGCCAGCTTTGTCTGTCTTACTCCTTCTTTCTGACAACTTTGTGTCCATCCCCTACCTGCCCCATCAGGATCCCAGCAAGCGCCAAGGTGGAGCACAGAAACTAGGGAAAGATAGGACCCTTTCTCAGATTTTGCCCCTGGAGCCACTTTTGCTAAGTGTCACACACACTTAAGTGTCACATGCCATCTTGAGAAGCGAGTGAGTCCCAAGGAGGGGCATAAGCTCCTCACATTCTAATCAGAAATGAGTAGGTGTGTAGGAGGCTTATTTGCACACACACACAAAAACACAACAGTTGATAAGCCAAGTGTTTCCAGGATGTGGCCAAAGACGGCTTTCCACTTTACATATCTCCAGACCATAAAGTAAGATCAACAATTTGGGGTGAGGCCTCGGTCAGCCCTTGGTCCTCACTGCTCAATAAGCCTATCCTCTGTACTGTATAGTTAGGCTGAGAGACATCAGCCTTTTTTTTTTAATGGCATTTTTTTAATAATAAATTTATTTTTTTAAAGAATTTTAATTTATTTATGATAGTCACAGAGAGAGAGAGAGAGAGAGAGAGAGGCAGAGACACAGATAGAGGGAGGAGAAGCAGGCTCCATGCACTGGGAGCCCAACGTGGGATTCGATCCCGGGTCTCCAGGATCGCGCCCTGGGCCAAAGGCAGGCGCCAAACCGCTACGCCACCCAGGGATCCCAATAAATTTATTTTTTATTGGTGTTCAACTTGCCAACATACAGAATAACACCCAGTGCTCATCCCGTCAAGTGCCCCCCTCAGTGCCCGTCACCCATTCACCCACACCCCCCGCCCTCCTCCCCTTCTACCACCCCTAGTTCGTTTCCCAGAGTTAGGAGTCTTCATGTTCTGTCTCCCTTTCTGATATTTCCTACTCATTTCTTCTCCCTTCCCTTCATTCATTTGGGGAATATAAATAATAGTGAAAGGGAAGAGAAGAGAGACATCAGCCTTTGCAACAGGAACACTATTTGGCTTCCAGCGGAAATGACTGAGGAATTGAACAAGTTGGGACATCCCTGAAAAACGAAGGGACAAATGTTTTGAGTTGTGGGTAAACATTCCTTTCTTGGTCATATAGGGTAAAGAATTACCAGCGTCTGAGCTGCTCAAAGCCCTGCCTGTGGCCTGGCCCTCTGTTCCTGGGCCAGCTTACCCAAGTGTTAGGAGTTAGGCGGTCAGTTAGGTAGTGAGGGCCAGGGTCCCCAACAAGAAAATAGGGAGCCAGGATACCTAAGACAAGATCACACCAGCATCCTGTTTTACAGCTTAGACAGGACCACAACAGCATCCTGTTTAGCAGCCTCTACAGGAGTGACCTTTATAAAAAATTCTGAGGCAAAAAAAATTCACCATAAAATATGGGTCACTATCACAAGTTGAGGCAGTTTAGTCTCCAGATGTCAGCCCAAAAGACCATCAACACATGAACAATAACCCAATAGGTAGGCGGGTGCATGATCAGAGCCCTGATGGGCACACCTCAGTGGCCAATCCACAGGAGGCCCACACTCAGGATGCTCAAGATAGTTCCTCGAAAGTGCATATAAAAAAACCCTAGATTTGAACACCAAAACGGCAACCCTCTCGGGTCCCTTCCCTCTCTTGGGAGGGAGCCCAATGCAGGACTCGATCCCAAGACCCCAGGATCATGACCCGAGTTAAAGGCAGACACTCAACCACTGAGCCACCCAGGCGTCCCAAGGATTCCCTTTGAGTCAAGAACATAATTATCTGAGTGTCTCTGAATGGAGGTAAGGTTGCTCCTCTAAACAAGCACCTCTGGGGACTACAGGGAAGTCAGGCTGTTCTGGAGCTTTGCATCCTCAAAAACCTACTGGAGGCCCTAGTCCTGGCTTGGTCATTAACTCCTGCATAAGTCAGCTCCCTCCCTAGGCTCCCATGTCCCCATCTGTGGAAGAAAGGATTGGGCGGCTCTTCTGAGGTTCCCCTCCCCTAAAACACCTGTGGATGTGTGTGTACGTGCACACACACACGCACAAGCATGAATATGAGTGCTTGTGGATGTGTGTGCATGCGTGGATGAACACGTGTGTGGTGTTTTCTTGTTTGTGCATAAGCATGTGTGGGAGCTGTGTACACATATGTACATTGCATGGCTAGCACTATGTGTCCTCACATGTATGTTGTGTGTGTACACATGCTACGTGTGCCGTGGCAATTTGTGTGCACACATGTAGCGTATGTGCACGTATATTACATGTGTGTGTCGATGCATCGATTGGGTCTGGCTTGTAAAGAACTACCATCCTGTCTCCTGCTTGAGAGGCTGAGACAGAAGCCAGCTGTCCTCTGGTCCTGTTCAGTGCTCACAATGAAGATTGAACCTGATAGCCAAGAGTTAGTAAGACAGCACATCCTTGAGCTGGCTGGCAGCAGAGTATCTACTCCACGGCTATTTCTAAAACAGGCTCCTCCAAAACGCAAGAATGTATTATCATAACCTGGAAGTCGATTTAACAAAGCAAGTCACTGATAACACTAACCTTAACATTTTCCAGATCTAATGCCGTTTTTCTGCAGTCTATGGAACGGGAAACTGAGTCTCAACCAAGTTCTTAAATCCAGGCACTCAGGCGGAGGCAAAGCTTATTTTTTAGAAAAACGAAGGTCTCCAAAGAGTGGGTTAACCCTCCGGAAAGATGAGGTGAAAGAGCTCTGCAATTTTCAGGCCAGAGTGTGGGCTGCTTTGCCATTGCCCCTCAGAAATCTAAGGTAACACTCACTGAAATCCGCAAAGTGAAACTGCTGCCATTCAGGCTCCCTCTGCCCAGAGAACCTGACTTTTTTTTAAGCACTGTTTAGTGGGCCATCTTTATTTGGAAGAAGTAAAATCAAGCATTTGTTCAGCAACAGTTAGGCTAGATTCTGTGCATACCTCTTTGCTTTTACCTGAGTCACCCAGCACAGGGTGCCTCCCTAACACATACACAGACATACTTCTGTGCGTCCAATTACAAAGGAATGTGTGTTCATAACAGAAAGAGAATGGAACATAAATAAACATAAAGAATGCATTTTAAATCACTCTTGATCCCCCGCCCCATGCAGAGACAACTGTTCTTTGATATATGAAGCTGTCTCCAAAACCAATGTTTTGTTCTTTTCTGTAGAAAAGCACTTTATTTCAGGTTAAGTAAAGGATCAACTCAAGTATGAATTTACTTCATCAACCAGTTTATTACACTTATTTTTAATACAGAAAAGTACAAAAAGAAAGCCTGGCCGATGACGTCCACTCTGCAATACTTCCAGTTAACACTTTTTTAAAAAAGTAATGCAAGCGGGGGGGGGGGGGGACTAAAAAAAAAAAAGTAATGCAAGCAATGTTTTTATAAAGAAGGAGAGCAGGAGGAGAAGGAGGAGGAGGAAGAAGAGAAGGAAGGAAGGATAAAAAGAGATAAAGAGAAAAGTAAAAGTCTTCTCTTCATTCCCGAACCCCAAAGGTAGCCACAGTCAGCCTCTGCTGCCTCTCTAAAAAAAAAAAAAGAAAGAAAGAAAAAAAAAGTATATGCATCATCAGCATATACACCCAAGTGAAGTCAACATAATTCAGCACACAAACGTACCTCTCTGCCCCTTCTTTTACTCCATAATATCATTTTTCCCAAACAGCACATAGAGATCTGTCTCATTCTTTAAAAAAAAAAAAAGAAATTTATCTCTACACTCAATGTGGGGCTTGAACTCACAACCCTGAGATCAAGAGTTGCATGCTCCACGGACTGAGCCAGCCAGGCAAGCCTACCTCATTCTTTTATGGGTTCCCATAGTATTGCATTGCATGGATATTCTACAGCTTATTTAAGCAGTCCCAATGGCTGAATTATTTGCTCTTATACATATGACCTTGAACATCCTTGTACACATATTTTGGTAAAATTTTGTAAGTAAAACCATAGAACTGCTGAGTCAGAGGAATTTGCATTTGTAACTTTGATAGATGCTGTCAATTGTTCTTCAAAATGCCCCCAAAGGATGCTCCCACCAATGGTGTATATGTGAGTGCCTGTTTCCCCAAATCTCAACCAATATTGACCATTATCATACTTTTATCAAAGTGTTATATGTAATATTGTATCAGACAAACAGAGCCAGTACAAAATATATTGAGAAAGATTTAGTTCAAGGAATTGCCTTACATGACTATGGGGGGCTGACAAATCTAAATTCTGTAGAACAGAGTGGCAGGCTGGAAATTCTCAGGCAGAAGTTGATGCTGCAATTTTGAACAGAATTTCTTCTTCCTCAGGTAAGCCTCAGTTTTGCTCTAAGGTCTTTCAATTAATTGGATGAGGCTCACAGAGATTTCTGAAGACTTACAAGTCAACTGATTGCAAATCTATTAATGATATCTGTAATATAAAATCTATGCATCCCCAAAAAAATAAAAATAAAATTTTTAAAACCTATGCATCCATATTATACCCTCACAGCAACATTATAGACTAATGTTTAATTAAGTAACTGGATGCTGGGCAGCCCCAGTGGTGCAGCAGTTTAGCACCGCCTGCAGCCCAGGGTGTGATCCTAGAGACCTGGGATCGAGTCCCACGTCAGGCTCCCTGTATGGAGCCTGTGTCTCTGCCTCTCTCTCTCTCTCTCATTCTCTCTGTCTCTCATAAATAAATAAAATCTTAAATAAAAATAAAAAATCCTTTTAAAAAAGTAACTGGATACTATCACCCGGCCAAGTTGACACACAGAACTAACCACATTTACACACTCACAAAATATACCTGTTCTTATTCTTTGTTCACTTTCCTATTGAGATTTTCTTTTGAGAGATCTTTATATTACTACATATACTAACCTTTTGTCTGTCTTGAAAATATTTCCTCTCTACCATTTCTCATTTGATTTCAGTATCTCCTGCCAACCAGAACATTTTTATTTCTGTGCATTCAGATCTATCCATCTTTTTCTTTATGGTATCTGAATTTCTGTCTTATTAAGAAGGTTGCTCAGGGCCACTTTAGGAGCCATGGTAATTACCCCATTCACCTAAGCTTTCTAAATGTTCCCCCTGAATCACAAAATCACAGTCACAAAGTAGGGTGCCGAGGCAATCTTAGCCCAGCTCCCATTGACAGGTGTTTGCTGAAGAACAATTTAATATCAGGCCCTGGCTTTTAGCAAGGACCAATAGAAAAGCCAGAGAATATAAAGAACTTATTAAACTCAACACCCAAAAACCAAATAATCCAGTTAGGAGACAGGCAGAAGACATTAATATACATTTTTTCCAAAGAAGACATCCAGGTGGCTGATACATGAAAACATGCTCAACATCACTCATTATCAGGGAAATACAAATCAAAAACTACAATGAAATACCACCGCACATCAATCAGAATAGCTAAAATTAACAACTCAGGAAACAACAGATGTTGGTGAGGATGTGGAGAAAGGGCAACCTTCTTACACTGTTGGTGGGAAGGCAAACCGGTGCAGCCACACTGGAGAACAGTATGGCGCTTCCTCAAAACAAACAGGGTTGTTGGAGGGAAGAGGGGTGGATAGATGGGGTAATTGGGTGATGGGCATCAAGAAGGACACTTGAAGGACGCTGGGTATTATAAGCAACTGATGAATCACTAAATTCTACCCCGGTAACTATGTTAACTAAATTGAAATTTAAAAAATAATTTAAAATGATTTTTAAAAAGACAAAACAAAAATACTTGTCTGAATGGTGGCAAAGTTGGCACAAAATTTCCTATTAGAACCATGATTAATTAACATTTTCACGAATGCTCCAGAGGAGGGAAGGTACAGTGGATAATCTGGATTTGAGGTTGACATTCAGCTTCTCCAAGCAGTGAAATTTGGAGCCAACCTGGAAAAACTTCAGGAAAATCCTGGCAGCTATTGCGGAGAGAATAACTCTATTGTATATCTAAGCTAATGGACTGAGGCAAGCTCATCCTTAACATTTGGGGGACTAGGGCTAGAATACAAATGGAGACCCATATACCATATGTCTCAATATTCTAATGTTCTAAATCAAGCTTTAAAAGCCTCAAATCGGGGTGCCTGAATGGCTCAGGCAGTTAAGTGTCTGCCTTCGGCTCAGGTCATGATCTCAGGGTCCTGGGATCAAGCCCCACACTGGGTTTTCTGCTCAGCAGAGAGTCTGCTTCTCCCTCTCCCTCTGTGTGCTTGCTTTCATTGTCTCTCTCTCATGCACAAGCTCTCTCTCTCTAGTAAAAAAACAAATCTTTTAAAAAAGAAAACTATCAAATCAAATGTGTCCTATCTTCCTACCTTGACAAATATATCTTCCTACCAACCAGGAAGACACATCTGAATATAGGGTTTTCAGAAGCTCTGCACCAAAACGTGGCAGCCACATCCTGCTCCTGCCCCCAGGCAGGATTCAGCAGGATCTGAAATGCTGAACTCTGTCATCCTGGACTGTGTCCCCACTAAACCAGAAAAGGTCCCAAGAAGATGGAACTGTTTTAATACAATGAAAGAAGAATGTGAATCCTTCACTCTGAAAAGGAAAAGAATAAAAGGGAAAAGAATGTCAATGTGTTATATCTTTTAGTGAATGAAGAAGGTGTACATGGAGACTCTGACCCTTCACCTCCTGGAATACTTTCTCTGGGAAGCCTGAGGAAGTTGGATTTGAGATGTAAATTATTAAAGCCACTGGCACACGACAAACAAATGGAGCCCTTTAACCCAGGAGGAAATAAAACCTGAATAAAATTTGGTTTGGGAAGTGGGAGTGGGGGGCCACAGTCAGGAGACATCCAAAGTCAACATCACAATCTCGTGTTTACCCTGCTGCCAATTCAATGCCACTGTCAGAGCCACCACTGGGGCCATGGGTCCAATCCCAAGAGACCCTATCAATCATTATGTTTTTATATTTTTGGTTTTTTACATCTTTATGGTTTTGCAAGTCCAGCTAAAGTTGGCACCTCTTGAGCCTTTCTAATGACCTTGAATGCTTGTCTTTGGAAAGTAGCTATTGTCTCTTTTGAAACTAAGGCATTTACAATTCATTTATTTATCCATCCACTCATTCATTCATTCATTCATTCATTGAGAGGCTGCTGAGTACCAGCCTCCAGGTGCTTATGATTTTCTTAGAAATATAGCACCTGACCTTCTAGGCTAACCCTCCCCACTACTTCGTCCAGGTACAGAAGTAACCATTCCCTTCTTTCCCAAGCTCTGCTTATTGAAATGTTATCCCCTCCAATGCTCCAGGACCAAGTGCAAACGCTTCCCAAGGCAAATATCCAGACATTTTTATTGTTTTTATTCTATAGACAATGATTTTTTTAGACTTTCCTATAAGGGAGACCCATTGTGTTATTCTCCCTAGAAGCTGGTGCCAAAGGGAATTAAAAGTGCAGGGAATTTATTAAGGGAAATATCCATGAAAAAAGTAGTGTAGGGACACCTGGGTGGCTCAGTCAGTTAGGCATCTGCCTTCGGCTCAGGTCATGATCCCAGGGTCCTAGGATAAAGCTTGGCATTGGGCTCCCTGCTCAGCAGGAGCCTGCTTCTCCCTCTCCTCCCCATTCGTGCTCTCTATTGCTATCTCTGTCTCTCTTTCTCTCTCTCAAATAAATAAATAAAATATTAAAAAAGAAAAAAAAATCAAGTAGAAGTGGGGAGAGTCAGGGAAAGCCCACAGACCATGATGCAGGTCTGTCCCCAAGTGAAGGAGACAGCTGTACAATCTCTGGAAGGATCTGTAAAATTATGAGGGAGTCCTTGAGCCTGAAACAGGCCTTCCTCAGTGTCCCTGCCACACTCTGCCTTTGGCTGGAAACTGCCCATGAGAAGGATGGCCTGAGTGCAAACATACCTATTGGAGGACTCAGAGCACACAGAGGGGCCTCAGTCAGTTATGACCCTGTGATTGGAAGTCTAAGAGGCAAGTTCTCATGGTCACCTCAGATGTCCATTAACATGGGGTGAAACGGATGCCTGGGTGGCTCAGTGGTTTAGCGTCTGCCTTCAGCTTGGGTCGTGATTCCAGGATCCAGGGATCAAGTCCCACATCAGGCCCCTGCAGGGAACCTGCATCTCCCTCTGCTTGTGTCTCTGCCTCTCTGTGTGTCTCTTGTGAATTAATAAATAAAATCTTAAAAACAAAACAAAAAACATAAGGCAAAACAAGGTACCTTCTATGCTTTCATGCCTCTTTTGTGAGTTTAGTGTGCACGCATGTGTGCACTTCTGTGTGTGTGCACACGTGTGTGTTTAGAAGGAGCCCACTCCCACAGCCACAACCACATCTTAGAAGCCCAGTTCAAACCACAGACCCTTTCTTGCTCCATTGCAGACCATCCTGGTGGGTGACAGTGGCGTAGGGAAGACATCTCTGCTGGTTCAGTTCGACCAGGGCAAGTTCATCCCAGGCTCCTTCTCGGCCACCGTGGGCATTGGATTCACAGTAAGTACCTCCAGATTCTGGAGCCCTGGTGTGTCTCTGTCAGGGTCCCAGCAGGAAACAGGTGAAACAGGTGGATGTCCACACTGGATCATTCAAGAAAGTTTAATAAGAAGACTACTTACCAAGGTGGAGGCAGGGTGTTAGAGAACCAGGGGATATGAGGCAGTGCCCATGCATAGCACAGACCCTCCATTCCAGCCTTAGCCCTAAAAAAAAAAATTAAAAAAAAATAAATGAGAGGAAGGAACCACTGCCAGAGCCCAGGGACAAAAGGCTGCATGGGGAGGGCTGGCTGGCAGAGGCTGTGACCCTCAGAGGAGAAACACAACAACTCATAGTAATCCTCCTGGGAGCTAGCTGACCCAGCAAGTCAGCTCCCTCCTTCCTTACTCTCCTCCTGCTCCCATATCTCCTCCCAGGACTCCCCATTGGCTGAACACAACTGAAACTAGAAAGAATATTTTGATACGTATTGCTCAGGTCCACCTTCCAAGGCAAGAAGAATGTGGAAAGGCAAAATAATAGCTTGAAATGCTAAGCACAGTTCAAATTTAACACCGTTGTGTGGTTCCGAGGGAGCTGCAGGTCAAGGGTTAAAGCACTCTGGATCTCCTCAGAGCACAAGGTCTGTGGGACCAGACCCAGGGCTGGGACGCAGCAGCACCATACTGGTGGGAAGAGACAGGGGAACCCCAGAAACTGGGCTTGCCTGTTGGGTCACAGGAAGGAAGGCAATGGCTCGTGATGGACAGAGATTCAGATAAAGCAGAAATGAAAGCGTGTATCCCAGGGCCTAGAATCCAAGCTGAGACACTGGTGCCCAGGGTTCTCCCATGAGGGGCCAACAGAATGCTGGGAAAGGCAGGACTGAGTCCCAGGAGAGCACAGCTGCCCAGACAATTCCTGAGGCCTTGAACGAGGCTGCCATGCCAGGCATCCCCCACCATGAGCCCATACCCAGTCTGCCCCTCAGCATATGAGGTCATAGGGGGCCCTTACAGCTACCAGCCTTCTCCCTCCAGCCATTCCATGCCCATCCTTCCACCAGTCAAACTCAGAGGGAAGACAGTGGGGTGGATGTGAGTGGGAAAGCTCTGATTCATACTCCCCAGATGCATAGGGGTGGGACCTCCAAATTTTGCCACTAGCCCGGTAAGAAAAGTGAGGCATCTTGCCTCTAAGAAGGAAGAAAGGGATCCCTGGGTGGCGCAGCGGTTTGGTGCCTGCCTTTGGCCCAGGGCGCGATCCTGGAGACCCGGGATCGAATCCCACGTCGGGCTCCCAGTGCATGGAGCCTGCTTCTCCCTCTGCCTGTGTCTCTGCTTGTCTCTCTCTCTCTCTCTCTCTCTCTCTGTGTGTGTGTGTGTGTGTGTGTGTGTGTGTGACTATCATAAATAAATTTTAAAAAAAAAGAAAAGAAAAAAAATAAGAAGGAAGAAAGTTATGTAGTCAAACTGAGAGCCTGAAGCAGGCTGACACAGGACAGGCCTGGTTCTCCCAAACCTACCACAGGACAAAGGAGGGTCTTGATTGAGCCGACAACACAAACTCCAGCTGAAAGTTAGAAGCCCACACTTCCCTCTGCAGGCTCTAGGAGGGGCTCCTTCCTTGCCTCTCCCAGCTTTTGGTGGCTCCCAGTAATCCTTGGTTTGTTGATGCACCACCCCAATCTCTGACTCTGTCTTCACAGGGCCATCTTCTCCCTGTGTGTCTGCTCCTCCTCCTCTGAGGACACCAGTCATATTGGATTAAGGGCTTACCCTACTCTTGTATGACTTCACCTTAACTAGTCCCATGAGCAACGCCACTTCCAAATAAAGTCACATTCTGAGGAACTAGGAGCTAGGATTTCAACAGATGTTTTGAGGGACATAATGTAACCCATAACAGTGTGCTTTGCAGTGGAAAGGGGTCAAGGGCCATGTCACCTCCTCTCTCTCATTGCTCCTCAGCCTCTCGTTCTAAAAACTGTTGCCCCTGTAGGGTTCCAATGTAAGCACTCAGGAGCTCAGTGCCTGGGACACTGAATGGGCTGGGGCATTATTTGCAGCAAGAGACCCTGGCCTCTAAATAGCAGGCAACAGTGCACATCTGCAGAGTACTGTACAGCTTCTCCGCTCCCATAGATGGCTCTCTGAGGCCCACCCTACGTACAGACAAGGCTACGGCAGGCCCAGTGCCAGAAAATAGCTCCAGCTGATGCCAAAATCACAGGGCTAGAGGCAGGTGTACACACAGTCCCCAACAGGCCTATACCTCCTATAAGCCACACCTGTCCCTTGCCCGTTACCCCCCAACACCTAAGTAAAGAGGTGCAGATGCCCCTCTTGGCCTACATGCCCTTTATCCATTCCTTTGTGATGCCACTGTCTGCTGTGTGTGCTTGTATAGAATGCTGGGACAGGCAGTAAGTGAATGGTTGGCCCTCGCAACAGAGCCCCTGAAGCCTAATAGGGACAACCCAGGACACACGCCCACTCTGTCACCTGGGATGTCACCTGGGATGTCCTGGAGAGTCTGCTCAAAATGATGCGCCACTTCATGAATTCATTTAATAGCAAACATTTAAGGCCTGCTCAGTGCCAGGAGCCCAGGGCCACGTGTGAATAGGGTCAGCCTTGCCTTCAGGAGCGCCTAGATTGGGGAGTGGGGAGCTGGGGGGACAAGGCTTTCCCAGGATGGGTCATTCTGGGCGCGGCCCAACAGGTCGGGGAGAAATGAGAGCTGATCTCCACTAGAAAGGGTCAAAGTCCTAGCACCCGCCAGGGGCCGTGAAAACCCGCAGTGTCTATGGATGAGGCGAATTCCGGTGGGTAAATAAAATGATATTCAGATGAGGTCGTGCTGGGGTGATTAGCATAAGCAAAAGTGCCTGAGCGCCTTCCTCACGCTGCAAACCTGGTCTCAAAAACAGCGCTGGGGGATCCCTGGGTGGCGCAGCGGTTTGGCGCCTGCCTTTGGCCCAGGGCGCGATCCTGGAGACCCAGGATCGAATCCCACGTCGGGCTCCCTGCATGGAGCCTGCTTCTCCCTGTGTCTCTGCCTCTCTCTCTCTCTCTCTCTCTCTGTGTGACTATCATAAATAAATAAAAATTAAAAAAAAAAAAACAGCGCCGGACTGCCCAGGGGCGTCCCCAGCCCACAGCCACGCGTGGGGGGGAGGCGGGGACACCTGTCGGGCGCCGCGGACCGGGGCTGGGGCGCCGCCTGCGGACCGCGCTGCGCAGCGGCAGCCTGAACCCGGCGCCCGACCGCATTTCCAGGACCTGCTCCTCCGGGGGACCCAGCCCGGGTCTCTGCAGCTGCGCGCGCCCCCGCGAGGCAGCCTGTCCCGGCAGGTGCCGTCGGGGCGGCGGGACGGAGGGAGGAGCCTGTCGGGGTCCGGGCCGGGGCAGTGGAGGGTGGGAGGATTGGGTGGAGCCTAGAGCGGGGCGGTCCCTGCGCTGTCCCTCGCCCGCCACCAGCCCTAGTTCACCTCTGGTCCAGGGGACATGACGGGCATGTCTGGCGCCGCTGCCACCCGGGATGGAGAGGCCCCCGAGCACTCCCCGCCCTGCAGTCCGAGCTACGATGTCACGGGCAAGGTGGGTGGGCACTCCCCAGCCGGCTCTGAGGGCCTCCCCTCCGCGCACCCTTTGCCCCGAGACCCCGTCCGGAGCCCCTTTCTGGCTGCGTCTGCAAGGAGCCGGGGCTCCCAGAGCAGGGAGGAAGGGTGGAGACTGCGCCTGGCTCCATGCCCACGTCCGAGAGCTGGGCTGGCTCAGCAAGGGTGGGGAGAGGAAGGTCGGAAGGACGAGTGACTCCCCACACGGCGGACCCCAACCCACCCTGCTGCTACGATCTCCCGGGAAGCCCGCGTTTCTCCATGTGGGTTGAGCATCCAACCCCATTGGGCACAGGCACCTCCAAAAGCTAGGCTGTAAGGACACCCGGCGACCTCCTCTCCTTAAGGAGAGGACACCCCCTGGCGGCAGCGCAGTTGCGGGGCTCATGCCCCCCGCCCTAAGTTCTCGGTGGGGCCTGGAGCTCTGTAGGTCCGCAGCTGCCCCCAAGCCCTACCCCCTCTCCTTTCCGCCCTCGCAGCCATCGCCTCCCACCTTCTTCCAGGAGGATGTTGCTAACCAAAGTGCAGGCCCACCTGAGAATTTTTTGAACCTAAAATTCTTGTGACTTAGTCACAAGTCCCCCGTGGGTGAGCTTAAGTCAGTTCTCTGGGGCCCATTTCCTCTGCAGGGCCGCCCTGTACAGAAGCAGGTGAGGGAAAGTGATGGACGCTGGTCTGTCTGCCCCCCCTCTGGGCCCACGGAGGAGGCTGGGACCAGGAACTCTGAAAGAGGCCTTGAGGGAGCTTCCACTCTTCCTCTGTAACGCTGGGGATGAGTGAGGGGCTGCCCTGTCTTGTGCTGCGTCGCCTTGGAGGACCTGCCTCTTCCTGTGCCTTGGTGTCCTCCCCCACCCCCACCCCAGGTTCACTCTCACTAGGATCTGGGGCCTCCACCCTCATTGTTTCAGGGGAAGCTACTCTGCAAGTCACCCACCCAGAGCCGTTGAGATAGGCGTCCTGTGTGGGCTGGTGGCAGGAAATGGGCCCCTATGCTTTCAGGGGAGGGGGAGCTGCTAAGGGCCAGCCCCCAGGCTGGTGGAGACCGCCTGACCTCCTGGCCTGACAAGCCAGCTGGGCTGTTTGCCTAGGAGGTGGCAAGGCTGGGCGGGTGTTTGTGTTTGGTGGAATTGCCTGGCTGGATGGGTGGTGAGCATCTTGTTCCAGGCAGCTGTGATCTGTAAAGTATGCAGGAGCTCACCCTCCCTCCCCCCCTTCCCCGCCTTCTCTCCCCTCTTCCCCTCCAGGGCTAGGACCCAGGAGCCAGGGAGCAGTGCTGGCTCCAGAGGGCTCCCCAGCCTCCAGCCCTCCATCTCCCCTGGGTCAAGCAGCATCTGTGGAGGGGGGCCCCTGGCTTAGCTGCAGGAGACTGACTCCAGGCCAGTCTGGGAAGAGCCTGGCAAGAGCTCCTTGGGCCAGATTCCTCTACAGTGGCCCAAGGATGCTAATTTGCAGCCATCCATCCCACTTGGGAGTTTTCTACAGAAGGAACATCAGACTTGTGGTCTCCTAATTTCAGTATAAATTTCAACCCTCCCTAGTTCATTCAACCCTTTTTTTAAAAATGCTATTTATTTATTCATGAGAGACACAGTGAGAGAGGCAGAGACATAGGCAGAGGGAGAAGCAGGCTCCCCGTGGGGAGCCTGATGTGGGACTTGATCCCAGGACCCCAGATCATGACCTGAGCTGAAAGCAGATACTCAACCACTGAGCCACCCAGGTGCCCCTCATGCAACCCTTTTATAAACATAAAATGTCATTAGAAACTTCCAGATAAATGTTGTGACCAATAAAAGAATGGAAAACAAGAGCAGAGGTAATTTTAGAATATGCCTTTGCACACAACAGTGCCCGCCCCTATCAGATCCTGTAGCCTCCCTTGGGTGGTGATCCCTGTCCATGGTATTAACACTTCCCTTCTGGAAGGGGTGGTTCTTTGAGGCCACTGAGTCCATTTGCTGACCCGTGAGTGCTGAGGTCTGAACACAGGCTTCCAGGATATTGGGTGAGGACAGAAGAGTCAGAGGGAGGGCCAGAGGGAGGGCCTGAGAAATAAGCTGAGCCATGGAGTGGAGAGGAGAGGCAGGTGAAGGGAACGGTGAACTTTCCAGAAGCAGGTAGCCCTCGGTACTGACAGCATCCTTCCCTGGCCCTCTGCTCCTCTGCCCCTCTTTTCAGGGTCTCTCTCCCTGGAAACCCAGAAATTTGCCCCAACTCCCCATTAACTGCCTCTGCCCCCATCTCCTAGGTGATGCTTCTGGGAGACTCAGGTGTTGGCAAAACCTGTTTCCTGATCCAATTCAAAGATGGGGCCTTCCTGTCCGGAAACTTCATAGCCACCGTCGGCATAGACTTCAGGGTGAGGTGGCCGCAGGCTCCTGCTCCCAGCTGCAAGCCAGGGGGCCAGAGCTTGGGCACAGTGTGTACTGTCCTCTCCTTGCCCGCCCTGGCTCCTCAGAGTTGCTGTGGCTCACTGCCCAGAGGGCATCAGGGGTGCTCCCCTTGGGACCACAGAGGTGGCCAGGTTCAAGGAGTCTGGGCATGGTGGGGGGCTCTCTGCCCACCTACAAGATGAGCAATGAGACATTGAGTCTTAAAAGTCTGCCCCACAGCAGGGCAGACACATCCCACGGTGTGAGCTGAGTTTCCTGGCCTAGGGCACCCTTGCTCTTTGCCCTCTGAGCTGGACCCGTTTGGCAAGGCCTCAGAGGCCCGCAGGTCTTTCTGGAGTTCCTGGAAGCACAGCACTGCGCTAGGTTGAAGAGCCAGGTTCACCAGGCTCCCTGTCATCTTGAGGAACCCATCTTTACCAATCTGCGTCAGGGATGTAGCACTCTGCCACTCTCTACCCAACAGGTCCAGGAGAATAAGGTCTCACCCAGGTGGGGGGGTGGGGGGACAGAGGCTATGCAGAGGCTGGGTGCCTCTCTCCCAACAGGAAGGGAACTGAAGCTTCACTTAGGAGAACTAGTGAGCATCCAGAGGAAAGACCACCCTGCAGATCCAGCCTCTGCCCGTGCCCAGGATGCTGGGGGGCATCTTACCTCTAAGGGCTGGGTTCTGCAGGGTGGGGCTGAGCTCCAGGGAAGATGGATGGAAGTGGGGAAACAGGCAAGGGGCCCCCAGGAACCAGCCCTGTGCTGAGGTCTGGGGAGAGCCAGGTGGGTTCTCAGGCTCCTCTGGCCCCAGCATGTTGTAAGAAAAGCACAGAAGTCCCTCTAAGAACTCTGCAATCAGGGGTCTCTGGAGACAGGGTCCTGCTGCCCTGAAGGGGTGATCCGGCTGGAGATGTCTCTGGGGCTCATTGCACCCCCTTTAACCCAGGGCAGCCACCAGGACAGAATGTCTGCTTCTCGGTAGGATGTCAAGAATCCAAGCCTCCCCTGCCTTCCAAATCCTCCCTCCCTCCTCCCTTGTCTCTTTCAGAACAAGGTGGTGACCGTGGATGGTGTGAGGGTGAAGCTGCAGGTGAGACCAGAACCACAGGGGAGGGGGGGGAAGATGGAGGTGGCTGCCCTTGTTCTGCACCCAAACCGCAGGAGGCCTGCAGCCCTGCCCTCAGCCTGGGGCAATTTCCTGTGGGGCCCAGAGGAAATGGCTTTTGAAGTCTGTAGAAAAAGCAATTCCCCAGCCACCCTCTCTTCTAGCAAAGGCAGCTCAACGGCCTTCAGACAAGCTTAGGCTTGCTCCAGCTCCTCTGCAGTTTCCCAGGCCTCATCTGCTCTGGGAGACCGGATGCCCCCAAACCGGGCTAGGGAGGACACTGCAGCCTGGATGAGCTGGTGAACTCAAGAGCACCACTGTCTAGGACATCAGATGTTCAGAAGCCCCTGGGTACCTTCCCACACATCTCTCCTATTCCAACGTGGGTTCCCTCCGCCCAGTATGGCTCGGGCCCACAGCCTCCTTCTGACCATCTGTCTGTCCCTTCTCAGATCTGGGATACAGCCGGGCAGGAGCGATTCCGCAGTGTCACACATGCTTATTACCGAGATGCCCAGGGTAAGTCCCCCCGCCCCCAGCTCACCTGTGATACCCACCCTTCCCAGCCCCAGCTCCATGTTCCCTGTGTGATCTCTCTCTCTCCCTACAGCCTTGCTCCTGCTCTATGACATCACCAACAAGTCTTCCTTCGACAACATCCGGGTAGGTCCCCTTCACATGCCACCCAGAAGCAGCCAAGGCGGGGCCTCCGCAGGCTAGGACTGCTTCCTGCTTTGTGGGAGGGGGTGGAGCGTGGACCTCTGCCGCCTATTTGAAAACACCTGAGCTATGACTCAGATGTAATAAGCTGTTGCTGGGCATTCGGTCGGCACGTGGACATGAAGGCCAGGCAGGCTGCTGGGCGCCTGTGCCACCTGCTTAGCCCTGTGATCCCTGAGTGCAATTCGTGACAATTACCCACCCACAGAGGCCAAGGGGAGAACCCAAGCAGGGGAGTCTAGCCATACATCCCGCCCCAGGTGGCAAAGAAAGTGATTCTAGCAGACAGTGAACCTTTCTGTTCTTGCCATCTCCATCTTCCAGAGAATGAGGAGTTACAGTGCTTGGGGTTTGGTAAGGAAGACTGATCAAGACCCGATAGGCAGATAAAAGAATGCAGGGGTACAGGCAGTAGCCCAGGAAAACCAGACAGGGCAAAAGAAGGACAAGCGAGAAGGAGGGAGGGTAGGGCTGGTTCTCAGGTGCCACCTGGCTCGGCTCACCCTCTCCCACAGGCCTGGCTCACTGAGATTCATGAGTACGCCCAGAGGGATGTAGTGATCATGCTGCTCGGCAACAAGGTGAGTGAGCCCATCCCTGCGCCTCCTCTCTCACTAGCTCTAAGCAAGCCCCCACAGCTGCCCCAGAGGGTTAGCTGCATGTCCTTCCAGCAAAGGATTCTTTCCAGACTCCAGTTCAAGGGTCAGGCCTATTTGGCTGCTTCGACCCATCTCATCTGCCCTCTTAAAGTTTTGGAAAAGGCTCCCTCCAGGGAGAGCCCAGGCTGCCATCTGGGAGATCCAGGGATGCCCAGCTGCACAGCCCCCATCAGATCATAGTAAGTAGGGTCACAAAGGAGGAGCTAAAACTAGCAAGGGTTAGTCCCAGCTCCTGTCACCTCTCTGAGGCTGGTCACCACGTTTCCCATCTCCCCAAGTGGCAGTGAGATCCCCTCTGGCTGTGGGTTTGGGGAAATCAGCCAGAACAAGGCACAAACCAGGCTCCAAGCCAATGATACCACCCCCAGTCCCACAGGCCACCAGCAGAGGGCAGGCAGGGGCTGCTCTTGAGGCCAGATTGGGGCGCCCGCCCAGGCAGGAGAGGGACCAGCTGGGGTGGAGGTCTCCTTCCCCAGAGTGACCCACCTGGGCTTGACAGGCGGACGTGAGCAATGAAAGGGTGATCCGTTCCGAGGATGGAGAGACACTAGCCAGGGTAAGTGACGGCCCCCGAGCAGGACGAGGGGTGGGGACAGCCAGAGGCTGGCCCTGAGGACATTGTCTCCTGGCAGGAGTACGGCGTTCCCTTCATGGAGACCAGCGCCAAGACGGGCATGAATGTGGAGTTAGCCTTTCTGGCCATTGCCAAGTAAGAGCTGAGCAAGGAAGGGAACCGTGCAGGGCAGGGTGGCACCATCTGGGAATCCAGTACGGCCTGGCCCCTAGCCCAGCCCCTGCCCCAATGCATGGTGCATTCTAGGTCCAGTAGCCCCAGGCTGTGGGAGTGGGCAGGGGGTGGTTCCTCACTCCTTGCCCAGCCCACTGCTTCTTCCTCTTCAAGGGAGCTGAAGTACAGAGCCTTGTGGCACCCTGATGGGCCCCGCTTCCAGATCCGGGACTTTGTGGAATCCCAGAAGAAACAGCCCAGCTGCTGCTCCTTCTCATGAATCCCTAGGGGCTGAAAGGATGCTCCAGAGGCCCCCACGGATGCACCCTCCTCCTCCAGATCTGGTGTATTTTGAAGCAGCTGGGAGTTGGGGGATCCAGGGCACAGCCCCTTCCCAAGAGGGAGCTGTATTCCCACTCTTACCCTACTTCCTGTAGCTTCCCTGTATCCTGGGGGAGGGTAAAGTATTTATTTCATTTTAATGATACATAATGTAATGCAAAAAGGGAAGACTGGGACCTGGTGGCCCTTTTGCCTTTGGCACTAGGACTTGGGGGCCGAGGCTCCCTCCTAGCCATGACAAGGGTGGCATTCTCCAGCTCAGCGCCAGAGGGCAGTGATGCACTTCTACAGCGGGAGGGCAGGAAGTGACCCCATGCCACCCTCACCTCAGCTGGACAGGAGAGGCAGACTCCAGCTTTATTTCCTCCTGCACCCAGGGAAGTCTTCCCCGGTAAGATGGGCCCTTGTGCTGGGAGCCAGACCAACGCCCAGGGAAGATAAGCGATGTGGAGATTGGACAGTGACCCGGCTCTGGGTAGAGGAGAGAGGAGTAGCACCGGCTAGGTCTATCGGTTTGGCTGCCTCTAGCCTGGCTAGCCCCACTCTGGAAGGTGTACCCACAAACTGAAAGCATTTGGTTCCTGTTCTTTGGACCTCAGGTCCCAGGGGAACCCCCCCAGGGAACCCCCCCATACCCCTCCCCCAATCCCTAGTCTTCTCTACCTTTTGGCTTGTGCCCCTGGGCACCTAAGGTCACAGCTAGGGAAAGATTTTTTTCTTCTGCCCCAACACTTTGGCAGATATGCAGCCCCACAGGCTACTTCAAATAGCTGTAGTGCTTCTACTGAGTTAAGAATCAGATAAGGAGAAACCCCTGACTCCTGGAACAGGTGGGAGGCGGAACCCAGCAAACCTCATCCCGCACATACCCCCCCCCCAAACCCAAGTGCTGCCTACTTCCCGACCACTCCTGCCGTTTCCCTTGGACAGACGTGGAGACCAAAACTGCTTTATGTCCCCTCCCACTGAGCCAGGTTAGGGAGCGAGAGGTCACCCATTTCTGGATAAACCAATACACCGTGTCCAAAACAAGGTCATGTAGGTAAGACCAGGTGAAGAGAGAGACACCGAGAAGTTTCTGTGGGGCCAAGGTCACCTGTCTCACAGAACCCTGACCTCGGCGAATGAAGGTGAACAGGAGACATGTGGGTCATGACCTGAAGGAGAGAAAGAAGTGCACACTGCACATTTCTAAGGCCACTGCGTATGCTTTCAAGGCAGAAATCTTGCCCTCTGAGCAGAGTCAGCAGCTCCAACTTGAGCCTGATAAGGAAGCTCTCAGAGGGTTCTCCCAGGAGGAGCAGGGAGGAGCCTGACCTTGCTGGGCTCTTTTGGGGCCCAAGGCAAGTCGCAGGCAATCCAATCACGTGGGCAGCTCTGGGCCTCTAGCCCGTGGTGTTTTCAGAATTAAATTGCGGAATTTGCAAAGTAAATTGCGGAATATGGAAAGTAAAATCGACTGCTTCTCTGAGGTGCGCCCGCCCGCCTGGAGAGGGGACAGGGGAGACCACGTTGAAAGGATTGTTATTGCATGTTGGGAGAACCATCAATGACTGCCCAAATCATTGATCTTTATCTTTCAATGCCCCCAACTGCTCCCCAACTTCTGGTGACCAGCCTTTCTCATCTCCAAGGAGCTGAAAGGTTTGTCTTAAGGTCTCATTCCGGGTTTGTTGGTTTCTACTGAAAATATCCAGGGCTCAAAAAAAGAAAAGAAAAGAAAATATCCAGGACTCTGCCCTGTACCCAGAGGTTGGTGACCTGACTCTGCTCCGCCTCCCCCCCCCCTCCAATGCCCCAGCTGAACGCTGACGCCCCTGCTCACACCCTTGTCCTAGGTGGCCTGTGTGCAGTGGGCAGCCCGGGGAAGCTGGGGCTCCCTGGGGAGCCCTCACACTGTCCCAGGGAGGATGAGAGTCCGCACCCCGGTAGCGTGTCCTTGAGCAACGCAAAGTCCACGAACGGGAAAGTATCGTTATTCAAACAACTGTGTTAGGTTCCGGAGGAGGGGGACCTAGTTCTTATGGGTAAGGGTTCTGGGACCCTGCAGCCCCGGAGCTGGAGTGGTTGCCCTGGCAACGGACGCTCCCACTCCCCCCGCCCCCCACCCCCCACCCCGCACAGAAGTGCACACAAGAATTTAGCTAAAGGTTGTTAAAGCGTCAGAGTCCCTAATCCGTGGGTTGGCTCCCCTCGATCCCCGCCAAGGGTAGGGAGAACCGGGAGCCTACGGGCCTCTCCGCCCAGTACCGGGAACTCGCCCCGCCCCCCGCCCCGACTCCGGCCGCTCGCTAACAAACACTTCCACTTCCTGAGCCCTCTTTCTTCTCGCGCCGCGGGGCGCCGCGCCGAGCACGGGCCCCGCCCCCCGCGCGGGGCCACGCCCCCCGCGCGCTCCCATTGGTCGGCGTCGTTCACCCGGCCCGAGCGCCCCTGCCCGAGGCCTCTGATTGGGCCGCGGTGTCCACACCCTCGGGCCGGCCCCGCCCCCGGGATAAGGGGCTGGAGCAGCTTCGCGGGCGCTCAGACGCCGCGCGGGGTGCGGATTGGCCCACGCGCTCCTGCTCCGGCTCCTCGCAGCCCGCAGCCGCCGCTCGTCTCCCACCTGTTGGCTCAGCGCGTCCCGCGGCGCGGCGCGGCGCGGCGGTTCTCTGCAGCGCGCCCCCCCTTCCGCCTGCGGGTCCGCCGGGGCGGGGAGAAGGGCGGCACCGGCCCCCGACGGGACCCCACGTCGCACCGCTGAGCCGTCGCGGGGCGAGATGAGCGCGGACGCGGCGGCCGGGGCGCCCCTGCCCCGGCTCTGCTGTCTGGAGAAGGGCCCGAACGGCTACGGCTTCCACCTGCACGGGGAGAAGGGCAAGGTGGGCCAGTTCATCCGGCTGGTGGAGCCCGGTTCTCCGGCCGAGAAGGCGGGGCTGCTGGCCGGAGACCGGCTGGTGGAGGTGAACGGCGAGAACGTAGAGAAGGAGACCCACCAGCAGGTGGTGAGCCGCATCCGCGCCGCGCTCAACGCCGTGCGCCTGCTGGTGGTGGACCCCGACGCCGACGAGCGGCTGCAGAAGCTGGGCGTCCCGGTGCGGGAGGAGCTGCTGCGCGCCCAGGACGGGCCCGGGCAGGCCGAGCCGCCGGCCGCCCCCGAGGCGCGGGGGGCTGGCGCCGAAAGCGAGCCGCAGGCCGCCGCGCAGGAGCCGCGCGAAGCCGAGAGGAGCGGCCCGGAGCGGGTGAGTGTGCGGCCCCGAGCCCGCGGCGACCGGGACGGGGTGGGACGGGGTGGGACGGGGGATCGGGAAGAGACAGAGCCAGGCGCCCCCGGACGGCCGACCCCGCGCCCGCCTGCTCCTTCTGAAACCAGATCCCCGGGGGGGAGGTTGCTTCCGCCCGCCGACAGGTCGCGCTGGAGGTTGCTGGCTTGGGGCTGCGTCCCGTTACCCCCACGCGCCTGCCCAGACCGGGCCGCGGGGCGCGGGGCGCCTGGCCACCTGCGCTTCTCGTCCCTTGGCCTTTGGGAGTAGCAGGGAGGGAGGGCAGCTCGAGGGAGCCCAGGCGTCTTTCCCCGGCCCTGCTGGCGGCGTCTGCTCCCGCTCTTCGGAACCCCCCAATCCAGGCCCTCCTGGGCCACCCCCTTCCCAGCCGCCGCGGAGGTGCCAGCTTCCTCCACGGCCCCTGCGGGTGGTAGATGAAGCTGGGGTGAGCGACCCCCACCCCGACTCCCGAAAGCTAGAGGAATGACAGCCCCCTTTCGGTGCGGAGCCCCAGCACGAGGGGAGGGAGGGGTCGCCGACGGGGTCCCCCCCGCACCCCCGCACCCTGGCACCCCGCACCCCCGGCCGGCCGGTGCGTGTATCATTAACTTCATCCCGCCTGGACTTCATCCTCCTGAAGTACAGTGTGACTTTTAACAGGAGAGGAAGCCCCACCACCTCTGGGCGAAGTGTGGGGGTGGGGGGTGGGGGTGGGGAGGAGGTGCAGAGGCGTCTGGGGACGGGGGTGGCGGCCCTGCCACCCAGGAGGATTTATGAGTCTCAGGAATGTGAGGAGTAAGCGCTAGCTCGTATCTGGGAACGGGAGGGGAGGACCTTGGAGGAAGAGCAGCGGCTGGGAGGAAGGAGGGGACTAGTGGTGCCTGTTGCTGGGCGATGCACAAGCCAGCGGGACTCAGCCCCCGGCCGGTGGTCTTGCCCTATCGTTGTCTGTCTCACTCCAGTCCCCGGACAGCAAGCAGGCTGGTTGCCTTTTACCCATGTTTGGGGTTTCTCACCAAACGATCTCAGTTTGGATCAGCTACAGGTGGGGCAGTAGCAAAACAGGAGTTGGGATGAGAGCCTCTTGTCCCCAGAGAGTGAAGGGGGAAGCCTTAGGGTACAGACTGGGGGCGGAGGGGGGAGTGGAGCAGAGCCTGGGCCTCTCAGGGCCCATTTGGCTTGCACCAGCTCTCCACCTGGTGGCAGCGTGTGGCAGGAGTGTCCATGGTGCCAACAGAAGCCTCCTGGACATAGAAAGGGCACCCTTCAGCCTTAAGGTAGAAGGTGGAGCCCGAGAGGACCAGCTGGTTTGGTGGAAGTGAGGTCACCAGGAGCCCCATCCAGCCGGAGCTGGGTGCTGGGAATACTAGGGCCGCCAGGCTCCCACTTCCTGCCGCTGCCAAGCTGGCATTGGCAATGGTGGGGGAGGGGTCGGAGCATCCCTGGCAAGGGTTTTACACTAGAGAGTTGGAACCCATGACCTCTGATCCCAGGCAGAAATCCAGTTTGAACTTCGTGCTGAGCTGAGTGTATCAATTTGCCATTCCCTTTTTCCTTGCTTGCTTTTTTTTTGGACTTTGGCACTGGCACCAATAACCACCACCCCACTCCCCATCCCCCGCCAAGATGCTGTTATGTTCAGCTCCTCCCCTTGCCCTTTCGGGTTTTTTTTTTTTTCTTTATCTTTTTTTTTTTTTTCTGCTGCGTGCGGGAGGATCTGGGGAGAGGTGGAGGATGCCAGGGGCGTGGGGGCTTGACCTAGCGTATGCACTCCCACCATGCCATCTGAAAAAGCAGCAGAGCTTGCCTTCTTGCTTTCTGAGAATCGGATTCCTCCAGATAGCGACATGACATCTGCATTTGTGCATACTTTGTTATGTTAGGCCAGGAGAGGAAAGTCTAGTACCCTCCAGCCAGTCCTGCGGACACCATCACCAGACCTCTTGGGCCCTTTCAGGTCAACAGGCAAGTCACGGAACTTCCCTGAGCCTTGGTTCTCCCATCTGTAAAATGGAGAGTGTTGTAATACAGTGACACCTGCCTCCTCCAGGATTTTACAAATAGTGGGAAGTACGTGAGTCCCAAGTGGATGCTGAATTGAGCACTTCTCTGTCCAGGCATTTGAGCGAGGATTCCTTCATTCTCATGCAAAGCCAGTCCCTTTGGTAGGAAATTCCCATGAAATCTGGTATGGTGGCCATGGAAGGGACCACCACTCTGTCATTGGGAAAAGAGGGAAAAAGCTAATAAACACAGTAAGACTTACTTTTTCCCTAAAAAGCATCTCCTATAAAGAATTTGAGTTTTACTAATTTGCTGTAGCCTGAATTTGTTTGCAAAGTGGGGACTCTTATCATATCTTTTTTGGTTCTCACAAGTGAGAAAGGTGTTAAGTGGAAAATTTCCACGCAGAGTGGGCGGCAGATGATATTTCATTGGGAGGACCGGCCTGGGTCGAGAATCATACAGGGCAGAGGGTGTGGGGTCCCTGTAGAACCTCTTGAGTGGGGGGGAAGGGGACTTCCAATTGTGCCCACCTGCTCTGTTGGTGGTTTCCCCACCCCCACTGAGAGAGGAGTAACAAAACAACACCCCAGCTTACCTCCCCCCAGTCCCCGCCCCCACCCCTGCAGTCACAGTGGTGGATGGGCAGCAGGCCTGAGCCACCTCAGCTGTACTAGCTGGGCCGCCTCAAGCCAAGTGTCTTAACCTCCCTGTGCCTTCTGGTGTATGTTGGGATCACAGCAGCTGCCAGATGGGTGGGATAATAGGGGGTGGTCAGTAGCTCTGTGCCTGGCACTAAGTAAGTGCTCAGCAAACGTCACTCTTGGTATTGGAACTGATAAGTATTTCACGGTGATCGTTACATGCCCACCCCTGGGGCAGCCAGCCCTGGATCTACCCCTCATTGGGCAAGTGCAGCCATATCCAAGCCTGGCGCTCAATGAGTGCTCAATTAGAGGCTGCTGTTCTTGAATAATCGAAAGGTGTTCTGCAGCCCTTCCCAATCCAGCAGCCGGAGGATAACTACCCTTCAGCCTGGGAACCTGTCAGTCCCCTTCTCCACAAGACACACTCCGCAAAACTACTCACGGCCCTCAGAGCCTTTCCTAGAGCCCACTAGCAGAATGAGATTTTCCTTTGCTCTCCTCCTCCTCCCTGTCCCATACATCTTTTCTTGCTCTGAACACACAGTATTTGAGTCAGTTGTTCATGATCTTGACCCACTGCGATGGTGAGGAGGTCAAAGGCTAAGGCTTCTTTGTACTTACATCCCCATTGCTGTGCCTGGCCCTGAGTAGGGAGGGGCCCACATAATTTTTGAATGAATGAATGTCTAACAGCCATCAGGCACCTTTATCCTAATTCATCTCAGTCCAGCACACCTGGACCTATTTGTGCCCAGAGATCAGAATTCCAGGCACACCAGAGATCAGAATTCCAGACAGAACCTACCCACTCCTTTTTCTTGCCTGCTAGCAGCTTCCATCTGTGGACTAGAAAGCTAAAATTCTAGACGTCATGGTCAGCTGGCTCTGGCACCCTAATTGTCCATTGTTGGCTGCAAACCTCAGCTTCTTCCTCTGGGAAGTGGGAACACCAGAACCCACCATGCAGGATTTTGGGGAGATTTTTTTTTGGGGGGGGTGGGGGAGATTTGATGAGATGATAGGGGTGTGTGTATGTGTCGGTGCCCAGCTTGGGATGTGTTCTTGCCAGACCTGACTCTGATCCCAGAGGCAGAAACAGCACAGGGGTACCTGGCTCTCTCAATCGGTGGAGAGTGGGACTCTTGGTCTCAGGGTCTTGAGTTTGATTTCCCATATTGGATGTGGAACCTACTTAAAAATTTCAAATGAGGGATCCCTGGGTGGCGCAGCGGTTTGGCGCCTGCCTTTGGCCCAGGGCGCGATCCTGGAGACCCAGGATCGAATCCCACATCGGGCTCCCGGTGCATGGAGCCTGCTTCTCCCTCTGCCTATGTCTCTGCCTCTCTCTCTCTCTCTCTGTGACTATCATAAATAAATAAAAAATACCTTTAAAAAAAATTTCAAATGATAAAGAAAGAAAGAAACAGTGCGGGGCACCCCAGGCAGCAAGGTGGGTGGGTGGACACAATTAACTGGCAGACTACCAACTTCCTTCCCGGGACAGGCCATTCCACACTGTCCCAGTTGGTGTTTGGAAGGGCACAACAGAATCTGAGCTGCAGGATGTTTGGATTTTAAATCAATGGGGTATGTGATAGTTTGAGTGTTGTTGGTTCCTTCTCATAAGCTGCATATTTGGGATCTCTTTCTCTTCTGGTTCTTACCTTCAGGCTCCTATAAAGTTAAGTCAGTAAATCTGGGGGTGATTCTCTTGGAGACAGAATGGGGCATCCTTCTCCATGTGTCTAGATGCAGGCCTTTCTCACTTTCTCTCCCTCTCCAGCCTCCCATCCCATGGGGCGCCAGGGAGGTGGGGGAGCATTTAGGAATTAGTGCTGCAGGCCTTTTACAGAGAGAAGCCAGAGTTCTCGACCCTAATACTACTAGATGCTCCTCTGCGTGTTGCTGCTCTGAGATGGAGCAGCCATAGTGAGGAAGGAAACTCAAAAGTTCTAGTGCAGCCTTGTGCCACAGAGATACTGATGTTCATTTCATGGATTCCCCTAGGACAGGACAGCCCTGCAAATTAGGTAGCAGTTTTTCCATTTTGTGAGCCGAGAGTAATCATTTCAGTAAATGATAGCTATTATTTGTGTCCGGCAAATGTGCTGTGTACTAAACATGCCCTCTATCGGGGCGCCTGAGCGGCCCAGTCCATTAAAGCATCCAAGTCTTTTTTTTTTTATAAGATTTTATTTATTTATTCATGAGAGACACACAGAGAGGCAGAGACATAGGCAGATGGAGAAGGAGGCTCCCCACGGAGAGCCTGATGCGGGACTAGATCCCAGGACCCCAGGGACACACCCTAAGCCGAAGGCAGGCCCTCAACCACTGAGCCCCACAGGTGCCTCAGCATTCAACTCTTGATTTCAGCTCAGGTCCTGATCTCAGGGTCATGAGATGTGCTCAGTGGGGGAGTCTGCTCTTTCGTTCAAATGTGTGTGCTCACTCTCTCAAATAAATCTCTTAAAAAAATAATAATATGCCTGATGTCATTCAATCTATAAAACAGCCCCATGAGGCAGATATTAGCCCCCATGGTCTACATGGAAACTGAGCCTTGGTCGGTCCAGGTGGGCTGCCCCAGGCTGTCAGCTAGTGAGCCCTGACCACGTGGAGGGGGGTGTATCCTGGAACCCAGCTCTCGCTGACTCCAGTACCTACACATCTATTTATTCAGCCACACATTTGACTTGTACCTGAGGGCCCGACTGTCCAGCTGGTTTCTCTGCCCATCACATCCTGGGCCACATAAGAGCCATCACGTTGGAATAAATTCAGGCTCCTTGCGAGGAGGGGTCCAGGTAGCTTCCTTCCCTAGGGGGTGTCCTTTGGCACCATCAGGAGAATGTATCAGCCCTGATGGAAGGCCTCAGCCCAGAAGTGGCCTGGCTCTGGCCCCAGCTTCTGCCTTGATGGGCTGGGACCAGGAGTCTGGCCACCAAGTCTCTCCTTAACCTGACCCCCTGGATCCTTGCACATAGGGCACCTCCTGAAGGCCAACCTCTACTGTTGGCCTTGGCTTTACTTCACCCCTGGAGTAGGACAACTCACCACGTCCCCAGCCCTCTGGGTATTGTTTAGTTTCCTGTGTCCTGGAAAATGATGAGTGGCACAGATTCCCTAAAACTGGGGTTGAAGTGCTGCTCACTCATTGCTGTGTTGTCTGAGGCTAGAGCTCTGACTTCTAGAATTCAAGGCTCTCACCTCTTCCTGGGTGTGTTATAAGGTCATGGTGCCCAATTCAAGTGTGTGTGTTGAGGGGGGATGATTTATAAAACTGTTTGGGGGGCATCTGGGTGGCTCAGTCAGTTGTGTCCCATGTGTGATTTCAGATCAGATCATGATCTCAGAGTCGTGGATCGAGCACCTGTGGTAGGACTCTGCTCTGGGCGGGGGCCTTGAGATTCCATCTCTCTGCCCACCCCCCCCAACGCCCTTTGGGCAGGCACTGACGCACACTCTCCCTCTCTCAAATAAATAAGTCTTTTTTTTTTTTTTTTTTTTTAAGAAAAGGAAACTATTTGGAGCTGACAGCCTAATGGTTGAGAGTGAGGCCTCTAGGATATCAGCAGGCCATTGTGGCAGCCACTGGCCACATGTGGCTCTTACTACTTCAGGTGTGCTCATCCCAATTGAGACGTGCTGGAAGTATGAAATGCACGCCAGATTTTGAAGACTTCATACAAACAAAAAGATGTAAAACATGCCATTAATCATTTTTAAGTGGATTCCATATTGAAATGGTAACAGTTTGGGTTTATTATATGAAATGAGATAATTATGATTAATTTCTCATTTCTTTTTTACTTTGACGTGACGCCTGGGAAATTTTAAATTGCCTACCTGACTGGCATTCTGTTCCCATCAGACAGTGCAGCTCCACATCTGAGTTCAAAGCCTACCTCCTCCCCCCCTCCACTGCACACTTGAGCAGTTTATGTGATCTTTTTGAACCTGAGTGATACCTTCCTCACAGGATTGAATGAGAAAATGCCCATAAAATCCTAGTGCAGTCCTTAGCAGTCCTTGGCACACAGTAAGTGCTCAGTAAACGGTAGCTTCTGTTTGTTAATATAGCCCCAATTCCACAAGCTCTCTGAAGGTCTGTAGCCTGCAGGAGTTAAATCCAGTGACTCCTGGAAGGAGGGTGAGGATAAGGCTGGATGAGGATGCAGTGGCTGTGGAGCAGGCGGGCATGGGGCGGCCAGCCTGGATGGTGTCCAGCCAGGCAGCAGCCCACATACCAGCCTGCTCCGTCCCAGGCTTGCCCAGCCCTAGACAGACCTGAGCCAAACTCTTTCGGGTGGGTCTCTGGCCGACACCAGCAGAAAAGAACCAGAGGGAAAAGCTGGCTCAGGACCCCTTCCTGGGACCTTGGAGAAGTAGCTCCCTCTTTAGCATATGGATCCCACCTGGATCTAACCAGCTGAGTTCCAGAGCAGGGCCTTCCAACTGAGAAACAGGAAGGACAAAATCAAAAGCTAGAGTAGCTCCTTTTTTTGCACATTAAGGTGCCCACCTTCCCTGCACAGACCTGGGCTGGGGAGGTCTGTAGGGTGAAGTGAAGCCACACCAGGGTGATGGAGTGAGTATGGGTTAGTGGCCGCCAAGCATTTTGTACCCAAGGGAAGAGAGGATACCTTTAGCCTACAGCTCTGGACGCTCACTGGCCAGTGGTCAGAGCTCCTGGTCACCTCTCAACCTGCCCTGAGGACAGTGCCCCCTTGCTGCCCGGTCACATGTCACCCTTAGGCCAGGCCAGCTCTCACCGTCCATCGTGGCTTCCTTGAAGAGCTGGCACCAGACCCAAGCTGTGTCTCTAGTGTTCCGTGAGACAATGAGCTGCGTCGCAGAGCAGCCACCGTTCCTCCTGCCCAGGGTACCTCCTATCCTACCTCCACCAGAACAGCCAGGGCTCCTACGCACTGCCCTGTCCCCTTGTCTCCCACCCCATTGTTGGGGCTGATCTCCCTGGGGCAGCAGGCATTGGTCTTATCTGCATAAACAAGAGGCCTTGGCTGGGTTGAGGAAAGGGCAGACTTGGGAGGTGAGGGTCACCTCTATTGTTCCCCCAGCCACCCTGGTGGTCTTTTAGCTCTTCCAGCCCATTCCTTGTGGGGCCCAGAGCTGCCTGGCCTTCTGGAAGCAGCCTGGCTATGTTCTGTAGGGCCCATCACCATGACACCTGCCAGGGAGGGGCTGGGCCCAATGGGGCGTTGGCCCCCAGTAGCCCTCCCCGAAGAGGAACAGGGAGCGGCCCTGGGCCTGCTCCCCAGAGACGGGCACTAGGATTAGGGTATCGACTTTCCTCGGCTTTCCAGGTGGCTGCTGGTGGCGCCTATTGAATTCCGCACCCGCAGTCCGCTTGGACTGCGTGGGTGGAGGTGACTGGGCGGCCACTCAGGCTGGGCTGAGCTCCCTGGGAGAGAAGAGGGAAGGGATGGTCCTGTGGGCCTGTGACAGGGTTTGGGACAGCCTGACAACCTGAGGGTGGGAGAAGGCTCTGGGAGAAGAGTCTGGAGGCGGCTCTGCTGGCAAGATCTTTTGGAAAGCTTGTCTGATGTTGCCTAGAAGTGAGACTCAGGCCCACCCAGCACCCCAGTCACCCCAGCTCATTTGCTCCGTCCTTTGGCCACCATTGCCTCTTGCCCCTTCCTCTTGCTTCCGGGTCTCCACCAGGCTCCTCACTGAGCAGATCCTGACTTCTCCTTCTGAGCCATCATCGTCACTGGGAGCCCCACCTGGCACTCTGGCCACTCTGAGGCCGGGTTCCCCTTGAAATTCCCGCCCCCACACCCCCGCCTGAGCTCCTGGGGGCCGCACACCAGGACCAAGATGGCCTGGACTTTCCATCTACCCGATTTCCCCGGAGCCAGAACCCAGTCCTGCTTCAGCGTTGGGGGTTGGGGGTTGGGGCCCAGGAGCAACAGTGGCCAGGCTCTACCCAGGCACCTGACCCCTCCCCATCAGATCCCCAGGGAGGCTGCCCCCAGGGACTCCTCCTGCAAGCACCAACCTCCACCCTGGCTGGGATGGGCTCCTTTGATGGGCTGACTCAGCAGCTGGCAGTGACACCTCCTGGAGACATCTGGGGGAGGGGTGGAGTAAAACTGGCTGGTCTCCCTGGAAGAATGAGAAGCCCCCACCCCTCCCATGAGAAGGGAGGGGAAGGAGGGAGCCTCCGGGGCCTTGGGAAGGAAGGCGCTAAGATGGAACCTGTGTCGGTGTCTGAACACTTCAGAAAACCACCTGCTGCTGCTTGTCCCCAAGCTCAGCCACCCCCAGAGGGCAGTGGAGCAGGTCCCAGTAAAGGGGGAAGGGAGCAGTGGGGGAACTGAGCCCCATTTCCTCCAATCCTCATGGCTTGGGACTGGCAGAGGGGAGCAAGGTTCAAAGCAGGCGCTCCGGCTTTGATGATAGGGCACCAGAAGGTGCAGGGAAGCATGGAGGATCGGGAAGCATGCCCCCAGCACTGGGACCCAGGCCCCATGGCCCTGCTGGCCAGGAGCAGCACTCCCCGAACCACTGGGCTGCCCCAGCCCGGGCCTGCCCACCGCAGCCCTGCTTATCCCAAGTCAGGCTGGAGCTCTGGCCGCAAGAGGCCTTGAACACCCGGAAGGAAGGCTGTGGTTTCATCAGCCACCAGCTGCCTCCCAGCAGAGACTGCAGCCACTGCGGGGGAGCAACCCATGTTTACGACTCCTGCTGGGTTCTCCTCCCAGTCTGGACTCGGGTCCTTTGGGGCCAGCCCGTGGATGGTGGAAAGAACACGGGGTCCAACTCAGAAACCTTGCTGGAGCTCTGGCTCCTCCACTGTGAAGCCGTGGGACATTAGGCCGTGGGCTTAATATCTGGACTCTGTTTCCCCGTTTTGAAAATGGGGTGACCAGCCCCAGCCAGGTGGCTATGGGAAGGCTCTTTGGAATGAAGGGAGGTGGAGGGGAGCGGGGACCTCAGAGCTGCTCGCACCACTGGCCCCCCCACCCCCCACCCAGCCCCTGGTGCGATCCTCCCCACTTTCTCAGGGTGATTGCGGGCTCTGCTGGCTGGGGCAGAAAGCTGAGCCTGCAAGGTGGTGGCAACTGGTCAGACCTGTTCCTGCTCACCTCGGCCTGGGGGAGGGCTGGGCTGGCAGCTTTGTGGAGGGATTAGCTGGAGGGGAGAAGAGCCTCACTTACTCCTGAACAATATCCCGTGGGGGCTGCCAGGGGATAAGCAGCGCAGGTGGGGGGTGGGGAGCCAGGGGAGGGGCTCCTAGGATTGCACCCTGGCCCCACTGTACCCCGCCAACAGGGAGTTTGAGAGAAGGGGATGTTTCACAGCCACTGGGGTCCCCCTCTGCCCCTCCCCCACTTTTTTATTGCTTGCCTCTCTGTCTTTGCTATTGTATGGGGTGAGGGAAGCCTACTGAAGGAGAAACTAGGGAAGGGCCCAGGGCCTGTGGCCCAGATCAGGGTGACTGCAGGTCCAACCATCACACCTCCTTCCTATCTTCCTCTCCACACCCCCCCCACCACCACCACCAACATCCTGAAACACAGAGACTTGCCCGGGCAGTTAAAGGAAGGCAAAGTCATCCTTTGGCCACCGCCCCCCCAAACCCCCCCGTGAGAGTGGAGGGGTGGGGAGCCCCAGATGGGACTGGCAAGTTGGGGCAGGAGGCCTATAAGCCCTCCTCTCCTTCCCTGCCTCCTGGCCGGCTCTACTCCCAGCTGGGGACTGGTGTTTCAGAGCAACCTGGCCCCCACCCTACTCCCCAGAATCTCCCTTCTCAGCTTTATGGACTATTCGGTAGTGTTCTCAGCACTGGGAAAAGTCTATATGTGCAGGAGGATTTTGAAGTTGTGAAGTGTCCCCACCTGTATGAATTATCTCACTTGGCCTCACAGCGCCCTTGGGACCCTAGGAGGCAAGTGGCACGAAGAATGGTCTATAAATGAGGAACCTGAGGCACTAGAAGGAAATGACTTGCCTCAGGTCACATAGCTAATAAGTAGGGAAGCTGGTGTGGGGGCCAGGGCCAGGCTCATTGCCTGGTGGCCTGGGAGATCACCCGGAGCTAGCAGGCTGGCTGCTACAGCCCTGCCCAGGCCTGGGAGGAAGGGGAGAGGAACCCCTGAGTTAGGCCTTGGGCTCAGGCTTCTGGCCAAGGTTTCAGGTTGCTTGGCCCATGCATACCCAGATTCCCTCCATCGTGTACATGTGTCCTAGGGCTGCAGCGTCTAAGCTAAGCTGCTTAAGTTGGACAAAGGATGGTGAAAACCATTTTCAGCTGAGTGTCCGAGTGCTGGAGAGAAACCTGCTTGAGCCCTTTCACTAGGTCCCCACCCTGAGCCATGGCCACAGCCACAGCCACAGCCACGTTGGGCTCCCTGCAGCCCTGCCCTGCTTCTCATGGTCCTTTCCCCAGTCAGGCTTTCCCAACAGAGTCTTTGAGGTTCTACTGTGGGGGTCCCTATCCTGTCCAGGACTCTGCTATGCTTCCCCCCCAGCTCTGTGGTCATCTGGCCTCCTGCTTCCTTTGGGCTGGGCCATTTGGCTTGGATGGGGAAAGGCTTTACTATAAACACTCTGACCAGCTTTCAGTAAACACCTTCTCTGTGTCCCCTGCTGCAAAGAACGGGGTACCAAGGGGCCCAGGATCCCCAGTCATCCAGTCAGGCTGGCAGTGGCGTGGCCCTCACCCCCAGGAGGGCCAGACTGAAGTTTTTAGAGGGGAGGGATAAGGTAGCAACCAAAATAACACAATTAGGGATCCCTGGGTGGCGCAGCGGTTTGGCGCCTGCCTTTGGCCCAGGGCGCGATCCTGGAGACCCGGGATCGAATCCCACATCAGGCTCCCGGTGCATGGAGCCTGCTTCTCCCTCCGCCTGTGTCTCTGCCTCTCTCTCTCTCTCTGTGACTATCATAAATAAAAAATAAAAAATAAAAAAAAATAACACAATTATATCTTAGGATGGCACAAGAGGAGGGGGCTTGAGCTAATCTGACCCCACCTCCCATTTGCCAGAAGAGGTAACTGGCTTGGATGGGGCACCTGGGCAGTTGGCTACAATGTCAGGTCTTCTGGGTCCCAGCCCAGCATTCTCTCAACCTGCTGTGTGGGATCTCAGCAAACTTGCCTTATTCCCAAGTGCTGAGGAGGGTGGAGCAAGGAGGGGTCAGGTGCAGGGCAGGGAGGGCGGGACCTAGGATGATGGAGAATGGCCACGGCCCCTCCTTTACCCCCACAGCGTGAGCTCCGGCCTCGGCTCTGCGCCATGAAGAAAGGCGCCAACGGCTACGGTTTCAACTTGCACAGCGACAAGTCCAAGCCAGGCCAGTTCATCCGGGCGGTGGACCCAGACTCACCTGCTGAGGCCTCGGGGCTCCGGGCTCAGGACCGCATTGTGGAGGTAATGCTTCTCACGCTCTCCAGGCCCTGCCTTCCTGACTAACCTCCCCACCTATGAGCAGCCCCTGGGGCAGCAGCCATCACACCATCTGCTCCTAGCTTAGCCCAGGGGTTCTGGGCAGCCCATAGGTGCCAGGTCAATAGAGGGAGTGAGGGAGCCAGAGAGAGGGGAAGAACGGTGGGCAGGAGGGAGGGTGGTGGATGGTGGACTCCCTTCCTGCCCTCACCTTCTCTGGGTTCTTATTCACCCAGAGACACACTCAGTGGCCCAGGAGTCGCCCATCCATCCCAGGAGATGTGTGGGGCCACCCAAGGAGTTTCCTACTGCCTGAGGGCTCCGTGCTGGCAGGTGCACTCAGACACTCTTGGGAGGTGCTCAGGAGGAAAGGAAACATGAACCCCGTGCCTTGGGCAGGCCCCAGAATCTCAGTCTTAGAGCCTCAGAGCTAGATCAGCTCTCCCAAGACTTCTCATTTTACATGTGAGCAAACCACAGCCCTGAGCGGGAAGTCGGACACAGACACATAGAAACGCGAGGGCCCATCCCAGGCCTCCCTGATCTTTCCTGCCCTGTCTGTCCCAGCTGTGTTTGTTTAGTCTTTTCTCTGTATTTTCTTTGGCTTTTCTTATGTGTCCTAACTCCTCATTTGATTGTCAAGTGGGAGGACCACTTGGCTTAATTTAAGACTCCACAGGCAAGGAGGACTTAGTGTCCCCAGACTACCAACTGGCCAAGGACGAAGAGGACCATTTGTATCCCCTCTGCCTCCCCTCTCCAAAAAAAAAACTGTGCCATAACCCCTGCCCCCACCCACAGGTGAATGGGGTCTGCGTGGAGGGCAAGCAGCATGGGGATGTGGTATCTGCCATCAAGGCTGGTGGGGACGAGACCAAGCTGCTGGTGGTAGACAAGGAGACTGATGAGTTCTTCAAGAAATGCAAAGTGATCCCGTCTCAGGAGCATCTGACTGGTGAGCAGGGCGGGGCAGCTGGAAGCCCCCAAGTCAGGAATGGGGGTCAGTGCTCTAGATTTGACTGTGTCCCAGGCAAGGGGTGGGCAGCTTCCCACTTAAGAACTTCCTCCGTCCCCTTTAGGGGAGGTCAGAAGTGTGGGTTGGCAAAGAGGTGCCTGATGTCAGGAGAAGAAGCGGGGATGGCAGTGGATTTCTGAGGACGCTTTATGTGATAGGGTCAGGCTGGCACGAGGGATGGGGAGGCGGGACGGATGGGGAGGCAGGATGGAGCTACTTATATTCCAGACCAAAGCTGTAGCACCAAAGGGAGGCCTCAGCCCCCAACCCCTGCACCCCCAGCAGGTTTTCCAGGCAGCACTCATGCAAGGGAAGGGTTAACTCCAGCTTTGCTTGGTCAGATCAGAGTCCAGCGACAGGGGCCCAGTGCCTCCCCTCCCTTCTCTCAGGTTGTCTTGGAAACCCAGGCTCACTGGCTCTAGAGAGCAGTGGGTCCCTCCTTGGTCCCTGGGCCCCTGCCCTCCCCATCCCCCATATGACGCTGCCAAGCCTGGCACCTCCTTCTGCCCAAGTGCAAGCCAAACAGGGCAAGGCTGCTGCCCCAGGGCAGGGAGGTGTTAAAGCAAAGCTCTGCTCTCTGGTCTGGACTTTCTCCCTGGAAAGATGGCTCCTGGAGGAGTAGGGGTGGGGGGACCTCTTTGGACTTTGCAGTGGGTGGGGCCTCCCTAAGGGTGTCAGAGTTTTATTTATAGGGGGATGATCCACCCAAAGGTCCTGCCATAGATTTAAATCCCTAGGTGGAGGGGCCAGGTGGGTCCTGGAGGTTCCTGGAAGCAGGGATGGGTCCGTGGAAGTCCCCAGCAGACTCCGAGCATGGGCAGTGGGGCACCACCCTACCCTTGTTTCCCAAGTTCACAGAAACCAGATAACTTAGTGGCCTTCTTCAGTGAGGGAGAAACTGAGGCCCCGAGAAGCCCCTTGGCAATATGGTGTGGGGAAGACAGCAAAGATCTAGATTCCACACAGCTTCTCAAATACCTTCTCCTGAGGCCTCCAGCACCCCCCCCCCCCGCCACCCACCCCCACCCCCAGAAATCAGCCCTCAGACATTCCTTCCTCTTATCTCTCTGGCTAGGTGGGAAGGGCCCTGAGAACTCCAGTAATTGTAGCCTCTGGCCGGAGGAGCTGTATAGGGAGGGGCCTGAGGGCAAGTCTCTTCCCCAGGTATCCCTGGGCGAAAGGGGGGGCGGGTCCTCCAGGCCAGCTGAGTGTTACTGCCCCCACAGAGAGGAATGCCCTCCCCCCAGCAGCTGCCTCCAGACCACATGAGACCGCCTGGCGGGGAGGGCATGGGTGAGAGTCCCTGCATCCCAGTGATCCCCTGCCCAGCTGGGACGGAATGGTGAGGGTTAGGTATGCCCGACGTCCAGGCCAGAGGAAACACGCACTTAAACTAAGAGTTCAGAAAAAACCCACCCAGGCTGACCAGTCCCCCTTACAGTCAGATGGAGCTCCCACCTGAGCAAGCACAGCAAGGGGGACCCCAGGCTGGTGTTCTTATTTTCTGAGCACCTTCACCCTCACATTGGCAAGCAGGAGCCAGGATTTTTTTTTTTTTCTTTGAACAGAGGCAGGTACTAACCAGAATCTGGGGTGTGGTTCCAACTCTGGTGACAGCGTCTTCTCCTAGGAAACCGCAGGCTCTGGTGCCCAGGCCTGGCGATCTGCATTTCTAACAAGCGTCCCAGGAGATTCTCCTGGAATTCAGCCAGCCTGGAATTTCCTCCCTCTCTGGGACAACAGTTTCTCCAAATTGCTCATGATCCATCCCTGGTTCCCAAGATCAACTTAGTAGCCAGAGACAAGTGTACTTTAAGTTGCTTTGAAAATATTGGAGAGCGTTACGATGTAGCAAGGGTAAATGTTATTTTGCGCATCTGTGTGTGTGCTGGATCATCAGGATGTCAGACGGACGTCCAGAGGGTTGCAGGCCAGAGACTTAGACACGGATGGAGGGCGCAAGGTCTAACTATGGCCCAAACCCCGCAGCTCTCCCTCCTCTTCAGGCGCCACTCCATCCACATTCCGCAGAGCTCCTGGACTCACCTCTGTTTTGCTTTTCCCTTTTCTAGGTCCCTTGCCTGAGCCCTTTACCAATGGGGAGATCCGGAAGGTAAAGGCAGACCCTCTAATGCTTCTCTGGCTCTCACGCCAGAGGCTGCAGGAGGAGGGTGGAAGGTGGCGCGGTTGGGCCAAGGACGGCTGTCTGGCTCAGCTTGAAACTCCTGTTGCCAAGCTGCTCCCTCCTGAGCTCCAAGCTATATAACTGCCCGTGCACCCCTCAACCCCTGTGTAGAGCCAAGGCGGTCGGGAGGCAGAGGCCCGGTCGGGGCCCCTCTGCAGCCCGCCATCCTGGTGACAGGCCCCGCCTTCAACTCCCCACCATACAGAAGGGGCCATTCTTCCCCCCAAGAACAGAGCTTCAGTGTCTGGACGCACGCTGCCTGGGCCCTGCTACTTCCAGTCTGGGTTGGAAGAACAAAGCCCCTCCTCCCCTCCTCCCTGGGCAGAAGGGAAGAGAAGGCAGTGGAGGCTGGGGAAGAGATGGCGGGGCCTGGTGCCAGCTGAGGCCACAGAGGAACCCAGGCAGAGGCTGAGCACCAAGCTGAAGCCTTGGCCAAGACCTTCACTCTAAGACAGGCTGACTCAGAGTCAGACCACAGAGCCGGAGCTCTCTGCAGGGTCTGCTGAAAGGTTCCCCCGCCCCCACCCCGCCCGGGGATCCTGCCAGAGGTTCTTGCAAAGGGAGGTGGCCCTGGACCACCTGAACCTTCTGTCACTCCATCTGTGGGCCCAGAACACTCATCCCCATTATTCCTTCAAAGCCTTGGCTGCTTTGGGGTTAGACGTCAAGATTCCTAGGGTCAGGGCCAAGTAAACCAGTGGGCCGCAAGAAATTCAGGGAATATCACACATGTTCCCTGTGCCAAGGAGAGGCCCCCTGTATCTCCCCACACTCCACATAGCCCCTCCATGGTCACTGGCCCAAAATGCTGGTCAAGACTGAAGGCTACTTTTGGAGGGCTGGGGAGGTGGGGTGTGTGTGTGTAAGCAATTCCACTAATCCCACAATGGTCCCTCCCACCTACGCGGTGGAACCAGGCTGCCCTCTGATCCTTAGAGGAATGTAAAATGTCAATCCCCAAGGCCCCAACCCCCCACCTTCCACTCTCATCAGGCCCAGGCAGCAGGGCTTCGGGGTGGATGGGAAAAGCTTGAGTGGAGCTTCTCAGAGGCACCTGTCTTCCCTGGGAACACCCTTCCCTATTCAGGATTTCCCCACCCCATCCCTTGCCAACCCACATCCCTCCTCTCTGTGCCAGGAGAACAGTCGTGAACCTCTGGCCGAGGTAGCCTCCGAGAGCCCCAGATCAGCCCTGGCAAGATCCACCTCCAGTGATACCAGTGAGGAGGTAGGCTGCTGGCTGGGCGGGCAGAGGGTGGCCCTGGGTTACAGGAAGCCCATTCCCAAGCCACACTCTCATTCCTGGCACACCAGGCTGCCTTGCAGGTCACATGCTATGCCACGTTCTGTTCTTGTGACCTGGCTCCCCTGGGCACTGCCCCAAGGGAGCCACCTTTCCGAGGCTGAGGACCGGGACGCCTCGCCAGGCACTGACTCCCGCTCTCTGCCACCGCCTCCCCCTCTTTGCAGCTGAATTCCCAAGACAGCCCCAGGAAACAGGACTCCACGGCACCCTCGTCTACCTCCTCCTCCTCTGACCCCATCTTGGACTTCAACATCTCCCTGGCCGTGGCCAAAGAGCGGGCCCACCAGAAGCGCAGCAGCAAGCGGGCCCCGCAGATGGACTGGAGCAAGAAAAACGAACTCTTCAGCAACCTCTGAGCATCCTCCCACAGGCTCCCAGGAGAGCTGGGAGGGCCGGCCAGCCCCCAGGCCCCACCACCCTCGGACCCATCTCCCTCAGTTCCCTCGTCTTCCTCCCCACTCACTTGTCCCACCCCCCTACCCCCAATCGACATACAAATCAGCACCAGCATCCCCCTCTATTGGTGAATGATTTTTCTAGAGAACTGTGCTCTTCCCTTACCTCGGGGAAGGTGAATGGGTTTCCATCCTGCCCCAATCAGGAAGCAGACTCCCCCTGTTCCTACTGAGTGCTTCAGCCCCTTGCCACTCCCCTGGGAGATCACTGGAACCCACACCAAGCAAGGATGGAGGGACCAAGCAAGAGTCCTACACCCTCATGACTCCAAGTGATGACTGAGTCCAGGGTTGACTGAGGACTCCTGATGACAGCAACAACATTGTGGAAGGGACAGGGGCCTGTCATCCTTAGAGCTGTGGCTTGGGGCATCTTATTTTTGTTCATTTGATTTTGAGTGCAGTATCAGAGTTTAGAGGGATTTTTGTCTCCTTGATTAATATGATTTTCCAGGTTGTTGCGTCCAGGATATAGTGGCAACAGCCTTAAACTGTTTCTGCTCCTATCCCAGAGCCCCTGGGGCATGGGGAGGGTCTGGCCACCCCTGCCCAGCCCCGCTGTCAAGGAAACTCCATCAGAAATTCAACTGGCTTCCAAACTGCCTCAGCCTCTGTGTCTTCCTTTAGAGCCCTAGGTGTTCCCAGGGGAGCCTCTGGCTGAGAGATTGGGGTACAGCCTGGAGGGGAGGTCAGTCCAAGGTTCTCGGACTCCAGGCGGGGGAGTAGAACGTGGGCGGCTGTGATCAGAGGGCCTTGGGTCCTGTAGCTGCCCAGGCTTTGCACAAGTCTTATGGGAGTGAGACCTGCCCAGCTCCTGAATGCATGCAACCGGCTGCCCCAGAGAAACCTTTATTGTAGGAAGTAGGAGGGAAGATCCACATGCTCAGAGGTCTTTATGTAGTTTCTAATTCTAGAGCACTGAAATGGTGAATCCTGCATCGAGCCTCATTTAATGCAAAGACTGGGCTTTCATCTAACCCCTCACAGCCAGTGGGGTGCAGGCTTCCCAGGAGTGGCCTGCGCTAGCACCAGATTATCTTATCTGGCCCTGGACATGCTCTGGGGCAGGTGGGGCGGAGCGGACTTTCCAAGGGCAAAATACCCTAAGCCACCTCAAGAGATCCAGGTCTCTTACACCTCTGGCACCTGAGGCCACACCCTGGGAGCGGCCAGGGTGGCCCGCAAGGGCTGAGGCTGCCAGGCCCAGAGGTGCTTGGGAGAAGGATGGGAAGTGGATTCTAACGGAAAGCACTCATCACAGAGGACCCGGGGGCCTCTAGGGTTAAGAGAGGGGTGGGTCACTGTCTGGCCATTTGGCCTCTTGTTGGAGCTTGGATTCCGACCAACCTTATACTATTCAAAACCCTGCCACAGCACCTTGGGCTCAGCCCTCCTGCTCGCAACCTTGCCTCTACCTTGTGACCTCTCACCTGTAAGCGAGGCCTGGAGAGGACTCCACAAGGCAGTGGGGTGGGGGGAGATCCCTCCCGACCTCACCTGTTGGGTGGGGCCTCTGATGAAGCTCAAGGTTGAAACTCCTTGATCGCTGAGGGACCAGACACACTACAAACCCTTTGGTACACTGCAAGCAAAGGTAGATTCCAGTTTTTTACCTTCATAGTAGCGTTGGAATATGCCAGGACTGGGGAGGGGTGGGGGACTGGGGGGGACCAGCAAGAGTTCTGGCTCTGCTACCTTGAGCCAGGCACAGCAACTCACATCAAGGTTTCCTCCCCTTGAGAATACTGACTGCCTTTGAGGGTCTCTTCCACGACCTGCCCTGAAACCTGTCCGGCCTCTCAACGGCCACCCCAGATTAGGACAGGACACCTGGGAACAGAGGAGCATCTCCCCCCCTTCCCGCTCCAGCTCTGCCTCTGAAGCACCAGCTGCCAGGCCCTGGAGACATCCTGAGGCTGTGCCTCCGACGCCTCCTTGTGGCCGTCAGGTGCCACGGCTCCCAGAGACCCAAGAAGTGAGTAGAGCAGGAGACAGGTCCCTTCAGGAAGATACCGCTGAGTGGCTTCTACTTCCTCCTGCAGCCCTTGCAACTGAGCAGAGGCTCCAGTCACAAGGAGCTTGCATCCAAAACTCCTGGGTCCAGAGAGGAGAAAGAAGGAGCAAGCACAGTATCCTTGTCCACTTTCCAAGCCACCTGTCATTCAGGGCCTTGCTCGTTCATTTCCAAACTTCTTGGGGGTCACACTCCGCCTGCTTCTGCAGGCCAAAAGCAGACTGAGCTCCTCCTGCCCTGGACTGGATGCTGTAGGCTGGGCCTTCTGGTGGCTCACCTGCAAAGAGGCCTAAGGAAAAGCCAGGAAAGGTGCTGTGCAGTATACTTTACTCTTAGGCAGGCCTCTACCCCAGGGTGGCGCCTCTGGCCTTCCATTCACCAGGCCCACTCGCCTCTGCTCCCACCTCCACCCACCCTGCTCCCTGTGGATTCGTGCTATCCGCTCCAGGTTCCAAGAATCCAGGTCTGGTCAGGAGGACAGCCTGGACCTGGAGTCACTTATCCACACTGCCAGCCTGAGGAAGGCCAACGCAAGTCTGGCCCAGAGTCTGAAGGGCCCCTAAAGGAGATTCCCAGGCCAGAGAGGGGCTAGGGGCATTATGCCCCAAATGCCCCAATAGTTCAGTTTCTGTTACAGGGCTCTGGTGTTTTGGATTGCATGGTTCCAACACCCCACTTCACAGAAGGTGGCTGCCCTGCCCGGAAGGCCAGCTGGCTGTCAATGAGACTCCGACGACCCATCTCTATAGCACTTCTCTTCTACATGGCTGGTCTGCTCTAGAAGCCACTGCCGCTCATGTTCATTCATTGTCAGCCTAAGTGTCACCTCTCGGAAGACGCTGCTCACTGCCACCTGTATAAGCCAGAGAGAGCAGAGGCAGCTAAGTTACAGTCACAAGCTCTAGCACCACTGGGCCCCATCACCCAGCCCAGGCCTCGCCCTCCCATGAGAGATATCCTTACCTGCTCAAAGTGAAGTTTCTGAAACATCCGGATACTTGGCTCATTTCCTTGCCCAATTTTAGCCTCAAACTTGGTCAGACCTAGTTTGGTCACCCCTCCCAGAGAAAATGAGAGAGAGAGGGATGGGACACAGGATGAAGCACCCCCCTCTTATCCCCTACCCTTCCTCTCCCGTTTGGCAGTGGAAGCACCTGTCACCTGCCCCCCACCCTCAGGCCTGAAGAAGATACTTCCCAACATGCCCATGTCCTCATCTGGGGCCTGGCCACTTCTCTACCATCTGCTCAGACTTCCTTACCATAAGACATCATCATGAGAACAGACTCGGTGCCAAAGCCTTTGCCTCTGCAGCTGGGCTCTAGGAGGAATAATGGCAATCACTGGCACCGTGTGCCAGGCTCCGCAGCAGGCACAGCAGTAATGCAGCTGCAACTTCATTTCAGCCTCAACTCAACAGTTGGTACTATCATTGCCATTACGCAGACAGGAAAACAGACACATAGCAGTTGAAATAATTTGCACAGGGGTTCCCAGCTTAGACACACCCAGCAACCTGATCCCAAAGCTGACCCCTTACCTTCAGCATGCTGCCTCATCGGGAAGTCTTAGGGGAAGGCTGTGGACCATGAAGGACACAAACTAGAGGGGCTCCTTCCACAGCACGGGAAGGATGCTCCAGGAAAGGTCTTTTATTTTGGGAGGGTCCCCAGCGCCCAGCCCCCCAGCAGGAATGGAGCAGAATGAAGCCTGAAGACCCTCAAACTCAAGGTTAAATTCACACCTAAGGGCAGCCCTGGTGGCACAGCGGTTTAGCGCCGCCTGCAGCCCAGGGTGTGATCCTAGAGACCCGGGATCGAGTCCCAAATCATGCTCCCTGCATGGAGCCTGCTTCTCCCTCTGCTGTGTCTCCGCCTCTCTCTCTCTCTCCCTGTGTTTCTCATGAATAAATAAATAAAATCTTTAAAAATAAATAAATTAATTAATTAATTAATTCACACCTAAGCAGAAGACAGGAATAAAGTAAACCACCATGGGTGGAGCAGCAGGCTAATGGAGTGGCAGGGGGCAGTGTGCCCCAGGTAGGTGCTGGGCTCACCACTGGGAACCTCCCATTGAGCCCAGTGCCCTATGCAGCCTCAGCTGGCTTGAAGTTTAGAAGGGAGGGAAGGGAGGGCCGAGTGGAACAAACCTGCAATCATGACCTCAATCTCCCCCAAGGAGGGGTCCCCTACATTTGTGAGAAAGAGGTTTACATCTCCCGCCATGTAGCTCTCTTCCGTGGTGCTTGGCTGGGCCTGCCACTTCTCTGCATCCAGCACAATGAATGTACACTCTAAGGAGGGAGGCAACAGGGTTCTCACTTACACTTCCCATAGAAGCGAAGTGACAACAGTCTTCTGACCCAAACCAGAGAACTGTAGTATGACACCACTGCCTCTGCCATGAGGAAATTGGGCTCAGAGCTTCCTTTAGCTGATTACAAAGCCCTAAATTTGCCTCATGCAAGAAAAGATGGGACTCCAAACAGCAGCTCTATTCTCAGAAAGCAGTAACCACAACTGGGTTTAAGCAAGAGATGTGAGAGGCAGGGCCTCCATTTACAGCCAGAGCCCTAAATGCTTTACTTTCTCTAAATCCTTCTAAGCCCAATGCAGTGAATGTGGACAAACACAAAAGCACCAGTCACAGAGACTGGCCTCAGTGGGCATCAGAGTATGACGGTTTCAGGAAACTTCCAGACCTTTCATGAAGGATTTTCACAAAGTTTCTGGGGCCCAGAAGGGCTACAGTGGCAATGAGAAAGGGAGGGATCCTGGAGACTGCCTCTGGAGCCACCCCTCCCACTGCCAGCCCAGCCCAGGGCCTCTGCTTCTCACTGTCTGCATCTTCCCGCCAGCTCTGCTGCATCGAATACTCTTGCTCCAGGGTCAGCGGTTCAGAGGCTGTCAGACGCTGCAGCTCCTCTGATTTCATCCACTCGTGGTACCTGCAGGGACAGGAGGATGGCCTTTGGCATGCAGGACTGATTCGGGAGTACAGGTCTGACATTTTATGAGATGAAGAAGTGGATGGTAGATAGGAGAACCCCACAAGGCTAATACAGAGCTCTAAAAGATCTAAGGAGGGGCTCCTGGGTGGCTCAGTCAGTTTAGCATCTATCTCTTGATTTTGGCTCAGGTCACGATCTCCAGGTTGTGAGCTAGAGCCCTGCAACGTGCCTCCTCCCCGCAGCTGGACACACCCCTCCCAGCTAGGTGTAGAGCCTGCTAGGGATTCTCTCCCTCGGCCCCTCCCCCTGCTCTTGTGTGAGCACGCTTTCTCCCCTCTTTGGGAAGAAAAAAAAAAATCTAAGGAAAGGGTTATAATAGCTCCTAAGGCAGAGGGACACAAGCACAAGACCTAGAAGCAGGCTGGTCTTACAAGAGAACTATCCAGCTTCCCATCCTGTCTCCGGGGTCAGTGCTGGGGCGCAGTCTGAAGTCAAACATTCCTCAAATTCCTGAGCGGAAGTATATGGCAATCTGACCTCCTTAAGGAAGGCTGGACATATCTCCACAAAGGCCAGACACAGGAACACCCAAAAACTACAGGGGTGCCTGGGTGGCTCAGTCAGTTAGGCATCTGCCTGGAGCTCAGGTCATGATTCCAGGATCCTGGGATCAAGTCCAATCAAGCCCTGAGTAGGGCTCCCTGCTCAGTGGAGAACCTGCTTCTCCCTCTCCCCACTCCCCATGTGCATTCTCGCTCCCTCTCACTCAAATAAATAAATAAAATTAAAAAAAAAAAACCTACAAGTAGAGAATACACTCCTACATTACCACCATCCCAGCCTACCAGACCTTAGCCAATTGCCCCAGGAAGAGTCCCACGCTGGCACTCAGTTCTGGATTTTCAAAACAGTAGACATCAGAACAACCCATCAACTCAGTTTTCTGACAAACTAACGTTAAGTCTTCAAGACTGAGCATATTTGGGGTGCCTGCATAGCTCGCACCCATGCCTGGCAGGCTACAAGTTTCAGCTCAGGTCCTGATCTTAGGGTCCTGGGATGGAGCCCTGTGTCAGGCCTCCACGCTCAGAGGAGAGCCTACTTCAGGATGCTCTCTCTCCCTCTGCCCTTCCCGCCCCCCCTTTACATAAATAAATCTTTTTTCCCTCCAGACTTAACTTACTCATTTGAGAGAGAAACAGCATGCTCAGGGGGAAGGGCAGAGGCAGAGGGAGAAGCAGGCTCCCTGCCAGGCTTGATCCCAGGACCCTGAGATCATGACCTGAGCCAAAGGCAGGCAGACACTTAACTGACTGAGCCACCCAGGCGCCTGTAAATAAATAAATATTAAAAAAAAAAAAAAAAAAAAAAACAACTAAGCATACTCGCTGACAACAGAGGAATGTCACTAATTTACAATCAGGCGATCTTTCTTACACACATCTAGTTTACATAAAATAATTCCCTGCTGAGCGTCCAAAAAGGAAGCAGAGAAGACTGAAACGGAAAGGCGGGGGATGGGAGGGGTGGGGGGGGTAACTTCTTCCAGGGGTGTCCTCATTGCTTCAGCGCTCACTTCTTTCTGTAACGACTTCTCACCGCAATGTTTCTCCTTCTTAGGGGAAACAGCCTCTGAGATTCGGACTAAGGCAGGCTGACCCTCCTCGCTGCATCTTGGGAGGGCTGGCCTGCACCTCGCATTAGGTGGACTGTTACCTAGGCACGTGCTCTGAGGTGTAGGGCACCAGCACCACCTTCTTCCCCAGCAGCAAGACGTTCTCATTTAACCTCATGGCGCCGGCCTGTAGGAGGGGAGGGCAAATACTCCAGGACCCTGCGTCTCCTCCCACTCGGGGTGGGAGCCCCGGGCCTCGAGTTTGCTAAATGCCTCCCGGAACTCAGTGGTCAGGAGAGCCTTGGTTCCTTCTTTCTCTCGAAACCTTTCAGAGGACACGGACTCTGGACCCCTCGCGACAAGGGGAAGTGGGCCGGGTAAAGGGGACTACAAGATCCTCGCATCGCAGCTCCACGGGGCTAAGCGCGAGCTGCCGCTTCGGCGCGCCCCTTCCCTCCCACCTCGCTGACCCGCGAAGCCTCCGACCCAAGCGCCCAGGCTTAACCCCGAAGCTCCCATCACGTGCCCCGGGCCGGAGACTCCGCCCCACCATCAACTTGCAGCCTCGCTGGCGGACGCCTACGTCCAGCCCCTCTTCCCGGCGACCCCCCCGCCGCCCCAGCCCCCGGGCCCTCTCCCCGCCTCCCACCCCCAGCCAGGTCCGAGCAGGCCGCCCTCCCCTGTGTGCGGACCCGTGGGCCACGCTCCTCGGTCACCCCGACCGCCGAGGGCCCGGGGAGGCTCCGCTCACACCCACTCCCGGCGGACGGACGCGTCCCCAGCCCCGCGGCCCCTCCTCCCCGCACGCGGGCGGAAGTGCCCCTCCCCTGCTTCCGCCCCGCAGACGGCGGCCGCCGGGGCCCAATCCCGGTCCCGCCTCCTCGAGGCGTCCAATCAGCGCGCTGCGCCCCACCCGGGGCGCGCACGGCCAAAGTGGCCGCCGGGCGCGGGCGCATGCGCGCTGCGGGCGCTGGTGCGGGACAGCTGGCGCCGGCGGCGGCGGAGGGGTCGGAGGCGGCGGCCGCGGCGGCCCGGAGCGAGCCGGGGTGCAGGTGTCCGGCCGGGCTGGGGGGACGGGCCGGGGCGGCGCCAGGCTCGGGGCTGCTCCAGGACGGAGGAAGAAGTCGGGGGGAGGCCCTTGAGACGAGGGGGAGGCTTGGGGCTGGGGAGCCCGAAGCAGGGCAGAAAACAGGTTGGGGGGGGGGGGCGGAGAATGGAGGCCCCGTTACAAAGGAGAGGTTTGGGGACCTGCAGTTGGGTGGGGGTGGGCAGCGACCTGGGCAAGCCCCCAGTTTGTTGCCTTGATCTCGAGTGCCCTGTGTGGTAGTGAGCTCGCCGTTCCTGGCTGGCATTAAGTGTGCACAGTGTGCAAAGGGGGGCGCTTGTGGTGAGGGAGACTTAGTGGCTTGTGGGGCTCCCTCTGTCACTTGGAGTCTGAACGGCCTTGAATACCTTCGTAGGAAAAAGTTAGAGGAAAGCACGCAGGTGTCACTCTTTCAGTATCCTCCTGGTGGATACTGAGGCTGTGTCTGTAATCAAAGTACAGGGCCCCCGAGGGGTGTTCTCCAGAACTGTCCCCCAGATGCCAGCGACCTCTATCAGAAAGGTGAAATCTGCTCTTTCCCCCTTAGGGAGCCGCAGCAGCCGCCGCCCAAGCAAGGAAGAAACCTAAGGAATCTCGGCCCACTGACCCTTCCTCACTTTTGGAAATGGCGGGTGAAATCACAGAGACCGGAGAGCTCTATTCTCCTTATGTGAGTTTTACTTTTTTAGAACCTGTTTTACCCACATCGTTGCTGTGGGCTCCTAGAGAAGCACAATGCTTCCTGGACTGTACGAGCCTAGTGAGGACACCTGCTTGTAGACCCTGGCGAAAGCCAGGCTGGGGAACTCCATTCAGCAGCAGGCATGTTGCTGCCGCCCCGGCCCAGAGCATGTGATGAGAGTTTGTGCACGTGTTCGATGCTGGTCAGAAAGCGGGCAAGGAAACAAAGCTGACTTGTTAATTCCTTGCGATCTCAGTGTCCTGGCCACTAGCACTTGCAAACCGAGCTGTTGTCCGGGGATGATGATTGACAGCTGTTGACTCTGGGTTTGCTCATCTCAGCAGTTTGAAAGCGCTTTGGTTGCCCGCTGAATTGTAAGTTGCACAACTTTTATAGTCTTGGATGGTGTAAGAGGCAGAGAAAGCATGCAGAGACTTCCAAGTGCAGTTTGCAGGAGTCTGTAATTAGAACAATTAGAAGGATTGATTTCTTACTGTATTGGGTCTGCATCACACACACCCCCACCTCCCACAGGTGCATTCAGTTTATCTTTGAGTCATGAAAGATTGGTCCTGGTTACATCACAGAGTCCTCTTGCCTGGATACCTAGCTGGAGGATTGGAATAATCAAATGATTGACTCATGGTGCTACTAAGTATTCCAAGGAAAAGCTGCACTGCCTTAAGTAACAAAAGTCCTCTTTCTAGAGCTTACCTAACTTTAAGCAGCTGCCCCGCTTTCCACTTATTTCCTAGCCTGAGGATCCCGGCTTTGCTTCACAGACTCTAGGGCTGTGGTGTGATAGATATGAAAGTGTCTCAGAAAATAGCTGGCAAAAAGCCTTTCTCACACCAGGGTCTTCCTACTGGGTCTGTGCCTTTTGTGTGTAGCACTAAAGGAGCCTCCTTTCTCTCCATAATTTATCGGGGGGTAGTCTTTCTTGAACTTTGGACCGAGTCTAATAGTGTTGTTCTCATCTGAGGAATTGTGTAACGGCTCACAGTCTCTTCTTGGTATCAGCAGTGAAATGTTCCCACTGTCCATAAAAGTTGCCAAGCTTCCTGCTGCTTCTCAGAGCATCTATACATTTAGAGATGAGAAAATGAGTTATTTCTGTAACTGAGTTTTAGGAAAGAAAAAAACTTTGATAGGCTCACTTTTCTTGTGTTTCCAGTTATTCACATCATCATTTCACGTGTCAGCGTGTACCCACAGGAATTCAGGCAGTGAGGCCGAAAAGCCTCAGTGGGTTCTGCTCCCCACCCCCCAACTTCCCTGTGTGTTTGGTTTTGTTTGAGGCCTGTGTTTAAGGGCATACTCTGGGTATTTGCCATTAACAACTTGTATTCTCTTATCTTACCAGTGGAGAGAGGTGTAGAGAAGAGATGGGTGTTGTTGAAGGTGAGCTGGCATTAGTGGGAAGTTACCAGTTAGGGTTTGAGAAGACACCGTGCTTTCTTCCTGAGTTTTCCCTAACTCTGCCATCCAGAGAGAGTGGTTCTTGATCCCTTGTGAGACCTGGCAAAGGGCATTGGTTCACCATCCGCCGAGCCCAGAAAAGCAGTGGAACTGCTTCACCGTAGACGCTGCTTTGAATCCCCTGCCCGGCCCAATACAGGCAAGACCTGCTCTCTATGTCTTGGGAAACCTGTTTGGTTCATGAAGGTGCATCAGCCCATAACCTGGGGTATTCCCAACACAGAGCCTCTCCCTGCCTCTGTGTTTGCTCTGTTGCCAGTTCTTTTCCCCTTTGTGGGTGTCAGGGGTGTTTGCCTTAGCTTGCATTATTCTGCATAAAATATGTGTAGTGGACAGACTAGCCTCACAGGGGACTCATGTGACAGGCCCTCTCAAGGATAATGCTGGATTCAGAACCTGGTTCCGGCCAGCACTTTTCCCCAGAAGTGATCTCGGAACGGGCGTGTCTGGTTTCCTGTGTACGGGGACCACGAGTGGCTCAGGGCTACAGGGACTATGTGATCCAAATAGAGGATGAAGCAGACCACCACCCACACAAGGCCCAGCCGCTGAGGGCCCTGCCAGCCAGTTTTGCCAAAGACCACTGCCGTTGCTTTCGAAGGAAAGGTTACTCGTTTCACAGCCTTAAATTCTAGTCATTGCTTCCGCATCTCTACTGGCTTCTGTTTCCTTTAACAGCTGTCCCTGGGGAAGTGGACAAAAACCGCCATGACTACTGCCTCATGCACATCTGTGGGTGAGGCTGCTGGATGGGAGATAAGAGAGCAGGAACACTGCGCTCAACTCCCCAGGTTGTAGGGGAGCCAGTACTCCATCCCAAGGAATGATGGAGAACGGGAAGAGACTGTTTAGCCTGTAGCAGGGCTTGCTTCTGCTTTCGGCGACACCTTCCAGGAGGCTATCCCACCACAACTGTCAGGCCAGGAGCAGAAGAGAATGTCTCCTTCCTCCTCCTCCCACAACTGCCTTTGACCTGGCCCGTGGCTCAGCTCAGATTTGCTTCCTGCTCCATAGTCCTTGTAATTGGGCCTCACTGGCACCTTTACTGAAGGTTGAGAGGCTTTAACTCTCGCCAGGGAGGTGAAGAAGTTTCATATTATTCTACAGGATGCCCAGAGTTCTTGCTTTGAAGCTAAAAAATAGAGACAGCATAAGACAAATGTGATTACTCATTTCTGCTTCCAACTGCTAACAGTCTGTCCCTAGTTAGCTTCTTGTAAAGTTCTTCAAGGATCTTTTTCACCGAGATTTATTTGAAGTTTCCATTGGGAGTGTGTTTATTTTATTGTGTTTATCGGCAGTGGTTCTCAGCGGTGGCAGTCTTGCCCATCTTACCCACACACACCATCCCAGGACACCTGCCAGTGCCTGGGGACATTTGTGATCATCACAACACAGGTGCAAGGTTGGGGGCTACTGGAGCCTCGTCGGTAGAGCCCAGGATGTTGCTAAACATCCTGCAGTCCACAGGACAACCCACAATAAAGAAGAATCGGCCCCAAATGTCAACAGTGCTCAGGCTGAAAGCCCCTGCGCTACAGCAGACCCTTGACCTTTATATCTCATGACCTTTAGGTATCACCAAATTCACAAATGCCTCTTGTACTGTTTCATTTCCTTGTAAAACTTTTGGCTAAGAACTAGCACTTTCTCTACTTCCATCGAACCTTCACCGGGGCCATTTTCCATAAAGAAAAAGGGTCCACCCTTCTTAAATGTTACTGCTCAGAAAAGCAGCATATAGAGAACAGAGCTGCAGGGAGCTGTAGGAACACGGTTCAAACTTGTTTTAATCCTTCTGAGATCTGTCTGTGGGATCAAACAGAGACTGTGATGTTTAAAACAGGACAAAGACTGTGAGACCTACGTCAGAGGACCTAGCCAGGTCCAGTCAGCTCAGCTGAGGATTCCTAGCTGGAGACTGTGTGGCAGGCACCCTGAGAAGTGACACACAGGCCACAGTGAGCCTCACATTTAACAATGGGGAAAAGACAACATTGAAAACCCAAACTAGGACATAAGAAGTATTCTTGCCCTGGGGGTTCAAAAGTGCACAACTGGGAGGGCTTTGTGGTGGAAGTAACATTTGAATGCGTTTGAGTGCTGGGTGGGATTTGAGGGGCTGGCCAGGAGGCATGGGGGGGTGGTGCCCTATGCCAAATGTAAATGGACTGTGGGTAGAGCTCTTTTCTGTCCACAGGGTGCCTTCCTGTCCTTCACTCAGATGTACAGTCAACACCTGCCTGGAAGCTTGTCCCTCCCTAACCACTGCCCAGCTCCCTCTCCCCACATTTCAGTTAAAAAAAAAAAAAAAAAAAAAAACTTCTGAGTGACGTTAGGAAAATGGGCCCCAATTTGTAGGTTTCTGATAAAAAGAAAATTCAAAAAAAAAAAAAAAGAAAATTCAGTACATGAATTAGGAAGACAAGCCATGAGAGACTCCTAACTCTGGGAAACAAACATAGGGTTGCAGAAGGGGAGGAGAGTGGGGGAATGGGGTAACGGGATGATGGACATAAAGGATGGCACATAAGATGAGCACTAGGTGTTATACTGTATGTTGGCAAATTGAATTTATATAAAACAAATTTTAATTCAGTACATGGTTATTTTAGGAAAAATTTTAGAATATAGAAGAGAACATATTTGTAAGAATAGGGAAGTATAAATGAGAGATGGGTAGGTATTCCCAGAGATGAATTGTTTGTGTTGTATTTATTTATTTATTTATTTATTTATTTATTTATTTATTTTTAAAGATTTCATTTATTCATGAGAGAGACAGAGAGACAGAGGCAGAGACACAGGCAGAGGGAGAAGCAGGCTCCATGCAGGGAACCCGGTGTGGAACTCCATCCCGGGACTCCGGGATCATGCCCTGAGCCAAAGGCAGGCGCTCAACCACCAAGCCACTCAGGCTCCCTTCATTGTTGTTTTTAACAGGAATAGGTGGTAAAGCAAACTAAGCCTGTGTCACAGGAAACCCAGTTAGGAAGTGGCTGTCACAGTCCAGGCTGGAAGCAATTAGGTGGTAAAGGGGAATAGGACCAGAGGTAGCCACAAAAGACTTCAGAAGTAGAATGGCTGGAGCTGGGGTACACAGAAGGGAGGAGGGAGGGGGGGTGACCGGCAGACAGTGGAGTTGAGGTCTGCAGGAAGGCTGATGCAGAGAAAGGTCCATCCTCCCCTGTCTGGCTGTGGTAGTTAAAGCTGCAGAACTGAGTGAAGTTGCTGAGGGAAAAGCAAGTAGGAAAAGAGACCACTTACATCAGAGCGTAAGAAGGAATAGAGACTAAGAAAGCCGTTGGGTTAGGCAAATAGGAAGGAGGTAATTGGTGATTTTGAAGAATGTAGTTTCAAAAAAGCTCTAGGGATGGAAACCACAAAGTACAGAAACTTGGAAGCGAAGGCAGAGGAAATAGGTAGCTGCTTCACTGAGTTTGGTTAAGAGAAGTAAGAGAATTGTGTTTCAAAGTTGCCGAGGACCTGTGTAGGCAGGGGGGAAGAGCTGGTGGAAGGAAGATTCCTGAAAGGACTGAGCCCAGAAGGTTGGGTGCAGGGCTTAGCGTCCCCCAGGGGGAAAGACACACATTCCCCACAGGCAGGGAGGGGGTTGGGAGGATGCAGACACTGATTTTTGAGCTTGGAGGGAGTGTGGCTTGGGGAGGGCATGTCACATGGCCTTGGGCACCTCCAGAACAGAGGACGCAGCCTTCAGCTGAGAAGGGTGGGGGCTGGGGCGCCAAGAGTGAGGTTCGATGGTTTCCTGTGGGAAACGCCAAGAAGTCCATGGTGGAATAAAACCGGTGTGATGCTCTCAGAGCACAGGTGAAGGAACTGCTTTTTGCTGTGGAACCAATAATTACAACTGGAAGGAAGGAAGGGAGACAAAGAAAATACCGTGGAACTTTTAGCAGGTTTGTTGTATAGGGAGCAGAGGAAGCAGGCGCTTAGTCCATCCAAGGCTGGGGTCGGGAGGGGCAGCACAGGGGAGGCGGCGTGAGGCCTGGGTGGACTGTGCTCAGCAAGCTAGCCTGTGGTAAATGATGGGGACACAGTGGCCTGGATCGGGTGGGCGGAGCGACCGCAGCTGTCAGCAGGAATGGGAAGGGCTGCAGAAGAAAGGACTTTCCTGGTTGAGACCTCAAAAAAGGAAAATGATAGTTAATAGCCAAAGTCAGGTTGGCGAGAACGTGAGTTTGCAACCTCATTCTCAGTGACCCAGCAATTCTACTCAGAGGCTGGTTGTCAGGGGCCAAGCGGTGCTGCTCCTGGGGGTACCTGCTTGCTCTCTGGGGTGATGAAATGGAATCAGATGGTGGTGGTGGTTGCACAGCCCTATGACTGTGCCTGAAGCCACCAAACTGTGTCCTTCAAAGGGGTAAATTTTTTTATTAAGTTTTTAATTCCGGCGTAGTTAACATACAGTGCTGAATTAGTTTCAGTGTACAGCGTAGTGACTTGGCGATTCTGTACGTCACTCGGCGCTCATCATGACCAGCATGCTCTTCATCCCCTTCACCTGTCTCATCCAGCCCCCTACCCACTGCTCCTCTAGTGACCAGCAGTGGGTTCTCTATAGCCAAGAGTCTCTTGCGTTTGGTCTTTCTCTCTCTTTTTTTTTTGCCTTTGCTCATTTGTTTCTTAAATTCCACACGAGTGAAATCATAGGGTATTTGTCTTTCCCTGACTTCTGTTGCTTAGCATTATACTCTCTAGTTCTATCCACATTGTTGCAAATAGCAAGATTTCTTTTTTTTTATGGCTGAGTACTATTTCGTTGTACGTACATACCACCTCTTCTTTATCCATTCATCACGCAATGGATGTTTGGGCTGCTTCCATAATTGGTGTTGTAGATAATGGTGCTATAAACATAGGGGTGCATGTATGCCTTTGAATTAGTGTTTTTGTATTTGGGGGGTTAAATACCCAGCAGTGTGATTACTGGATCATAGGGTAGTTCTTTTTTTAACTTTTTGAGGCACCTCTGTACTGTTTTTCGCAGTGGCTGCACCACTTTGCATCTCCACCAACTGTGCACAAGGGCTCCCCTTTCTCCACATTCTTGCCAACACCTGTCATTTCCTGTGTTGTTGAGTTTAGCCATTATGACAGGTGTGAGTGACAGCTCATTGTGGTTTTGATTTGCATTTCCCTAATGATGAGTGATGTTGAGCATCTCATGTCTGGTGGTCATCTATATGTCTTTGGAGAAATGTCTATTCATGACTTATGTCCATTTCTTAGTGGATTGCTTTTTTTTTTTTTTTTTTTGGCTGTTGAGTTGTGTAAGTTCTTTATATATCTTGGATACTTTTATTGGATATGTCATTTGTAAATATCTTAAGAGTGAATTTTATGGTACGTAAATTGCATCTCAAGTTTCATAAACATCCTTGAAGTTAGTGTGGGGAGGACAGAGGGGAGAAGGAAGCAGCCTGAATGGCAGCATCCCAAAGACAATGGCAAGAATGGGTGGGGAGCAGGGTTGGATCACATGCTCAGAAGTCTTGGAAGAGTCCAGGTCTTTTTTAGGTCAGCCCTAGGTTCATCCTTGTGCCTGGTCCCCGGACATGGTGCTCTGTCCTCGGGAAGCCTACAGCCTGGTTGAGCAGGGAGCTAACATCTGAAGTGCAGCTCTAAATATAAGGAAATGACAAGGTGGTAGGATGGTGACCACAGAAGCGGAGGAGGAACCCGATCAGTAGAGACATCTTGGAAAGACCCATAGAACGTGGGCCTTGAGCCTTCCAAGTGTTGGCATCTGCTTCCCTGGCAGCTGGTTGCAGAGCGCGCCTCCTTCAAACCTCTGCCACATTCTCCCTTCTCACCTGCTTCCCTAGCTCAAGGCTGGCCTCTCTGCCTCCAGTGTGGCTGTTGCCCAGGGTCCTCTTTGGGAGCCACTGGAAGGAGAGGTTAATTAATTTCGGGGCTTGAATGTCACTTCTGTCGCTTCCAGGTGGGGCTGGTGTACATGTTTAACCTCATCGTGGGCACAGGTGCGCTCACCATGCCCAAGGCTTTTGCCACCGCGGGGTGGCTCGTCAGCTTGGTCCTGCTGGTGTTCCTGGGCTTCATGAGGTAAGAGGCTGGCACATGGGGGTGGCCGGAAGGAGCCTGCCTGGGGAGCCCTGACCTCTTTTCATTAACATGAGGAATGGTGCTAGGGCAGGGGAGTGGCGGAGGGTGGAGGTGACAGGAAGATGTCCACGGTGAATCCTAGCCAGGGTGGCCCAGCAACAGGAAAGGAGGCACAAAGGTCTCCAGGTCTCATGCTAACAGACCAGTCATACAGCCTGATCAGTTAAGAATCAAGACATCTGATCAGGCTTTGGAATGTTTCATGTGGTACTCACATTGCTTCCCCGGCTGCTTGATTTACTCTCTTATATACTGATACATGGTACTGTTTTTCTCTGAGAAAACACCACCTAGTCACAGAAAAAGAACTGGACAAACATCTGCAGTGATAAGAAGTCAGTTTGGAATTTAGAATTTGCTTAAGGTAGTTCACAAAGTGACGAACACACAGGTACGCACCTAATAAAGTGTTCACCTCACCTCACCTGGTGCCTGGCAGCAAACGATGGCCACTGCCCACATTTTCAGGGGCTCCTGTCCTTGAGCCGTGGGGGTGGGATTCACCACTGTGAAGCTGGTGCTTCACAGAGGGGAGATCGTACCTGAGGCTCTTCTCAGGGATTCTGCGAGCAGGTGGGGAGTCATTCAGCCAGTACCCCAGGCTCATAAGGGATTTAGGACTATGCATTTCCAGGTAGGAATCCACAGCTGCCCAAAAAAGGTAAGGGAGCACTTGGAAACACCTCCCAGGGGTCCCTTCCACGGGAGAGATGACACCGGGCACTTTTTTTGGGTGAACAGAACAAAGATCACTGCCCTCAAGACTTCTCTCTCGGTGGGGAGACATAAAGAGTGAAGGTGATAAGAGAATTGTAGGGTAGGTTGGAAGGTGATGAGTAATGTGGAAAAAAACCGACAAAGCCTCGCAGGGTGAGGCACAGGGAAGGTGGGGGCGATGGCAGCTTTCGGCAGGTAGTCGGTGGTCACGGAGGGTGGCGGTTTGGCAGATGGGAAGGAGGGAGGAGTGGGTGCCCTTGGAAGGATGACATGGGCTACAGTTGAAGCCAGTGAGGACCTCAGAGAGGCTGAATGGAATAGGAAAACATTTCTCTGTTCCTTCACCCACTTTCTTTTGGGGGTTTTGTGGCCATCCTTGGGGTACCGTTCGCTCATTGCATACTGCGAGTCCTGGCAGCCAAGAGCCCTAGAAGTCCTTGTCCTCCCCTGACTCTGCTGTCCCCTTTAAAGGACCTTCAGCATGGGCAGCCGTCTGAATGGGAAGTGATTATTGGGGGCCCCCAGGTAGGGACTGCCATGTCCCCTCCCTGCTCAGCCCATTTATATTTGAACATGATCGATGCGTTGGCCCTTGTGCAGCCATGAGAAGCCTCTTCATGCCTTAACTAAGATTGATTCTGGTTTTACTTGCAAAAAGAAGGGAAAATCTAAAGTCCTTAAAACGGTCACTTAAGCAAGATAACAAGAAACCTTTCCAGGAGGTGCTGAGGCACCGGAATGGGAGCCTCGGAGCCAGCTGCCCTCCACCCACCAAGAGGGAGTGGGTGGGGGTTGAACACCTTCCCCGAAGGGCTGAGACAGCAGCCTGTGGTGGGTGAGGGCCCTTGAGGAGGGCTGGGGTGAAGCCTTGGGGAGGAGGTAGGTGACTGTGCTGTCCAGCGCTCAGCAGGGGGGATGTGGCCTTCCCCACAGCTCTGCTGACAGATGCTCCCCCTGCGCTCCAGCTGAAGTCTGGGCCTCTCCAGCTTTGCTAAGAGGAAGAGCCAAGATGGCTTTTCACTCTAGTCTGACTCCTCAGCAGACGTCTGCTGCCACCTCCCAGTGTCCCTTTTGATTTGAGGCATAAAAACGCAAGCTTATTTTTACATCATCTAGATTATTGGGAAAGTGAAGGTCCTTCCGAAAAAGGAAGGAAGGAAGGAAGGAAGGAAGGAAGGAAGGAAGGAAGGAAGGAAGGAAGGAAGGAAACATGCAAACACATTCTGGATCCAAACACCCTTTACAATTATCCACGCTGGCACTCTGTCCATTAGCGTGTGTAATTGGGAGCTGACCACTTACTGTGTCCCGTCAAGGAGAGGTGAGAGCTGCCACTGCCCTTCCCTGAAGCTTTCAGAAGGTCCCTTGTGAATTCACCTCCTCTGCACCCTGCCCCCAGCGGACCCTTCTCAGTGTTCGCTGTCACATCGCCCCACATCCCCTCTTCCCCAGGGTTTATGCTCTACCCCATGCTACCGGCAGCTTATTGCACACCCCTCTCCTGTGCATCAAATCGCATCCTAAACATAGACAGGGCAATCAAGGCAAGCACGCACCTACACACATACATTTTATCAAGTCAGATGCAACTCGAAAGTTCCTAGGGAACAGTTCTCAGAAGAGAGAATGCAAAAAAAAAAAAAAAAAGGAGAGAATGCTTTGGGCTTGCTGGTTCGGTCAGGTCCTAAAGTGGGTTTTCCTTTTTCATTGTACCACTTCTAACCTCCTACTACCTTTGGCAATTACCTTGCGGCCTTCCTGCAGCTTTGTGACAACTACCTTCGTGGTAGAGGCCATGGCAGCAGCCAATGCTCAGCTCCACTGGAAGAGGATGGAAAACCACCAGGTGTGTGTGTCGCCCTTGTCTCCGGGCAGTGCCTGTGTCCAGTCCTATGCCGTGAGGCAGCCCTCAGGGGCTGGTTCTTTCCTTCCCCATGTATGGTAGGCTTGTGTCCATAGCACTACTCTGTGCCTTTGTCCTAGAGCTCGGGTTTGATGGCCACATAAGCTTAGCGAACAGGTGCAGCCTCTGCTCTTTTTTTTTTTTTTTTTTTTTTTTTTGCCTCTGCTCTCTTTAAAAAAAAAAAAAAGATTTTTAAAATTTATTTATTTAAGAGAGAGAGCATGCCCTCACGAGTGAGGGGAAGGACAGAGGGAGAGAGAGAAGCAGACTCCCCACTGAACAAGGAGCCTGATGTGGAACTCGATCCCACATGACCTGAGCTGAAGGCAGACGTTTAACCACCTGAGCCACTCAGGTGCCCCAGGCCTCTGCTGTCTTAACATCATGTCATGATGGGTCCCTTGAACCCCCTACTTTGAGCTCACCTGTCATTCTGAGCCTCCGTTCCCAGGACCTGTAGTACAGCTTCAGATCTGACATCCCAGTGTCTGCACCTAATGTGGGAGCACAGTGGTGCTGAGAGGTGCCCCTGATCAGACACATTCTGGAAAGAAATAACAGAAGAAATGGGGTTCTTCAATTTTCCGTGGGTTTTCTGTAGCATTTGTTCTTTCTTGTTTGCTCCCCTTCCCCCACCCCACCCCTCCTAGGAGGAAGAAGATGACGACTCCTCCACAGCCTCTGACAGTGATGTCCTTGTCCAGGACAACTATGAGCGGGCAGAGAAACGGCCCATCCTGTCAGTGCGTAAGTCTTGGGGTTCTGAGCTGGCCAGCATCTCCTTCTGGTCCATAGGGTTCCCTTTCCTTGTAAAGAGGACCAGGAGTCTCTGCACAGACCCTCTGGCCAGAGCACAAGCCCCAGGCCCAGGCTTCACCCTGCTGGCTCCCCCGCTTGCTAATGTTTGTAACTTGGGCAGGTTACCCACCTCAGTGCCCAGGGCACACTGGACGCTCCAATAAATGTGGGATGTCCTCCTGTCCCACCATGCACGATGCCTGACAGGTCCCATCCCCGGTCCAGCAGAGCGAGCCAGGGCCAGGTGTCCCAGCTACCCACCCCCCGCCCCCTGCCCATCCATAGTGAGCACCCTAGGATCCTTTCCTGTACTGTTTTAAAATGTATTACAGGTAGGAAACAGTAGAAGTTTTCAGAAGAATTTGAAGTGCTCTAGGATTTCCTTATTCTGGAGAATTCTGTGAGCTCAGCACCCCCTCTGAGAGCTTTTCCAAATGAAAACCGCTTCCTCTTCCTTGTCCATTACCTCCACAGAGAGACGTGGATCTCTGAACCTTTTTGAAATCACAGACCGGGTGGAAATGGGACAGATGGCCTGTATGTTCTTCAATAAAGGTATAAGCTCTTTCCCAAGGTGGGGTGAGGGCAAAGAGAGGTGGTGCTTTCCAACAGACCTTGACCGCTAGGGATGGGGCCGGCAATGCAGACACAGATGAGCAGACTGTCAGCAGGCCTGCGGGTGCACTTGAGCAGCCACCTTGCCGGGAGGACTGAACTGCTCGTGTTGTCTTCCTTGATCCCTCCCCGTTCATCATCAGCACTAGGAAGAAAGAAGCAGCTACTTGGTTCTTACTGTTTGTAGAGGTCAGGAATCCTAAGCAGCTTTCCAAGGAAGGAAGCTGGAGCCAGCTGGTAGTTTTGTGCCTCTTGCCTGATTGCTCCTGACGTGTCTCCTTTTCTTCTGGACTGCTCAGTCTAGGACAACGCAGGGCAGAGACCTGTGACGGATACACTGTGCACATACCTGTGTGTGTGTGTGTGTGTGTGTGTGTGTGTGTGTGTGTGTGTGTGTGTACACGCGTCTACCTCATTTTCTGTGTGCCCCCCCCACCCTGGTGGCCAGCAGAGGGCGCAAGGAGTCCATGCACAGGGTTGCTGTCTGGGAATCTCAGTGTCTATTCATGACCTGCTCCTTGGTGGGATTGCCTGCAGCTCAGAGGATCCCCTGACCCAGCTCAGAGGCTAGGTTGCCGGGTGTTCAGTGACAACACCATGTATCTCCACAGCAAATGTTGTTCTTTTGAAAGATGATCTGCTTAAGAGCTTAGTTTTTTAGTGCCCAGACCTGCTGGTTTCCCCTCCATGGGCAGTCAGACGCATCTCAATAAACCCTTGTCTTTGTGAAAATTTTCTCTTTGGGAGATTTCCTGCCCCTCTGTCACAGCCGCCCGTTTCCAGGGGCGTCCTCTCTACTGGTTCTTTCTAGTCTTAAATGTGACTGCAGTAACTCAGAGCCTGAGGGATCAGAGAAGCCAGAGTCTTCTTGACTGCTTTTCAGGACATTAAGCATTCGGTTTATCACTGGTGCTGCAATTTGACAGTCCAGAGCATGATGATCATCAGCCAAAGGTTGCCGGAGGGTTTGGGTCCCGCCCTCCCTACCAGCCTCACAGAGGGTTCCAGAATTCATGAAAACCAGACTGGTCATGTCCAACCCACTCTGTTCCTCTGTTCCGTTTCTATCTCTCCCCATCTCGTTAGATGAAGATAAGAGTGTGAACATTTCCTCCTGGCAGCCGCATGTTGGAGGGAGGACATACACCTTTGAAACCTCCTTTCTGATCAGCATGTTTTACAGTCCGCCCCAGTTTCTTTAACAATTCTGGGAACCAGTGGTTTTATTTTTTTTCTTCCCTTACAGACCAGACTTCTGGTTCCCCCCCACTCTAATAGAAAAGGAGCTCACTCATACAAGAGCAGCCTCCCACTCAGGGGACGCCTTCTCCTCTGCTACGAGTTTGCCACACTCAGCAGTGATGACATTTGAGCTGGGTCATTCTTTGTCGTGGGGCCTGACCTGTGCATTGTGGGATATTAAGCGGCATCCTTGGCCCCCACCCACTAGATGCCAGTAGCACCTCCCAGTCGTGACAACCAAAACGTCTTCAGACGTTGTCAAAGGTCCCTCGTGGGGGTTGTGAGGCAAAATCACCCCCAGGCGAAACCCACTGCTCTGTCCTTCATCCAGGGGTAGTTTTCTTCCCCTGGGAAGGACCTGCCACCCTCCACGACAAGACCCTTCGGGCTCCAGGCTCACTCCTGTGACTGGCAGTGCCAGGCCTCGTCATTGCCGTCTTCTCAGGAAGCTCGTCGGTCCTCCCATTTTGTGTCTAGTAATGAGATTTATTGATCAGGGAGGGCCAATGGCAGTTTATAAACAGAGCTGACACCGCAGTTCACAGGCAAGAGGAGGAGAGGTTGAGTGGGGAGGGGACAGTACCTCTCTGCAGAGAGCATTTGTGTCAGAGCAGAAAGACAATCTGGGGCCTGGGGTGCGAGTAGCTGCCAGACCCCAGGGGCCACTGACTGAGCTTGGACACGGACACTACCTGAGGCCTCCGGGGTCCTCGCAAGAACTGTGTTCCTGGTCTTTCTCCCCCAGACTCCTAGGAGCAGAGCTAACCTCAAATAGGCCAGGAGGAACATGTCCCTGGTTTTCCCCTTGGGGACCCTAGAGGCTCTTCTGAGCCACCAGGATTAGAAGGGAACTGTCACTTCATTTTTCTTTCTGTTCTTGGAGAAGCTGGCAGCCTGAGACCTATGACATCAAAAATGAGCAGTCGGTCTGAAAGGCAGTTTGAGACTGGCTGTCTGGGGCTGTGACCTCGAGGTTGTAGGGCCCGGATGCTTTTTTCAGAGCTTTTACACCTGGTCTGTAAAGCTGGAATCACGTAGGGAATTTAGCACAGGTGGAATAATTCTCGCTGTGCAGGATGGGAGGTGGTCAGGGACTTACCTCCGTCACGGATCAGGAAGTGAGATCCGTGGCGCTGGGTCTAGAGCCCACGTTCCCTCCTGGTTCATGCCGCGCTGGAGGGGGAAGGGGGCAAGGTTTGCCTCTGTGGAGGGAGCTTCCACGGGCACCTTCAGAAGGCAGCATTCTCCCTGGCAAATGTTCTGACCTCAAGCGCGTCTTGAGCCGCCCCTCCCATGGCCCCCTGTGTCGGCAGCAGCCCAGCGCCCCCCCTTCCCATCTGAGCCTTGGTGATCCGTCACCAGAATGAGGCTTTGGACATCAGGGCTTTTCACCTTCTTGCAGCTTCAGAACCCGGGCCATTTTCAGTTCTCTTTGCTTTCCAGTCCTTAGTACCAGCCTTTGTCATAGAGTCATAGAGTCCTGTGTTAGGCTGTGAGGGGCCCCAATCCAGGCACACTCAGGCTCCTGACCCAGGGCCTCTCTACTCCTCCTGCCCAGACAGTCTGTCCCAAGCAAGGAGACCCCTCTGATCCTCCCTGGGCAGCCCCCACCTCACACTGCCCTGCACCTGCCTGGATGTGGAGTGTCTTGGGCCCCCAGCCTCGCCTAGCCTCGCTGAGGTGGAGGTCACGGGCGGCCGTGGCTCCTGCCGCCACACAGTGCAGCCAGCCAAAACAAGCCACGGGACTTAGTTGCTTTCTTTCTGGAGAAAGGAAAGCTGTGGGAGAGTGGAGACCTCATGGTCAGGAAAGAACACAGGCGCCTGCGTGGCTCCCTGACAGTGACTCTGTTCCTTCCAGTGGGGGTCAACTTGTTCTATTTCTGCATCATCATTTACCTGTACGGGGATTTGGCCATCTACGCTGCCGCTGTCCCCTTCTCCCTCATGCAGGTGACCTGGTGAGTGTCTCTCCCCTCTCCCCCCCTCGCCACCTGGGCTATAGCCAAACAGGCTTCCTCATCCAGTCAGGGCAGAGTATTTGGTAGAAGCACAACACCCTGCAAATTTGTCAGCATCTAAAGATTGGAGAGGTCAAGGCCTCATTCTATGGGCACCACAGCTGGCTATTCACTCTGTCCCTGGGAAACACACTCTACTGCCCCCTCCCTGGAAGATGACTAGGATTCCCACCAGGGGCTCCTGGGTCACTGGGGAATGGCGCCAAAGGGACAAGTAGCACCTGCCCAAAGAGATTGAGGATTGTGATTCATGTTGAGTGAGGTTGGTCTAGAAGCAGCTGCAGCGGGAGTAGAGGCACAGTGGTGACTAATAATTAGTAACGTTACATCCTGTCTGCTCCCAGCCAAGTGGAGGCCACACTGAGCCACTCTTCTCTTTATCAGCAGCGCCACTGGCAATGAGTCCTGCGGTGTGGAGGCCGACACCAAGCACAACGACACCGACCCCTGCTGGGGGCCCCTGCGCCGTGTGGACGCCTACCGCATCTACCTGGTGAGTGGCCTCACCTCCTCCCAGCCTGGGTGGCTGGGGGCATTTGAACTTTACTCTTTGACCAAGCTCTTTTCCCAGAGGAGGGTCTACACAGCTCCACACTGGCTAGTTACTGGGGCAATGGTCCTGGGCAGAAAACACACCAGGTTACTAAGAACCTAGCCTGCGTGTCCTGTCACACGTGCCTCGGAGTTGGCATTCGGGTCATTGCCAGCTCCTGGCTGTGAACTCATAAACTGAGCTCACGGTTTGAGGGGCACCCTCAGCATAGCTCTTTAAGCGTGTCAGGGCTAATTTCCTGGAGACTTGCCACATTTTGACTTAACTCCTGGCCAGCCCAAGAGCATATGGTAGGTGCCGGGCTTCCCAACTGGGCAGGCAGGACTGAACCATCTTAGCGGTTGGCCCTGACCACAAACAAGCTCTCCAAATAGGGAAGGATCAGCCCAGCTCTCTCCCTTTCTCCCCTCCTCCCTGCAGGTGAGGGAGGAAGATGAATCTCCAGGCTGCTCTCGACTCTTCTGTGCCATGGGCAGGGGGGACGTGGGCTGGAACTGGATGCCATGCCAGACATGAAACCAGAGGCCATTATTTATCTCTGCCTACTTTGTGGGCAGGACTCAGAAATGATTCCCTCCCCCTTTTGCAGGATCTATTAATATTCTCTGCCTCCTCTTGGTCCTCCTCAACCCTGACACAGATTTAGGTGTGTGAGGTGACACAGAGTTTGACACGTGGCCACTTCACTGATTCAGGGAAGGAGGTAGGGTTCAGGAAAGAGGCAAGCCTTTTGGGGAGTTGGCCTCTTGACTTACCTGTCCGTGTCCTGGCAGAGGTTCCTGCAGGTGCTTCCAGCGGTTACCTGGTTCTGAGTTACTGGACCACTGAGTGCCGGTTTTGCCTTCCCAGTCCCACCCTGTGGACCTACTGAAGGCAACCTGTGGCCCACGCATAGGGAGAGGTTGGTTTTCCTCTTCTGCATTGCTGGAGCAATCGGATGGTCTGGTTTTTGGCTTGCACGGTCACCTAGGACTAGAAATTTGTCTTTTAATAGAATCATATTTCAAATCCCCCTACATGTGGTGGGAATTTGGAAGCAAGTTAATTCCCTGGCACCGTTCCCTACTTGCCCAGCCTTGTTGAGGGACAGGGGTCACTGTCAGGAGGGCAGCACAGCTCAGACCTGTTAGCCTCTTAGCATTTCAACAAGCCATCATTGATGATATTAGCAAAGGTATCAGTGAGTAAAACGACCTGCCTAGATCTCTAACTAGAGGAAGGAGGAAGCAGGAGAAGGTGGAGGAAGGGGTCCAAGAAGCTCAACACAGACACTGGAGCACATCAGGGCAGAGGGACCTGCAGAGGGACCCGATCTCAGGTGGGTCTTTCTAGGAGAAGCTGATAGAATCTGTGCTAAATCGGGCTCCTGGGTGGCTCAGTCAGTTAAGCGTCTGCCTTCGGCTCATGTCGTGATCCTACGGTCCTGAGATCGAGTTCCGCATCAGGCTCCCTGCTTAACAGGGAATCTGCTTCTCCCTCTTCTCCTTCCCTCTGCTCGTGCATGTGCTCGCTTGCTCTCTCAAATAAAATATTAAAGAAAAAAAAAAAAAAGAATCTGTGCTGAATCTGCCTGGCACATCCCCTCCCCAGCAAAATAGATACAAGTACTGGGAATATTGGCTGCTGCCATTTGCCTGGTAAATTATTTAGAAGCGTTATTATTGCTTTATTAAAATGTTCCCTCACTTATTCCCGTAAACCTTCCACGTCATGGGAGCCTCCCTCCCTGAATCTCAATAACCCCCTGATGGGGAAGAAGGAGCCGTTCAGGAAAGCAGACAGGCATTAATTACGACCTTCATCTTTCAGATATTGTGCTTATAACTCCCAGGGCTGATTGCCACCCAACCCGCAAAAGCTGCAGGGGTGGGAAGGGCCCAAGGGAATAGAGCCTATCCCGCCTGGTTGTTGTTCCATTCCTCCTCCTCCCCGTCCACTGCTGGGGGCCTTGCTTTGCTCAGATGTGTGTCCAAATGTGCTTCCTCCCTGGTTTGGAGAAGTTCAAGGCAGCCAGATCTCCACATCGTCTCAGGAGTTAGAACTTTGTGTCCAGCTCCCGGGGTCTGTGGCTTCTGAAGAACAGTGGTTCCTGCCTCGCCACACTGGGTGTGCGCCCACAAACCTCACCCCTGTCAGTGACCTGGAAGGGATCAGCAAACACAGAGGTTTCCTTCCTTGGTCCTGAGCTCTCTGTTGGGGGTGGCAGGGGTACCTTCCCTTCCCAAACCTGACCCATGGGGCTCCTCCGGGTGTCTTCATTCCATCAGGTGGCCTCTGCAGATGTAAAGGAGGAGGCTCGTACTTCTCCCCATACTGCTTTAGTTATTCACATTCAGGAAATTGTCCCTTCTGGAGACTCCCAGTACCTCTCTCTACCCGTGGTTTCTGATTTTTGCCGGCAGCCAGACTTCACCACAATGTGGGGTGAGACGGCAGGCAGCTTTAAAGCACCCCCACCCCATGCACAATCCTCTCCTTGTCTCAGGTATTAGGTAGGTGATGCACCTGCCCAGCCTGCGTGTTTTGTAAGGGCCTTGTAATAACCATCTCTTCATTGCTATTTTGGGACAGTACATTCTGGGGAATAAAGATACAGGCTTTTATTTTGTAGTTTAATTTCCAGAAGGTCCTTTGGAAACAATCTTTTCCGTGTCTTCCCAGGAATGCTATTGAAATGCACACATAGAATGAGAATATTTGGGGTATTAACTCTACCCAGAGGCCAGCCTGTGCGTAGCATCATGATAAGAAGGGAGCTTTCTCCATCAGCAGCTACCAGTCGCCTCCCAAAGCCCTTGACCATACGAATGGAAAATTTCTCCTCCCCTCCACCCTGCGACCTCCGTCCACATTCTGTGATTGCCAGTGCAGCTGATATGAGTCAGTCTCTCCCTCTCCTTCCTTGGAGTAGCCACAGAACAGGGCACTGGGAGGCGGGGGTCCCATGAGTCACACGTGCTTGCCAGGGCCGTCCCCACAGGCTGCTGCAGCTGGAGCCAGCAGTGACCTGGGCCCTGGCAAGAGCCCATGAGAATTAACCATCAGGACCTGCTGTCAGCTGGCCTTGGATTCTCAGAACCCCACACATGCCCCTTCTGCTCCTTTGAAGGATCAGTGAGAAAGTGTCAGGTGCCCCACCTCTTTCAAACTAGTAACCTCGCCTCCAGGCTGGGGAATATCTTGGGATTCTTTGTGCAGAGCTTCTCTGGCTTTGCTAGGAAATAGTGAGAAGTGAGCGCTTCCCTCTCCCCTGTGCGGTGAGGAGGAACCAAGGACCAGTGGTGAAGTGGTGTGGTTGTGCATAAATCAGTTCTCTCCAGGAACCCAACCTTCCCGAGTGTCTGGGAAGCAGGATGCGTGCCGCTGTTCCATGGAGTCGAGGGCACTACGAGTTGCTCATTTCACTTTCTTGTCCCTGCAGCGCTTCCCAGCCCGTCCCCCACACCCCCAGCCCAGGGCCTAGCCCTGATGTTGCCCCTGCCTCTAGAGTGTCAGAGGGAAGCCCTGAGGCCACAGTGGGACTTCCTGGGCACTGAGCACTCCTGCCGGTTCGCAGGAGTGGCCTCTGCCTCTTACAGGTGGACAGATGCTGCTGGGTCACCGGCAGCCCAGCAGGCACCGGCCAAGCAGAGCCGGGAGCGCAGATGGCACAACGGAGCTCATCCTGGCTGGAGGCTCAGCTACAAACCGATGGTATGGAGTGGGGGCCCTCGCGGCTGCCTTGGGACAGGACAAGGTCACCCTGGCTTGCCATCCTACCTTGATACAGGAGGTGGCCCGGGAGAGAGATGACAGCCTGCAGGTGCCTGGTCACCCCCTTGAAGAAGCGGGGTGTGTATTGGGGGCTGTGGGGGAGTTTAGGGAGTTCTCTCTGCTGGGCTCTTCCGAGGGGTGTAGGGCAATCCAATTCAGGCTCAGGTTAACATGGGAAGGGGCCTCCTAGGCTTTCACGAGAGTCCTGGTTTCTCCGTCTGCCAGGAAGTCGTGTTTTCTGATTCCATCTTGCCTCAGCGTGATGCAGCAATACTTGTCTGTCATCTGCAACATTTAGAATACCATGTAGTCCCCTTTTTAAAACCCAGGAGTCTTTTCCTAAGACAGTACCACTCAAGGAGTGAACGTCCTTTTTGTAAGGAGATGGAGAGGGGCGTGACGTGCCTGCATGGCCATGCCAAGCCTTGACCGGCCCTTCCTACTGCAGCTTTGCGTGGGTGTAGCCTCTTGCCACTCACTTTCTCATTTCTCATTTGGCCCTTCCAGCTGCACAGTAAGGCTCATGGCATCATCCCACTTTACAGCAGAGAAAACTGAGACTTTGGGACTGTGTCTTCCCCAGGGCCAAGGCAGAGACGGAAGCCCAGCTCCTGGGGTTCCCACCCCCATCCTCTGGCCCTGGTCACAGCCTTGCTGGACTTGCGGGCTGCCCTGCTGGCGAGGCCCGAGAGAAGGGGCAGGTCTCACCCGGTCATCAGCCCTTGGAGCTTAATGTTTGCAGAGGGGTGGGGTGGCGCTGCCCAGGATGGGATCTGTTCAGTGATCCGTGTCTGCTCACCCTGCTCATCTGCTTGATGGATTTGCTGTCTTTCTTGCTGCCCCTCACTTCTAGATAGTGGAGCAGACTTCTCACATTCGCTCAAGGAGCACCAGCATTGGACACATCTTCCCAAGGACGTTTCTTGTCCCTGCCACGGTCCCTTTCTGTGTTCTTTGAGCATCAGCCACGGTGCCCTGGGGCTGTGGCATCTGCTAATAAGTGGGTCACCGCTGCCATCACTTGAATATTTATTCTTACCAATTCTGGGGCAAGAGGTGGCCTAGAGGCCTTCAGGACCAGTGAGGGGGGAAAGCACGGCGCAACAAGGTTTAGCAGCCACAGTGACATGACAGGATGTGGGGGCTCTCGGGAACACTGCTGCATACCTCTAGAGGCACCTCTGTGTGCCCCAGTAGGTCATGGCATGGACGCTGCCCCTGGATTTGCCACTATTGGGAACTTGGAATGGAAGGTGACAGTAAGCTGGGAAGGGAGGCCCCAGAGGGCTGGTGGGAACTGACAGGGCAAATGAGCTGTCTTTGTGGAGGGCTCATGGGGTGGCTCTGTCTGGGTGCAGAGAGCAGTGCCCTAAGCCCACAAGTGGCCTGATGGCAGCTTCCCTTCTCCAGGACACACTGCTCTCCTGTCTGGTGCACATGGGTTGCTTATGGGGTCTAGAATATCAAAGTGCGTCCTTTGTAGGATGGCCACCTACCAGGACTACCAGGGAAGCCCATCTTTCTTTCTTTTTTTCCTTTCTCCCCACAATGTGCTACTTGTCAACTCCCTTTCACTCCATCTGGATGTTCAGTAATGTCCATTTCGCTTGGTCTCTCTTTCTCCCCACTCACTCATGGGAAGATAGCTGTCATACCGGCTGGTCACCGCAGGTGGGATGAGCGGGGCAGCCCTAATGCCCTGTGCCTGGCAGACACCGGGGGCTTCGGCTTGATGGTGGCCTGCGGCGTCTTCAGCCAGCTGTGCAGCAGCGTGTCCTCGTGAGCCTCTCCCCCATGTGCCAGACCTCCACTTTCAACCCACAATGCCAGGTCTCCATGAATGAAATTTCTGCCCTATGCCCCAAAAATGCGTGGGCCCGCAACCCAAACAAGAGCTGGAACTCTAATGTTGGGGGGAATGCTCGTGCTTACGTTGAAGTGACTGACTTTAAAGGATTAGCTTGTCTCTCTTTCTCAAGGAAATCAATAATACAGGGACAGGTCTTTGTTTTTCTTTCTCTCTCTCTTTTTTCAAGGGAGCTGTCTATATATTTCATCCTGGGAATGGCCTCTTGTTTTTGGTGTGCTTTCCACCCCCACCCCCCGCCCCCGCCCAGCCCTTTCTAAATGAAATTCAGATTGCTCTGTCACTCATTCCAAAACTGTGGTTTGTCTCTCGAACTCCTGCGAAGGACCTCATGAGCCTCCAGCACCCTGCCCATCACCCATGGCTACCGCTGCCTGGGCACAGCCTCCCACACATCCCGAGAGTCTGTCCGGCTGCTGCCCAGCATGCTCCAGACCAGCCCTCCCCTTTCCATGCAAAACTGGGTAGCACCTCCCTAGGCCATGGGGACCGCTGCCCCCTGCCCCACCCCCCAGCACCTTTGGGTGTTGGGGCTGAGCTTCCTTCTTCAGCTCCGTGAGAGGATTGCCGTTTTTATTTTTAATGTGCCTCTCAGGGACATGGGTTCTGTCGGCTGGTGTTAAGCCCGCCATCCATCACCCTCACATCCTGTCTCTGCCATGGCAGACACCTGACACACTGGCTTAGGAGGTGACACTTAATCCCCAGTGCCGCCGCCTCTCTGCTCCCAGTCAAGATACCAGGTGATGGGAATTTGGATCTCAAGCTGGTGGTCCTCGCTTCTCCTGGACAGTCCCCACTGTCCCTTCCCCAAATCTCAGAAGCTGTTCGTTGCCATTGGTTGGGGTCCTGCATGCTCTACTCTGTCCTGGTGGATGGAGGGAATTTATATCCTAGCTCCTGAGCCAGGTGAACTGCCCAGACCCCCTTGTCACATGCTGGCAGTTTGAGCATCTCTCTGCCCTCTTAGAACGTCACAGGTCTCTACCCCTATATCCATTGTCTGGCAAGTCATGAGTACCTGCTTACAAATGCCATTTGCCCAGGGCAAACTGTTTGGACTCCTGGGCCCATGGGCAGATGTCAGGTAAACTGACCTGGATTCTCATCCTTCCGCCCTGCCCCCATCCTCAATTCAGCCAGGTAGGTGCCTTGAGATGGGGGGAATTATCTTGTGTGCCATCACCTGGCCACCCTTACCCCAGCATGCTTAGCTCTTAAGAAACCTCACTGTATGGAAGCCCAAATACATAAAACAAACAGGGGAGGTAATTGATAGTTACAGAGTACTTCATTAGTTCATAAAAGGACTGGCTGCAGGTTTCTCTTGAGTACTTGGTTTTCCTAATGGGTGTAAAATGTTATTCCGTGAAAACTGAGGATTTATAAATAGAACTTTTAGACGCCTGTTTCTTGTAAAGGAAGTACCACCTATTCACGTGCACTGGGGCAGAAAGGAAGTATCCACCTATATACGTGCATTGGGGCAGCAATCCAAAGCCTGGTTCGTGTGGAAACAGGGATGAGCAGTGATGAGCAGCCCACCTACAAGAGAGCCAGGGATGCACACACCCTTGTATGCACACACAGGCTGGGAAGCTTCATGGAGCTTGTTAAGTGCATGCCCACGGCCCACACTCCTGCACGGGCCAATCTGGTTGGGAAACTTCCAAATAGGTCTCCATGGGGAGTGCTCATCCCTGCTGGGGACCTTCTGCACTGTGCTTTTTCAGGACCGTTTTATCCACACTCATCCCAGGCAGCCTGAGCTTGAGGCTTAAGCACGCCTTCTCTGTGAGTGGCACGAGTAGGGATAAATGCCTGACGCTCCTCGCTTCACAAGCGTCCTAGGCCGACCCTGCCACTGACCTGTGTGTGTTTTCAGCATTCCCCTCAAGCTGCTCTGGGCTGACCCCAAACGGTTCAACCCAGGCCATCTCCATGCTCCACATCCCCTCTGCTTCCAGCCTTCCTTTTCTGGGTAAGGAGCTAAAAGTGACTTTGTTTCCTTTAAGGAAGTGTCCTGATTGATTTCACATCTCGCTCCCCTCCTCCCCACTTGGTTTCATTTCCCCCAAAAGTGCAGGGGAAAAAAAAATCATCTAGAACCCAGCAGCCTGCTAGTGGTTTTAGAGGAAGGTGGAATGTTCTTAAATATTTTGTGTTAACTAGGATGGAAACCGTGCACGCCAGCCCATTTTTTCCCTCCTGCCCTGTGTCCGTCTGATGCTTTCATTGCACAGAGGACCCATGGTACTTGTGAGGGCCCTGCTGAGTTTGTGGGGCTGTGCTTGCCCCCTGAGCGATGCTCACTCTCTGTTACAGGGTGTCTATTGTGAGCCGAATCCAGTGTCTTTCTAAATAGCGCCCCAGGGCCTCGGCAATAATTGTTTAATTAAATAAAGCACTCATTCTAAAGTAATAACTGCGCTCCTCTGTGTTGCTGGCATCCTAGCCAGCAGCGCTGGCTGTGCAAACTGTGCTGAGAATAAAAGTGTCTTTGGGCACGTCCTCCGGACTGCAGGCCAGCCCAGAGGAAAAACCAGGAGCCGAGGAAGTCCAAAGGGTTTGCAGCCAGCAGAGATGCCGACCCGAGCGTGATGGGCATCAGGGGAGCTGAACAATTAGGGTGCATATTAATGATGACATCTGATTAATTAGCATGAGCTCGGGCTGTCTCATGGATTAGCTGAGAGCAGACCAAGGTACATTTTAATAAGCCTTCAAGTGCAAAGGGAGGTGCCGCAGAGCGCATTGCTGAGCAGATGCTTCGTGGTGAGCGTGAATCTGGAAGGAAGGGTCACAGAGCACAGCAGGGCCCAGTGAGTTTGGCTCCGGGAAGAACTTCTCTAGCCTCAGATTGAGACGTTCCCTGAACACCTTGACAGGAGGGAAGAGACGGCCGGGCCAGGTGCTGGGTGCCAACCGGTCTGTGATGCGTACCCCTCACCACTGTAGGGAGGCTGTGCTCTACCCACAAGACAGGCACATGGCTCTGGGAACACTGTCCAGCTCTCTTCCTTCCCCCAGGTCCAGAGTACGAGCCTCAACTATATCTCAGGGTTTGGTTCCAGGAACCAACTTGAGGTACTCGTTAAAAATACACATTCCTAAAAAAAAAAAAAAAAAAAAAAAAAATACACATTCCTGGGTCCCAGCCTCAGCCCCGTTTAGCAGCTCCAAGGCTGTGAGGCCTAGGAATCTGCACTTTCAACCAGTTCTGAGGAGAAATCTGTGTACTTTCCCCTTTGAGAAATCCTGCTGACTGAGGACCTGTCACAGTGGTAGACGGCTTTGCTGGCACCCCATCTCTTGGGCAGAGGCCTGCTCTGATCTCCGGGCTGCAGCCGTGGAGGCCGCAGTCGGGGACTTCTGTGCCTTGCCTCTTCCAGGGGAGGACGATGGCCACACATCCACTGGTGTCCAGTCTGGTGTCACAAGTAACCTACTGGAGTTAATGCCTCATGCCCTTCAGTGCAGATTGAAGAAGAGCATCGCTCCTCTGATCAGACTGTTTTCAGACTCTGTGTGTCCCTGGGAGGAAAGGGGCTCCAGTGACATCCTTCTGCTAGTGCCTTCTTTGTTAAGCCAGGACCAACAGGTCCCTACTGGGTCTCCACGGGTGGTGCTCTTGGCTTCCTCTTAGAGCCCACAGTATGCCAGCCCCATGGAGAGGCCTTTTACTCTGACCATCAACTAGGGAGGAAGCGTGGGGATGGTAGTGCAATTTCTTATACCCAGTTGGACAGAGCTTGTTAATCAGCCAGCTTGATGCCCTGTCTTCCCTCCTTCCCCACCTCCAAGGTTACTCAGTGTCGGCAAAGAATCCTGCTCCCCAATCTGTCTATTTCGAGGTCTGACGTCAGCAGGGAAGGGGTGGAGCCAGTCTGGCCTGTGCTCCTCTCTGCAGGGCTCCCGTGTTCTGGGCACCTGACTTCCTTCCCTCCCTCCCCTCCAGCTCCAGCGCGGAGCACTCCCACCACCATCCACTCTTCCTGCGCAGAAGCGAGAGCGGGAAGAGTAGAATGAGGAAGGGAAGGCTCCAGAACACCTGCAGCCATCACCTGGCACCTCTCGTCAAGTGCTGCACAAACACCAAGTAGTTGAGGTGATGGAGAGCGATGGCTCACCCTCCTCACATCCCCGGGACAGGGACAGTAAACGCAATCAGATTCCAGCTGATTACTGGAGATGCTAATATCTTTGCACGTTCTAAGGTCCAGGAGGCCCATGCACCAGCCACTGAAAGTATCTCAGCTTACCTCCTAACAGAATCAGGTGGTGGGGGTGAGGGGAGTTGCTTTTCTCCAAGGGAGCAGCTGAGGGGCTGGATGGATGGTCCAGAGGCTCCCCACCCCCCATCACTCACAGCAGAGTCCACCGGTTCCCCTCGAGGCCCCTTGTTCTTAGGACCTCTGAGGACAAGTTGACCCATAGCCTGGCCCCACAACTCTCCCCAGGCCCTGGGTCATGTGGCCAAGCCAGAAGAGTACCTCCAGCTTTTCCGTGTGTGGGGCAAAGCACAGCCCTGGGGGAAATAGTGCTGTCTACCCTCCGTCTCCCCTTCCTTGACATCCAGCATAAATAGACCAAGATACAGAGCTGGTTTTGGTTCTCCGTGAAGAGATTTCAGGAACCAGTGAAAAAAGTGGGAACCAGTAAACCAAGCGTGCAGTGCAGGAGAAGTTAACATCTTGGCTTGTGCTTACTCACTCTGGCTCCCGTGGGGCTCACTGCAAGCACCAAGGTGGCACTTTTCACCCATTTATTGCTGTGGCCCACTAGCCAGGACACCCCTGGTGTGCCTTTTCTCTTTTGCCCCCCAGAACTTACAGTTCAAACTAGTACAGTCGTTTTTAAGCCTTGTCCCATTAGCACAGAGGACTCAGGAGAGCCTGAGGCCAGGGCGACTGGTGTGCTCATCCACCTGCCCAGCCCCCATCCCTATAGTCCAGGCATGAGGATTGCCCCAAGGCCACAGAGCTTTTCTTACTTTATCCTTTCAACATTGGTTTTAGGCAAATGTGACTGTCATTTCCCTGCCTTAAAACCCCTTTAGAAGTTCTCCATAAAGGAACATTTACATTCCTTCACGTGGTATGGTCTGCTCCAATATCCTTCTGGAACCTTCTCTCTCACCACTGCCCCCCCACTCACTGGCCACTGTCCTCCAAAGACTCTGGGTGCTTTCAGGACTCTGTGCCCATTCAATACCTTTCCATTGCTTCAGAGTCTGACGAGCACTCATCCAGAACTGAATTCAGGTGCCTCCTTTAAAGACACCTGCAGCCATTACCCTCCCCCCACCCCCAACCATGGCAATAATTGCACTTTGGTGTCTAATTATGTGGACTCCCCATGAGCATCTCAAAGTCAGGGCTGTGCCTGACCCACACATCTGGAGTTAGCGTGGGCCTCACAGAGGGCAGTTGCTCCATGAACATTTAAATAACCGAGAGCACTCAGGTGTGCTGTCACTGCTGGGTCTGTGGCCAGCACTGGTCCAGTCCGTCTGTAAGGTCTCAGGGCTGTCGATGCCCATGGCTCATCATGGCTGGCAACTGCTGCTCCCGCCAGAAAAAATCCACATCCAGCTGGCTTTACTTTTCCCAAAGGCACGAGCCATCTTCTGTACTGCGCTGGCTGGAAAAGCAACCCCTCAGCATGGCCTTAGGAGCACCCTGTCTTTGTAGGCTGAGGGCAGAGAGGAGCAGTCAGGCGCTGACCACATGCCAGGAAGTCTAGGGTGGCTCACCCATCTCTCTGCCACCTCCTCTTTGGCGCCTAAAATGCAAGCAGTGAAGTGCTAAGACAGGTGCCAGGTCTAAAGGCAGATCTGTTTTTCCAGGCGGGGCCCCCAGCCTTCCTCAGGCACACACCCTCTCTGTCCCGCCAGCCCCCTGTCATCACTGCCCCTTAAAGCCCTCCTTGCTCAAGATCAAGCCTGTGTTCTCACCTGGGCAGGTAGATGCAGACCCATCTCCATCTCTCTCTCTCTCTCTCTCATGATTGTGAGGAGCCAGGCTGCCCTTAGTAATTAGCCTAGATGGCATATAATCATTAAGTGAGTGACTATGTGGGTTTTCCACAATATTTATCTCCCCTCCCCCCCCCCCCTCCAAACCACAAGGGTTGCGGCTCTGGCACCAAATCCTTGGAACTCTGCCCACCACCGGGCACCATCTGGCTTTTCAGCTGAGAAAGAGACAACACAGGCACGCAGGCCTGTCCTCCAGTAGGAGGTGAGGGGGACAGCAGCCATGCCAGGCTAATGCCACCCAGCCGGCCCACCCCTCCACCCCTGCCCCCAAGGGAGGCAGCTTTGCTGAGGTTAGAGGTGGTGGTGAGATGTTCTGTAGGGCATAATCAAGGGAAGCAGTAAATGCCCTAAGAAGGGGGCCAGCCTTGAATACACACAGCCTAATTTCTGATCTCAGCTGTCTCCGTCATTACGGTCTTGACAAGTTATTTTATCCACTTTACCTCAACTTTCTAAAGTGGAGCTAGTAACCAATTCCCAGGGTGTCAGGGTCTTCAATGGAAGGTACTGTGTGTGGGTTCCCTTGTCTCGAAGGCCAAGCCTTCTCTGGGTGATGGATCAGAGGCAAGGGGAGGTTCTGGGGCGAGACAGTGGGCATAGTTCTTCCCTCTGCCGACAGCATCCCTCCAAATGTAACCCCAACCATTTCCTGGTTGGGAGCTTGGAGATGATTAGGTAGGGGAATACCTGGACCAGGTGTGTGGGACTTGTTCCTATCCCACAGGCTGGGGCCAGGGATTGTGACTTGATAGTGGAGACAGTTGACTGGGAGCCACGGCATGCGTTCTGGAAGGACACAGGCTGCATCCGGTGGCGGTCACGACACCTGAGCTGTTTCCTGGCAGTACACAGCCAGGCCTCCGGGTACTGAGGGTGCCCTGCCGTGGGTCATAACCTGTCACTCCCTCATAGGTAGCTCCTTGTTCCACACATCTTTAACACCGAGTTTAGCAGCCAGGCCCCCCAGTAAGACATCATGCTCCTTGATGATAGAAATTTGGGATGAATTTCCTGATCTTTCTTTTTTGCCATCTGTAGGTTTAGGAGACGTGCTTTTTTTTTTTTTTTTTTTTCCCTCTTAGAGGAAAAACCATAAAGATAGGTTATAAACCTCAGGTCCCTACTGAAGATTTCTATTTCATCTAAGTAGAGCAGGGGATGTTTAGAGCAGTAGATTCAGAGGAGGAGGTTATTTGGGTCTTTTCGTAGGTCTGCTTTGTTTCCAATTGCCTTGAGAAAAAAGAGGCAGAAAATTTGGAGGAAGGGACCTGGGGATGCTTTCAGCTGTCAGATAGTCACAGGCGGTGTTCCAGTTGGTGTATTTGGGGAATAACTGAGCCCAGGAAGTGCCTTGTGAGAGCCCTGGCTGTCTCCAGACTGACAGGGCTGGGATCAGTGTCACCCAGGCTCCTCCAGTATTGGCCAGTGGCGCTCCAGGAGCCGGGACGGCCCTGTGTCCGGCCCTCCTCCCCCTCAGCTGGTGCGGATGGTCTGGGAGTGCTCACCCCACACGGCCTATGTCATGGTTGCCACTCATCTTCCAGCCTCCCGGGAGCAGTTCCCTCAGCTCTGTCCAGGAGATTCTTAACTGTACTCTTACATCTAACCCCTTCCCAGCCTCCAGGAGGGGGCATTCTGGGCTTGTGACAGCTGGAGCTATCTGCATGTACAAGGTTGGGAGCAGCCACCCCAGCCATGGCCTCTCCCTGAAGTCAAGACAAACAATGTTTGCACTCATAGTTCAGCAGAACTTGTTTGGGCATGACCTCACTGGCCAGTGTTCAGCTCCACAGGGAACGCACCCCAGAGCTTCATCCTCTTCCCAGTTAATCAAGTGCTGGGACTAGTCTCTCCTTCTGGCCAGCCTCTTGATCCTGGTCTAACTGGCTGCTGTGCGGGTTTGGTTTCCTGCCTCTCTGTTCTGTAGCTCAGGGGCCACTAAGAGTGTCCTTCGGAGTCTACCTTTGGGGCTCACTGTTGCCTTTGTTGGAGCCCAGCACCCTCTCATCTCTGGCTCAGCCTCTTCCAGCAAGTACACACTTGCTTTTTGCAAATAGGACATGTGTCCACACTCCTGCATTCCAAGTGGGGCTGAATTGTTTGCTGTGAACAGACTTGGTTTTTGGCTATAGGTCATCGTGAGCCCATAGCTCGAGAAGGGCATGTGCTCCAGGAACACATGCTTCTTCAGAATATCTGGGCATAAACTCTCTGTTTTTAGTTTCAGGCATTCCCTGAATCTTCCATCTCTCCATCCATTCAGTAAGCATTTCCCAATCCCTTCTAGGTGAGGGTGGTGGTGGCGCACAGAGACAATAAGATGCAGTAACTTGCCCTCAGCAGCACATTCTTGGGTAGGGGGACAGGGCTGAGGGGTGATGCTCATCTGTGCTGCGGATGGGTAGGTGTGCTGAAAGAGGCATCCCGGCCTTCTCTGTCTCCATTACTCTTCCTCCACCAGGGAAAGGAAACTCAAAGGATGGATGGGTGAAGGGCCAGCCGCAGCTCCATCATGGTTGGGCTGGTGTCTGAGGCCCAGCAGCCTGTCCTCGCAGAGCTCCCTCCCACGGCAGGCTCTGCACCTTCTCCGGGCCAGCCTCACACTGGGCTGGGCCTTCAGAAGGAGGCTGCTCGGCTCTGCCCTGTGGGAAAACCCCATTCTCATGAAGTTTCATATGAAAGCACCAGTCTCTGTGGATCTAGATTCTACGGAATCTCCACCTCTAAATAGCATGATGCACCCTATTGTAGGATTTTGGCAAATGAGCTGTGATAATGGTTCACTAGGCTTGGTGTACAGAGGCTGCTGCCCCAGGTTCAGACCTATTCATGCTGTTGGGATCTCACCATCCTCTGCGTGACAGCTGTTCCTGTCTGTCTAGTTGGGAAGAACTTAAACTCCACCCCCTACCCCTGCCCAAGAGCATTTGGGCCATTATTGAGCTTGGATGCAGGTGGTGGAAGTCCATTGAGAATAGGAGCAACCTGATGTTGTTTGGCTGGAAGTCCTCACTGGGCCTCCGGTATTTGCATTCCCTGACTTGGGGTGTCTGGAGGACTGATGAGGTGTGAGAATGTGGGTGCGTGCTGATACTGTTGGGGGCTGATGTTTGTTGGCCACCTGTGCACACATGATGTGCTCTGAGAGATTCATTCCAGCCTGAGGGTCTCATGGTTAGCGGCGCCAAGAGACAGACCCCGGCCCTGCACACATGGCCCTAAAGCCTGTGGTCCCTCCACCGTCCCTCACAAACTCCGAGCTCCTCTCCTTTTTTGTGGATGAATCCCAGACATTGTCATTCAAGTTGGGAAAATAAAAACTCCCAAACCGAAATGTACACAGACACTTGAGAAATAAAAATAGAATCCTTGAACACTTCTTCGCTGCACTTCAAGGACGCCTTGAAAGTTCAGTTCCCGTTTAGGGATGGGTTCATGCTGGGTTGTCATTAACCCCAATTAACTCTTAACCCCTGGCACCCTGGAATGAGGACAGCCCTGTAATCTAGGCGCTCATTGTCTTTGTCACTTGAGATAGCCTCCAGATCTGTCCAGAGCTCAGCTACACCATCCGCACATCCCCACCTTTGCCTGAACCAGCAGCCCTGAGCCCTGCAATGGCCAGGACCTCATATTCCATAGTCGGCCCCTGGGGACCCCTGCGTGTTTAGGATAGATCAGATAGTATGTCACCATTCCACTTCCTGAGACTTGTTACTTCGTCATTCCTGCTAAGTTAATAGGGAAATCAAGCCCCCTACCCTACCCCAAACCCTAGAACAGGAAGGCTCTGAGTGGATCCGCTTGCCTTTTGTGTTGACACTGGCAGCTGATGGGTGGCATGCAGAGGCAGCTGCTAATGGCTGGATCCTGGTCTCTTGGAAGCTCCATCTTGCTGCGCTGTGGGAGCCACAAACAGATGAGCCCAAAGCCCTCATTTTTAGAGGAACTAAATAAATCAGGCATTCTAGGAACTAGCCATCTAGCAGGTCCCCCGGCCCCCCACCTCGTCCATATTCATAGTAGCGCCAGCCAAGCAGAGTGTCACTTCCTTCTTTCTCCAGCCTCAGGAGCCAGAGAACACCACAGAAGCATCACCTTTGTGCTTTCGCTGGCCACTGCTGGCTTCCTGGACTGTTTGGCCTTCTTCCCCACCCCGGGATGCTGCCCCTTGGCTTCTGTCTAGGTTGGGGGACAGAGCCTCGAGAGAGCCTCCCTGGCTGGGTGGACAGTCACCTGGCTATCTGCTTCTCTGCTAGTTTTCCTCACTGTCCCTGGTTGCAGGAGGTAATTGGTCTATCAGTCTTTGTCCCGTGGACTGGCTCAGAGGTTCTTAGGACATTTGTTCTGTAAGGTGGCTGTCCCTTTCCTCCATGAACAGCAGGCATGTGTTCTCTCTCTCTCTCTCTCTCTCTCCCCCTTCCCTCCCTCCCCCTCCACCCTACCCTGCTCTTGCTCCTTTTTGAGGAGGGTGAGATGGACTAGGGGTCTTGTTGCATTTCCCCCAAGTTTAAGTTCTAATTAGAAGCTGCAGTCCACTGCACCTCTTCCCAGCAGAAGAGATGACAGCAAACAGGATTTGGGGCTTTAATTTTGTTTTGTGAGAGAAGAACTGGTGGAGTGGCTAGTTTATGACTGGGAACTGTGGACCCACAGTCTCCCAGAGGGAGACATGGGAAGAGTCACTTCTTTGAAGACCTTTAGGTTTTTTTTTTTTTTCTTTGACCTTTATGTACTTGATATTAGGTTTCTTCTAAGACATCACCCCTCCTGGGGGCCAGGCAGGTACACGGAGTGGTCACAGCCCCTTCACAGTGGTCCAGGCCCCTTCCTTGCTGGGGGTCCCGGGAGACGAGGCTGATGGAAGGCAGCCAAGAGCCCTGGGCTCTTCGCGGAGGGGCTTTTTCTCCTTATTAGAGCTGAATATCATTGTCTCCTGAAACCAGGGGGTCCGTTCAGAGCAAATGCTATTTCAGTTTGCTCTTTCTAAACCAAAGCATGTTGATTTCACAACAGTTTGAGGAAGAAAGGCTTTTTCCTGACACAGTGAACCGCTCTCGGGCAGAGCGGGTGACTTGCCTACCTGTGCGCTTTGCCAGCTCAGACGCTGCCCGCGGCAGGAGGGACAGGTAGAGGGTACAAGGCAAGTCAGCAAGACTGGGGTTGCCCCACCCTTCCTCCACCAAATTCACTGTATTCTGCAGGTGCTCATTGAGCATCTCACATGCGCCAAGCCTTCCTGGGTGTTGTGGCGAACAAGAATGCAATCCCTGCCATCATGCAGCTCATACTTCACGGGGTGAGGGGGCATGTACAAAATCAACCCATGAGAAAGGAGCAACTCAGAACCTACCAGGATTAGGTAACATGGTACCAGCTGTATTTGGTGATCCAATCAAGAGCCCCAGGAAGGAGCACTGTGCAGAGACTTTACCGGAGCAGAGCTTCGAAGGGGACCGGAGTAAGGGAGGTAGAGAGCGAAACTCTGTGCCAGCAGGTGGAATCACAAGGGTAAAGGCATGAGGCTGAGCAGCAGTGTGATGTGGAGAGAGGAGGTGTTGGGGAGACAGCTAACAGGATGCAGCGTGCAGAGATCGCTGTGGTCAGAAGGATGGGGTCAGGAGACTCCTACTCCCCCTCCGCCACTTTCTTACACACCTCCCTGGTCCCTGAGGCCCCGCATCACTAAAATGAGGCATCGTCACCTGCCTAGTGGCCTCACAGATGGCCAAGAACATGACACAAAACTGCACTTGTGAGCATGGGGTCCTGCAGCATTGGACGGTGATGTTCCCCCAGGACAGTGAGGACATGAGGCCGTGGTTGACAGGACCAGCAGCAGGAAGACAGGGTTGGGGTGGATGTGACGGAACAGAAGACAGCCACGTGCAGGAGGGATCGACAGCAGGAAGGGGAGTGACAAGCTCGCTGAGCCAAGGAGGGCAGGGGGTGGGACCCAGAGACTCTGTGACCTGTTGTCCCGCTGGAGTTAAGTTTAGCTAAGCAGCAGCTTTAAGTTTCCATGTTGTTTCTCTGACCAGCTAACCTTGCAGAGAAATTTGGGAAATGGGAAGATGGGCGTTGAGCGTTTTTGTGCTCCCATGTCGACCCACGGGCTCCTGCTTCCCCATTCTGTACCCTCGACGCAGGGTGTAGCCTGCAGCCAAGCCTGGGCTCGTTTTGTGGCTGAAGCAAGGTGGAGTGGCATTGGAGGGAACCTTTGCTCTGTGAGCGTGGTGGGCTGTGGGCTTAAAGCTCGAGAAGATGGAGGCAGGTAGTGAGTGTGGCTCCCCCTCAGCAGCCCAGACTCAAGACTTTCTGGGGGAAAGTTCCATTCTCTTAAGTAGCAGGTGTTTCTCCCATTCCGCAGTTGGTGACTGGCTGCTCACACAGCACCCAAGAGTCAAGTGGCAGCTTGAGTTAGGGGGTAAGCCTTCGGCTTCCCAATGCCAGCCACGGTGTGGACACGCACCTCTGCCCTTGGGGATCTCAGCAAAGCCACCATTCTATCCCGGGAATGCCCACATACAGCCCTCACCCCCCTTTCCCACATATCTCAGACTGATTTTGAGGAGGGGATTCCCTTCCTGCCTCAGGCAGGCAGAGGGATGGGACCCTATTCCCTTGTCCTTGGGTCTCATTTCTGGCAGAAATGTGCCTCCTCATATCCTCCGGGGCGTGTGGGGTTGGGACAGCCCTACAGTCGGGGGGCACTGTGCCCGGCACTGTGGGTACACGGATGGGCGGGAGCTGCAGCCGCTGCCCATGCGGAGCCAGTGAGGGCTCCTGGAAGAAGCACGAATGATTCCAGGGAGGAGAAGTGGAAGAGAACAATTGGGTACAGGAGATTGGGAGTGGGATTGGTAGCAGAACTTCAGCCAACAGAAATAGAGCTTGCCAAGCAAAGGCCCAGTGGTAAGAAGGCTTTGGGCAATGTCAGGAACTCACAGGCCAGGGCTGCTGGAGAGTAGGTTCTGGGGGGTGCTGTCTTCAAGGGCAGGGTTGAAAAAGGTGGCTGGAACCAGGTCATGGGCCAGTGGACTTTGTCATTTCTGAAGTGACAAGCCTTTGAGAATTGAACAAGAAAGTCACAGGTTGGAGGCTGGGGCGGTGTGTGGGAAACAACACTGGGACCAGCTGGCTCTGGGCCCAGGAAAGAGAGGACAGAGGCAAAGGGAGCAGGACAGAGCCCCCATGGGGCAGTCCTGAACCCTCCCCAGCTCTTGGCCTACCTGATGGCTCTCACCTGAGGTATCTCTTTCTCTGTGATGTTCCCCTGAGTGACCCCAGCACAGCCCCAGCCAGGCAAGGTCAGGAGCCCATGCTGTGTGCTCCATTTCCCCTCCAGCACCGTGAGAAATATATTTCTGTGGTTTTAAGCCACCAGGTTACTGCAGTCACAGATACTAGTACAGAGAGTGAGAAAGGAGTCCGAGGTGGTTGGGAGCTCAGAGCCAGAGCAGCTGGAGGTGAGCAGTGTGCCTAACCTGCCTGGGATACAGGAGAGAAGCAGCTGGATGGCACTGTAGACGCCACGTTAAGTTCGGAGTGCCACCAGGACACTGTAAAAGCTGTGCCCAGGCCTTGCTGGCAGTGCCTTAGCAATGTGAGCTGCCTTGTGTCCACCATGGCAAGGTTGCCATGGGGCCTTTGGTGCACATTTAAACTCACTGACCCGAGAAGAGACCAGAGCGGCCCCATTTGCACCCTCCCGGGTCTGTCTCAGACATCATTCATTCCCAGTGACCAATTTGAAGATTGCATTAGAAACCAAAGAATCGTTCCTTACTTCTTTCTCTTTTTTTTTTCCGGAACCCGTTTGCACAGTTGCTGTCCCTGTCTCCTATAATGAGTTGGGCTCCAAGAGTCCTTGAACAGAGGCTGAGTCTGAACTGATCAATGGCATTTGGGGGTTGGACCATTGCTCAGGAGCCAGCTAATTTATAATGTCATATAGGCTAGACGAGAAGACCCAAGAGGATAGGCTGTCTCTTGGCTTTTTATCTCTTCTTTTTGAAAAAGGAAAGGGAAGACAGAAGGTGCCACGCTTGGCTGTTCAGCATTCAAAGATGAACTCCATCCCCGTTAGACCATGGGAACATGGGGGCTGTTTCTCCTCCCATGCCCCCTTTCTTCCCAGAGACCTGGCAGCCGCACCGCAGCGTCCTTCCCGGCTCTGGATGCTGGCCCCTGCGGGCACCGAGTCTGGCTCTAACTAATTTGCAGAGGACACCTGTTCCTTAATTAGCCCAGCCTGTGCTGTGTGTCTTGGTCTGGGCTCCCTCCAGCGTGTGAGCTAGCAGCCGTGCAAGGGCTGCTGTTTGGCAGTGTGTGCGCGTTTGCTCTGACCAGGCAGGCCCTGCACTCCCCGCTTCTGGAGTGATGTGGTCAGTCTGCACTCCTGAGCATTAAAACTATATTCCGGCCACCGTCCCGCTGTGGGTGTCATAGCTGTTGCCTGAATATTCCAAAAGAGCCCTCTGCTGCCAGTCCCCACTGCCGTCCCTAGAACAGGACATGGTTGGCCCAAGCAGGTGTGGAAACTCCTAAGCCCCTCTCCACTCCTGTTCCCCACCACTCAGATGGCATCTCACATACACTTCTTACTCGACCTTTCTCAGATGTGCTTGTATGGTTAGTGTCTTTAAAAAGAGGGAAGTTCTTGGGGGGTTGGGATCCCACTGCTACAGGGTTTTATAAAATGTGTCCTCTTGTGTGAAAGATCTTGGTAAACAGCTGCTGGGGAGGAGGATGAAGATGGATCTGGCATCGGGAAAAGGACCTGGCAGGCTACTAGAGTAGCAGGATTCCCTGCCTCCCTTCAGGGCTGATTCTGCTGTATCACCACCCACCCCCCAAACCCCCAGCCTTGGTTTTACATAGTAGAACCTTCTGAAAACCATCTTTAGGCTTTAAAGATGAGCTCCAGCCTCCCACATACGCTGCCCCTAAGAAACCATCCAGCGTGCACAGTGGGCATGCAGATTGGAGGGGAAGCACCCACACTTGCCCACACATCAGGAGTCCAGTTTCGAGCAAGCCACGGTAATTTGGAAACATCTGTGGCAAGTGGCTGTGTATGTATTCTTCCCTAAGACCTCTTCCTCTCTAACCCTTCAAGAAAGAAATCTGTCGAAGTTTCCCTAAAGTGGTTCTTTTCCTAAAGGACAGGCTGATGGTGCTACGTGCTGGCTTGCTGTATAGAGCTGCTGACTCTGCCTCACTGAGTCTGGCCTGCAGGGGATACGGTCTCCCCTGCCCCTCTTCTCTACACACACACACACACACACACACACACACACACACACACCGCCCCCAGCACCCCTAGCTTAATGGCGCTTCCCCTCCTGATTAAAGGATTGCTGGTTCCAGGCCCCCAGCAGAAAGCCGTTTCCAGAAGCCTCCCAGCCCTGGAGCCTGCCTGGAGGCCTTGGCCCCCAGCTAATTAGAGCCTTCTCCTTAAGCGGTGCTTTAGTCTTTGGTGTCATCCTCACAGTGATAATGGACTTGGATAAGAGATCACAGCTTCTCCCACTTCCCACTCTCCTTGCGGATGGGGGCAGGGGAGGGATGGGCACAGCCTGCCTGTCACCCTATCACGGGGGAGCCAGAGAGCCGGGGACTGGCCGCCAAGCTGAGCAGCTGTGATGCCTCCTCCCCAGATCACAGGGCCAGAGCCCGACTCCCCATAGTGGGCCCTGCTCCCCACATTCAGGCCTCCGCCGCCTGCTGCACCTCTGGCGAGTGTCATCAGCATTAACGTGATAAAATGGCGCAGTGTAAATGTTAATAAGGTCTGTTGCCTCTGCTGCTTCCGAGTGGCAGATTGGAAATGGTACCATCACCGTAACGCCAACCAGCAGCTTTTAATTCCTCTGCTCCCTGAGCAGCCAATTTGGCATGGAAATCCTAACCTCCCCTTAGCCCCCAGCCCAGCTCTGCTGGCACAGGTTCACCCCCATATTCCTTTGCAGAGAGGGTTCAGACTCCCCACGGACTGGTTTTCTAAGATAGGGTTTGAATCTTTATTTTCCATAAGTAAACACTTAGTTTTTTCTGTTCTCCAAAGGGAAGAGCACTGAGCCCCAAACTCAGCTCCCACTTTTCCTGGCTGCAGCCCCTTCTCTTCTTGGTTCAGGATAGTCCTCTGAGAGGTTTGCCCTGGAAGCCTACAGCCACTGGCTCTCCAGGCCTACCCTCCTCAAGTCCTAAACATTGCTGATTAATGACATCCCGACTGATCCTCTCTGAACGCTGGAGCACAGCAGTGATCTCTCCACTGCTCTGTGTCGTCGGGGCGCTGGGCGCACCTGGGTTCCTCTTAGATCCTCATCTTCCTGCTGATTACCTCCTAATTGGGGCTCATGACCAGCTCTGTGCTGGGCCTGGGAACCCTCAGCATTTGGCGAAGAGAAGTAGCAGGCGATGTCCGTGGGGTGTTGACTGGGGCTGGCCCAGAAAGTTGTCTCAGGACCAGGGGCATGAGGAGCAGCTACGAAGCACGGCTTTGGATTTCTCCTGCACCCCAGGGAGCTCCCCACATGATGTTGTTTGCCCCTGGGGAGCCTCTGCCAGTCAAGGTGCACAGCACAGTTAGGACCGGCCGCCGCGGCAAAGGCTGCGTGAATGGCGTGTTCTCCCCACACACGCGGTGTGTGCTGTGTACGCCCAGCCCCGGCACCCCCTCACCCTTGTTTCTGTCACCCAGGCTGTCTTCACTCTTCTCCTTGGACCCTTCACCTTCTTTGACGTCCAGAAGACCAAGTACCTGCAGATCCTGACCTCCCTGATGAGATGGGTTGGTGAGTGAGAGATGTCTCGAGTCTGCCCTTTGTCCCCTGGTCCCTTCCTCACCTTTTCCAAGACGGCTGTGTGCGCTCACAGCGTAGCTAGAATGTGGCAGGGGTTCTGTAGATTCCCGAAAGCCAAGAGGGGCAGGGGCTCTGTCTGCTTTTTTACTGCAGTGAAGATCACGTAGTGTGCATGGAGCCAGAGCTAGGCCCAACTGTCTTCACACGCCCCTACCACCCCCCCCCCGCCCCGCCCCCGCCCCCGCCCCCGCTGGGCCAGCTGACCCCTGAAGGCCCGGGTCGGGCTCTGCTCTGCCTTCTTGTGGGTGCCCCGTGTGGCACAGCCATAAAACCCAGTGGGCTGTGGCAACCGCCTCCGCGTTCCTGGCCGGTGGGGCATGAAGAGACACCCTCTCCGCAATGCCTTCTGACTGCCTGATGCCCTACTGAGCCAGAGCACCGTCATCCTCAGGGGTCTTTGGGGTGGTCTCTCCACCTAAAGCAGGTTTGTGGTAGGGAGCCCATTCATTCTGCCGCACTGTCCCAGAAGGTTCTGGCTGCTGAGACCCCTAGGCCCAGGGCAGGAGGGTGCAGGGTCTCTATTGGCCAGCACATGCTCTGGGATCATTTGTATTCCGTGTTTGGGTCTAAAAGCAAAGAATACCATTGCTGTTCTGGTTGAGAGGCTGGCAGAGGGAGTCTGCCCAGTTTCCAGCCCCTCGCCGGCCCCAGCACAGAGGTTCCTGAGGAGCCCGGGGTTGGGACGCCTCCCTCCTGGCCCTCTTCTCTACCTCCCTTTGCCTTTGCATCTGCCCCATCATCGCCCCTCATCAGGATTCAGCGCGCACCTTGCTCCTCCACGCCAGCACTCAGCACTAGATCATGACGAGCACAGCTTCTGATAAAAATGATTTCCGGCTTTTCTGGCACATCCTGCTCAGGATTACAGAAGCCCAGTATAAGGAGCCGCTGCATCATGGGGTTCCTGGCATCTTCAGTCAGGAGGGACCATGGCGGCCATCCAGTGTAGTCCTCACCCCACAAGGGCAGGCTCCACGGGCACGCCCACGGGGTGGCCCCTGCTCCGCTCTGAAGGGATGTTGTCAGCACTGGAAGTCCTGTCTTGTCTTGAGCCCGACTCGGCAGCCTGTGACTTCTTTCCACCTTGGTGCTTCCTTGCAAGGAATTAAGAGCAAGACTGAGTCATCTGCTTAGTTAGCTTTTGGGGCCTCTGTAACATGATAAACCTGTCCTTCCTCACCCAGCCAAGTCGAGGGAGCAGGAGGTCACTTGTCCAATGCCCGGATGGAGCAGGATTCCTGGTCTACCCCACTCAGCTGGTCCAATCCTATATGCACCTACGTGGTGCTGTTTGCAAATTTTATTCACATGTATCAAAGCCCCAGGTTAAAGTAATACGACCACCTGGGAAAAAATGAGAACTCATTACTTAGAACACGAAGATCACACTGGCATCAACAGAAAAGGTGCTGCAGTGGAGCCCCTTTGGGTGCCAGGATGACTTACATCCCCAGGTTGGGATCAGCAGGGCTCACAATCCCTGCTGTCCATCCTTCTCCTTATAAGTCTGCTTATAAGAAGTAGGTGAAAGCCCTTGTGACCTTCAGAAGGAAAAGTTTTTTCAGTAAAGCAGCACTCAGAGAAAAATACGCTCCCTCGTCTCCTCCTGGTCCCCCTCTTGTCACTATTCCTCTGCTCCCAACAGCCAGTCCCCAAAGTCCTGAGAGCCTTGCCCCTCCCCCACTCGGGACAGCTGTCCTTGACCTGCCACATCAGAAGTCCTCACAGGGAGGGCAGGAGCAGGGTGGGGAGAGGTGGAGGGCTCCTGTGCGTTAGCCAGCATGATGGATCCCCTCGTCAGCCCACGAGAGGGCTGCCCAGATCATGACGGTTAATAGTTTCTGTGAATCTCTGAGCTTGTTGAGGTGGAGCGTGACCGAGTCCTCGCGTTGGGTGAGCAGTATATTCATTAAAAGGGGGCGATTGTTAAGGGGGGGGAGGAGGCTGGTGGTAAATAAAGAGTGATTGTCTCAGGACAGGGCATCTGGAGATGCCCCCAGACTCAGCTCCCACCTGCAGAGAAGGCAATGAGCTTCCAGCGGGCAGGCCCCCGGGGGCCTCAAGAGCATCTCAGAGCACCCCTTGCCCCCTCTCAGAGTAGTACCATCCTGCTCCCTTGTGACCCCATATTGCCTCCCCTTTTCCCAACCAGAGTCCCCTTGTGCAGGCCAGCAAGGCTAGTTAGCCCCGGGGACTGCAGTGTGGACTATGTCTACCTCCCTGAGGCGCTTAGGACCTGCGAGGTAGCCCCTTGCAGTGCAGCAGAGCGAGGTGGCAGTGGCCTTGGGAGGGGTGCTTGACAGCAGCAAGGGCCTGAGGAGAGAACAGCACGTGAAGGTCACCCACGCTCATGTTTTCACATGGTGACACTGTTGTCACTGCAAGTCATCTGCCTCATTTCTCCCTTCGGTCTGAGAGAGAATCAAATGACACTGGCCTCTCCACACACCTGTTCTCCAGAGTGTTCTGGGTGACCATGCAGCTGTAGTCATTCTTCTCCCAGACAGGTTCAGACCCTGCCCTTGGAAAGCTAACCTCTCTGTGACACAAAGCCCTCTGAAGCAAAAGAAAAAATGCCCAGTTAAATAAACTCTGGACTGTAGGTAAGCCTAGGGTTCAGTTCCCAGCCAGGGGCATCAGAGCCACCTGGGCCGTTTCCTCCGTGGGTCTGGTGGGAGGGATTTCCCTCATCCTGGCCCCACGTAGCCTGAGCAGCTACACAGCACTGGGAGCCAAGGATGGGGCCAGGGGACAGGGATGGAGGAGTCCCAGGGAGCTGCCAAGCACCAGCCAACAGGCAGCCCTGCTGCAGGAAGGACCAGGGTCTGCCCACAGTACATTTGCGAGGGAGGTCTCTCCCCAGAGAGGTTCTTCTAGAACCTTCCAAAGCAGCGAGCACCAAAGCCCGTTTGTCCTCTCAAGTCTGCGCCAAGTTGTTAATTTGCAACAAACTCCTTTTCATCTTGCTTCTGAGAAGCAGCTGTGTGGCCGTGTCCCCCCCTGACCCTCCCTCCTTTCCCACACTCCCGCACACCCTACCCCTTCCTTCTCCCCAGATTAGGGCCCAGACTGTCCAAGAGAGCCGAGCGGGAGCGCAGGGTGGCAATAAGCCGACTTGGGTTCTAGGAAGACAAAAGGGAAGAATGAGCACCAAAGGGACCGGAAAATCATAAATAAATGTGCTGAGCCGGAAACTTTCTTGTGCTTAATTAGGAATTTGTTCTGCCATCTGTTGAAATGAGGCTGGGGAAGGCTGCGGGAGCCCCTCCCCGAGCAGGGCCCCGGAGCTCGGGACTCACCAAGCAGCCTTTAGGCCGGTGCTCGTGGCCACCTCGGTGCGCTCCTTCGGTTATTAGCGCCTCATGCTGCCAGAATGGGCCTTTGCAAATAGCCACCTGTCCAGGAAAATGTCGAAACGTGTATGACAAGTGCCGGTGTTAATGTATCTCCCTTGGTCCCCAAATAAATTCTGGGCAGACCAGGCTGGTCAGCTTGGGAGACCCGGACACCAGGTGCCTCTGAGTTGACAAGTACACGGTGGGTTCCAGGTGCCGTCAGCAGGTGAGACCATTGTTGAGGCTTTAGCAGACTTCCTGAGCAGCCGTCCTTTCTGTCCCGTCACTCACCCCTGGGCTAGTGGCAGGCTCCTGAGCCCAGGGCTTTTGGTTCTGGCCCTCCTCCCAGTGTTCCCTTCCACGCGGTCTCAGTGTTCACCAGCGGCCTGAGCCTGCCTCAACCAGGTTCCTTATCCGGCAGCAGCCAAGGCAAGACTCCTCACCACAGAGCAACCCTGAAGTTAAAATGGGATCCAAGACCGTGTGGCAAGGGCTGTTAGCACTACCTGGCCCTGGGTCAGCATTCAGGTAGTAGCCACAATATGCAGCCCCGCCGTCATCATCTCTGTTGGCCGGTACGTCCTGGGGGTGGCCTCAGCAGGAGCCCCCCTTGGGGCTGGCCGTGAGATCAGGGACGTTTGCGAGGGAGGTGGCCCAGGCCACCTCCAGAAGGAGCTATGGCTCTGGCAGTGAGATCTTGAAGCATCGCCAGTTGGCTCTGTCAGCCTTCTCTCTGCCCCACCTCCCAGGGCTGGTCCCCAGGGCGCCCGGCGCCCCCAGCAGCCTCCACCCTCACCACCTTCCAGGAAGCTTGAGCCAAAGAGAAATGAGAAGCAGGTGCATCTCGCAGAACGGCCTGGGGCTTCCTCTTTAATTCCTGGTTCTCATTCCGTAAGTGGTCAATAGGCCGGGGACACTCAGGAGAGACACAGGCCCCGTAGCTGTGGCCACAGAGCCTGAGCCTCAGACCACTAAGCAAACAACTGTAGACTGCCCCCACCTGGGCTGCCTCACAGGGAGCCCTTCGACAGGAGGGGCTGAAACCGCGTCATTACTTCACCCCCGTTACCAGCTTCCGCCGCACACACCTCCCAGTTGGGGACACACACAGCTGGCTCGGCTCGGGGTGCCCCATTTGGTGTTATTAAAAACCCGATTCTTTCTAATAAAGACTGCTCTGGAGCACGGCAGCCTTCCTCGGTCTGGGCTGGCGAGGACCCACAGGGCTCCTTCCTCTGATTGTGTATTCAGAGCAGCGCGGCGCACATCACGCCCGTTCTCTGTGCTCCCCTCAAAGTGGGTCAGGCGCCAGCCTCTCCGAGCGTCCGTGGGCAAACTTGAACCTCATGAAGCTCCTCGGCCCAGCCTTCCCTTCCTCCCCCCAGCAAGTGCCCCAGATTTGTCTTCCAGACCTACCCAGCAGGGAGAGGTGGGACTCGGCGGTGGTGGCCCGAGAAGCAGAAGGTCCCCAGGAGGAGACCGTCACCTGGGAACATAAGGGCTCTGCTTATACCTGTCCCCAGGATTATCTGCGGCCGCTTGGCTGACTCCCCTGCAGATCCATGACTGTTTCAGCTGAGTGTCTCTTGGTGGGACTGCTCTATCTGTCACCGCCAGCAGCCAGGGGTCGTCTCTGTCTGGGCCATCTGTTCCCCACATCCTGTCGGCTCCACATGCCAGCTTTGGTGCATGAATTCCTGCACAACCACTCACTGCTGTCCTCTCCACTGGTGCTTCTTGGAGGGCTGGGAAGCGGGTCCTGTGGCCCCCTCTGAGCAGCCAGCCAGCCAGCATCGACCTTCAGCATTACCCCACCCTGCTGTCAGCACCCGCTCCCCACCCACCCTCTCTCTGGGCCCCTGTCCAGGGCTCTCCTGGGCCATCGAGTGTGTGGCTTCCCCTCATTCCTCAGCCAGTGGAGGGAATCCAAGAAAACCTTTCTGTGTATATTTCATTTTGGACTTTATCCTTGGTTTCCTAAAAGTTCTTTCTGCTAACACAGTTTAATGGAAAGGAGGATGTAGTTTCTCTCTTACTGCTCTCAGGGCAGAGTGGGCACCCAGGTAAAGTTTGCTGGAAAGCCAGCCCCGTGCCGCAGATTACCCATCTCATTCACGGGACTGACCCAGGAGCCGTGCTGGGCCCCAAGTAAAGGCCACCCCACGGCCACCCTGCTTCTGTGAACAGCCTTTGTGGTCAGCAGCTCTGCTCTGCATGTGGCTGAGACGTGTGCTGGCTGGTCCATCAGACAACCCCAGGGGGTCGTGGGCCAGCCGCCTGGACACTGGCAAGGGGAGGGAGGTAAGGCTCAGCTTGTGATCAGCAAGATGAGGTCTTGGACCAGTGGCAGTGGCTGCAGGTGTGTTCCTGCGCAGACTGGGCCTCGTATGGGCTGGGGTGACCTCAGCCGTGCGTCAGAAGCACCCCCTAGATGTCTCAGAGCTGGTGGGGCCCCAGCTGACCAGGGGAAGCCGAGCGCCGGTGCCGTAGTACTACTTCTCCTCATTTTCTCCATCCTGGTTTTTCTGTGCGTCTAGCTACGCAGAAGAGGTGCCTCGGTGGGCTCAGGCCGCATTAGGGAATACTGCAGGCTGGGTGGTTAAACAGTAGAGATTTATCTTCTCGGTTCCGGAGATTAGAAACCCAAGGTCAGGGTTGGTTTCTGGCGAGGCCTCTCTTCCTGTCTTGTAGACGGCCACCTTCTTGCTCTTCCTCACAGAGGCTCTTCTCTGTGTGTGGGGGGCAAGAGCTCTGGCACCTCTCACTCCTCTTAGGAGAACGCGAACGCGGATCCCGTCAGATTAGGGCTCTTATGACCTCATTGAACCTTTGTCACTTCCTTAGAGGCTCCATCTCCAAGCAGTCTCAAGGGGCGTCAGGGCTTCCGCGTAGGAATTAGAGAGAGAGATAATTCAGTCCGCAACAAGAGGAGAGGACTGAGCAGCATTCAGGAAGGGTGACAGAGCCGAAGTTTTATGTTTGCAATTTTGGAAGGAGATTAGTCGGCTACTAGCCAGAGGCCCCACGGCTTCACGGTTCCGGCCATTACAAACTGAGCTTGTTCTGACAGCGTAAGAATGAAAAATTGAGACACTTGCCTCCCAGGCGCCACTTGCCGTGCTTGGAGGGAGTAGAAAGGGGAGCGATGGAAAAGCCAGAACTCTTGACTTCCTACTTGAGATTTGATAGCTTTAGAGACTCAAATACCTACTCTTTGCCCACGGCCCCCTCTTTCCAGCACACTTGGAAAAAGGAGCTTTGCTCTGAGTTCTCAGAAATATTTCTTAAGTAATCTCTACGCCTAACATGGGATCAAACTCACAACCCTGAGATCAAGAGTCACATGCTCTACTGACTGAGCCAGCCACCTGCCCTGGCACCACTGGAGTTGAGGAGCCTGTATGCCTTTGGAGGTAAATATTTAGCCACAGAATGTGACCCCATAAGTTAATTATCCAGGTGTCCTTCTCTTCTGATCCCGTGATGACGATGACAGTGACCATGAGGACAACAGGGCTGGAGTCCTCCAGAAACCACAGGGGCTGAGTCAGCGTGGCAACGTAGATTGGCTTTGAATCCCCTCCCTTCAGTAGAAGAAACACAGGTGACTTCTCGTGAATTTGTCCAGGCAAGGCCGGCAATCACAGAATGTCTTATGGCCTGAGATGAAACCTAACCCAGGCCCGAGATGCGTTTGCAGACAAGCACATCTGTGAGGGAACTTCTCATTTTTCCCCAAGGGGACTCCTTCCAGCATGACAGGCCAGTATGTCCTGTCTTCTCGGGGTGTGAAAGGAGCCCCCACCCAATCCATAGCCTGTGCTCAGGTGGGAGGGTGATGATCAAAGAAGGATGGGCCAATGTGAGCCCCCAAAATCCAAGCATAACTCCTTTTCACTCAGCCCCATTTGGAGAGAGCCCACATCCAGGGTCCCCCCCAAATGACAGAGTGGTGGGAACACATTGTCCTTGTGTGGCCCTAGGTGGAGCAAGAGGGAGCTGCTTCGTTCACAGCAGGTGTGAGCAGCCCAGGTCTGATGCCAGGACCAGGACAAGGGGCATTCCTGGAAGGGTGATGACTGCACCTGACCTAGCCAGGGCAGCGGGGGCCCCTAGTATGATCCCAGTTCCCCTCCTTGGAGCAAAAGGAGTCAGGTGAAAACTGAGGGTTGGCAGGTTCCTACCTGTGCAGGACCAGGGTTTTCGGGATGGGAGATAAGGTTTCCACAATGACTCATTCCTAAGGGATGGCTTGGGCCAGGCTCCGCCCAGGTGCTTCGCTGCACCGTCTTGTCCCATCCTCCACGAGGTGCCGTGATCACCTCCATTTTTAAAGGTGGTAAAATGGAGGCAGTGTCGAGTGACAGGACCACCCAAGATGACACAGTTCAGTGGCAGGACCTGATTGAATCCAGAGTAACTTGAGAAGCTGAACTTGCTGAGAGGAAGAGCAGTGGGCTCCCACCCTCCCCCTGGTGGTTTCTGAGGCCTTAGAGCTTCCAGAAGTGAGCCCCCACGCACACCCCGGGCCCTGTGGGCTCTCTGTTCACAGTCGGTCCTGTTACCTAAGGAACAAATGCCCAGTCACCTGCTCCTGCTTAAGGGCTTTGAAACCTGGTCTTCAGCTTCTCTCAGCTCAGCCGGGTGTTACCCCATCTGCTCCCCCCAGCCCTCCTGAATCTCAGGAAGCCCAGGCCAACCTCTGACCAGCCTAAGGGAGGCACATCTGTGCCCCAGCCTTCTCCAAGGGCAGCACTGTGGAGGAGGAAGCTGGTGCCACATCCTCCCCGGATCCAGCTCTGATGATGGGCACAGCACGGCCATTCATTATCATTAGCCCTGGCATGTTGATTCTCTGCTTGGAGAAGAGGGTGCCATCCTCGTGACAGCCGCCTTGACGGATGGCCTCTGCCTCCTATGTGTCAGAGCTAAAGCTGCTTACGGGGCTCAGAGAACAGCGAGGTATCTGGGGCAGCCCAGGCTGGGGCCTACCACAGCCCCGGGGCTTCTGGGGCCAGGTTCAGAGGTCGGAGACTTGAGAGCAGCTTTCCAGGAAGCAGCCCTGCAGAGACCAGGCAGGGTACCACAGCCAGTTGCCGGAATGGCCTGGGTGCCTGCAGCACCCCTAGGGGAAGTCCTGGGGGTAGTGGGGGCAAGGAGAGCTCTGCCCCAGGCTCCTCAACTCCAGTGGTGCCAGGGCAGGTGGTCCAGCTCATGCCAGCACCACGCAGACCCTGGAATTCTGTAAGGAAAGTGGAGCCCTGCCCAGGCCTCGCCCACGCTGCAGGAGTAGTGGGCAGAGCCTCCCCACGGCCCAGAGGCCAGATCAGTGCCAGCCACGGCTGCTGGAGGCCCCGGAAGGAGCTCCTCCCTCCCCACCCCTGCCGCACAGGCTGGCCCTTACTCACCCAGGCATGGGTTTTGGCGCGTGGAGGATAGAAGTAAACTGCAGTTGCTGGTTGCGCTCTCCAGAAGCACACACCCGAGCCCTGGGCCCTCAGACCCCTGCTCGGCTCTCATTCTGTCCCAAGAGCAAGTCTGCCCCTCGGGGGAAGCCTTGACCTATCTGTGGGCGGAGGGCCTGGGAGAGAGGGACTCAGGAGGGAGGAGCCCGGGAGGCCGAGTGCTGCTGCCTTTGTCTCTCACTCCTCCCCCTGCAAACTGGGACCATCTTTGCCCCTTGGCAGGAGTTCAGAAGGGTGTTGGCCCACCTGTCCTACTCTCTGAAAGGAGTGTGGCTGTGAGGACAGAAAGACAGCGGGAGGCCCCGCAGCTCCTGGCCAGGCTGCTTCTCTGGCTCTTGCTGGCAAGAGAGGGAGAGCAGGAGACTGCCTCTGGAAAGCCGTATTTCTCTTCTGACGACTTTGAGAGCCCAGGTAGTGCCTGGGTAGATGAGAGGGCACCTGATACGCAGTACCACCCTGACCGCCCGCCATGGTCGAAGTCGCCGCCATCCCCGTGATGGGACCCCTGGTGTTGTCGTGCAGGATGTTCCTGGTGTAAAATTTACTTTGAACCACGCTTCCTCAGATAGAGAAGGGAAGTGTCTTTACTAGGCCATCTGCCCAGGCCTCCAGAGGACTGAATGTGTGGGAGCCGGGGGCAGGCTGTGGCCCAAGGCCAGTGGATGTGGTGAGGCCGGAGGACGCTGGCCTCAGAGCAGCTGCCAGAGTAAGCGTGTGAGGGTAGCACACCTCTCCAGGCCAAGTCACTAGGGTGGGAGCCTGGAAACTGCGATGCTCGTGGAGGGCTCTACCTCCAGCCCCTCCTCCTCTGGCTGCCAGAACCAGGATCCCTGCTCCTCTGCGACCCCCCACTTGTCTTTTGCCTGTGGGCTTGGATAGGACTTGGATACCTCCCACAGCGGGGATCTCATCACCTACCCTGCAGCTAATGTGGCTGTTACCAGTTCTTTCTTGTAATTTGTCTCTGCAACGTCTGTCAGTTCCCCTGGACAGTGGGCTCCCGAAGGACAGGGATTATATTTGCTCAGTGCACTGTCCTCAGGTGCCCAGAACACGTAAGCAGTCCTCGCGGCTTCACCAGGTGGGTGGTCAGTCCCAGCAGAGCCATGAGTTACACAAAACAAGTGCAAGTTTTTCACATGGGCTGTTATTTCAGCTATTTAAAGAGAAGTCTCTTGTCCTGCCTCATCACCTGGCAGCTGTGCCTCCCAAGGCCGACAGCCACTCCTCACGTGACATGTGCCAGGCCCTCACCTCCTTCCCCACCACAGAATCCTCCCCGGCAACTCACTGCATCTTGTCACCCCTTGGAGTGTGAGTTCCAGTGCCGATGCGGGTGGATGTGGGCCAGGACCCTCATCCTATTGCCTGGGGTCTCTGAGCGTGGCCTGTGAGGGTCAGAGAGAAGTCAGGGCCTGGGCAGCAAGGTGTCAAGGAGCACTCACCACTCTGCCCTTAGTGTCCGCCCCACAGCCCCGGCCAGGGCCAAGCGTCTCTGGCGGTAGCCAGCTGAGTCTTCGGCGTCGGTGTGGACACCTAGAGCCCTGCTGTCTGTCATGCTTCCTGACAGTCTGTCACTCACAGCCTGTCACCCTCTTTCATCTTGATTTATTAGCAGGTCTAATGAGTTTGGGGAGCAGCTGTCTCCCAGGGATGGGACCATCCATCTAGGAGATGGCTGTTGAACTCTGCTCCTCCCGCAGCCACGGGGGTAGGAGCCATGGACTAGGGGGTGTGGCCACAAGGACAGGGGACGGAGAGCCGCTCAGGGGTGAGTCCTGGTGCATCTAGTCCAGGACCTGGCCCTCCTGCCTCCTTCCTGTCCTCTCCTTCTCTGTCCCTCCATTACAACATGAAGTTGGGGGTATCTCTGCTTTCTTTTGAACTTACCCACTTGGAGACCAGGCTGGAACATTTGGCCTTGCCTCCCACTCCTGAGAACATAGGCCAGCGTCCACCCTGTGACCTCGCAGTGACGGGGGTGGGGCGGGTTGGGGGGACCCGAAGGGCTCCGGTGCCTCAGACTTCCACTGCCCCTTCCCAAGGCTTGCTGGGGCTCATGGGCACAGAGCCAGTCCTCAGCGCTTTCCAAGCCCAGGCAGTGCTCCTCAGGCGTCTGCTCCGGGGGCATCGTGTGCCCTTCCTCGGAAGAGCTTCTCAGCTTGGAGCCGTGTGCTCATGTGATGAACATCACACGCTGCTCCAGCGAATGTCCCTCTTCCCCCTGACTGGAGCATTAAGTGTCCCAGGAGCAGGGTGGGGCCTGGCACCCAGTGGGTACTGGGTCAGGATCCAGGGGGCAAATGAAGCACCTCTGCTTCCCTGTGCTGCAAGGTCATGTGACAAAGCAGTACAGCATGTGGGTGACGAGAGCGGGGCTCGCCGGGGATGGCCCCCAGATGAGACTGTCTCCCTCCAGGCCCTTCTCCAGGAGCTGCTACTTTTTTTGATGTTAGAATCACCTCCCAAGAGTCTCTGGCATCTTCATTCCTGGATAGGATCCAACATCTAGCCCTTGGGGGTAGATCTGGTTTTTGGAAATAGACTTGAGTAAGAGAACAAGATGGGTGACGAATCGAGGTCATAGCATTGTGAGGTAAGCCTAATTATAGCTAGAAGATTGTGAGATAAGCTTTCTTATCTCCCATAGCCATGCTTTTTATCAGCCACCCTGAAAGTTCTAGAAAATGTCGCATGTCATCATTGACATAAAGAAGACACAGTTCCCGAGACGGTGACTCCAGGAGACACCGGTCAGTAGCCATAGGTTCGGGATAGAGGTTGCCCATATCTCTGTATGCTTTAATGCATAAAAAAGCATAAAAACTCAGTCTCCTGTCTTTGGAAGCCTCTGTAAATCGGCGTTTTTGCAGTAAGGAAAGCCCAGGGCCGCCCAGACAGCTCACCTGGAAGTCAGCAAGCCTGGTGTCCCACAGCTTCCTGGAGATGTAGCGTTGAGGAGGAAGGTGGGTGGAGAGGCACTGGCCAGCATCCAGGGCTAGAGGCAGCCGTGACTCAGTGACTCGGAGTTGCTGGCTTTCTGTCTTCTCCCACGGCACCCTGAGGCCGAGCCACAGGTTCAGCTTTCTCCACGCGCCTTTTTCCAGGCTGCGAGTGGCACCAGGTCACGAGGTGACACCTGAGATGGTGGTGGCAGAGTCGGGTTGGAATCTTGCCTTAGAGCGGCTGCCTTCCGCAGGACGGTCAGCAGCGGCCTCTTGAGTAGCTAAGCTCCAGGCACCCCCCCGGCACCCCCCCCCGCCCCCGCCAATGCACCCTGTCTGCCAGCTGTAGCCACCTGACTGCTCAGTTCTGTGCTGTGACCCTCTCTGGCCCCGAGACAGACTGCCTGGCACACAGGGGACTCCACCTCCACCCTGGCCCAGTGCACTTCCTCCCCAGGATCTCTGCTCTGCACTCACCCCCAGAGATCCAATGAGCCAGGCTGCCGGGGTCCCGGGCTGTCCTATCGGCCCCTGACCATCCTCCAGGGGCTAATCCAGAGACAGCTCCCTGGGCTAAGACCCCACGGGAGGAGCTGGCTCCCCACTTTCCTCTTGACCTGCGGGAGCGCGGAAGGAAGACAAGCAGCGTCTCTGGAGCAGCGAGGGTCGTGGCGCCCTCAGAGTTGTCCAGAGTCGGGAGCGGCAGGGACTGGGGCAGGCTAAGGAAGAAACAAATCATCTATATTGGCAGTTTGCACAGGCCTGTTCCTGTGCTCCCTCCCTGCTCCTGTCCCCCGTGTCAGACAGCTCTGATTAAAAGGAATAGATGACATTTCTGTCGATCCCACTCCCGAGTGTCATTGTGGGAACACACTGGTCTGGCTTTCTGTGAGTCCCAGGAAAAAGGCCACTGCTTTCCAGGGTACCAGGGGCTGTGACATGGCCTGAGGGGACAGCGGGGACACCCCCAGCCTCCCACACAAGGTGGGGCCCTGTGCCTCAGACAGGCTGGCCTCCTTCAGCCCCGCTGCCCCTTCCTGCTCACCTGTGTGGCCCAGCAACAGATGTCAGGTGTCCCGGAGCACAGGCTAGGGGGGGCTGTCAGGTCTGGCCTGAACAGCCGGGTTTATGAACTCCAAAACAGGACAGGGACACCAGGGGTCCTGTGTGTATCAAGTGGCTGACGGCGAAGGCGGTCCTGGGCAGTCTGGGTAGCAGATGTGAGAAGCCAGAGACACGGGGGCGTCAGCTGGACCTTGCAGTGTGTCTGCCTCCGGGAGCCCCAGCTGATGAGTGCGGCTCCAGGTGTGAGACCCTTACGAGGGTCTCTTGTAAAACCTGCTGGAATCTGTTCCGAACAGCCCTAGGTCCCCTTCTGCCCTATAGCAAACCCAGGTCACGGTCACTCCCTCGTCCCCTGCCTCTGCCACCAGGTCCAGGAGAACAGGGCCATGTGCCATTTGCCTCCAGCCTTGAAGCCAGCAGCTCAGAGGGCTCGGCTCTTCCCAGTGTTGGTCTTGATGCCATTTCTTCTCTTGAGCAGCCACGGGGACCCTCCTGCCTGCTGTAGGCCCCTGGGCGCCCACCTCTGTTCAGAGCCACCGACTCTCTTTCCCACCCCCCTCAGATGCCTCTAAGCAGGTGCCCGTGGCCCCAGAGGACAAATCCTCCCGGATGCTCGGCACCCCTGACCCCTCCACTGCCCCCAGCTCCCCACACATAGGTTCTTTAAGCCGAGGGAGGGAGGGCGAACGTGGGTTCCGACCCAGACCTGCCAGGGAGAGGCAGAGGCCCCGAGAAGCCCCATGAGGGAGCCGGGCAGCGCCTGGCCGGGAGCACGCACTCCTCGGAGAAGACAGCGTGGGGCCGCCCTGCCCACCGCCCCAGCGCAGCCCCTTCCCATGCCCGGGCGCCCCCGAGACACGTACCCCCCCCCCCGGGGGAGAGGGAGCACCGGCAGCAGCCACTGCCAACCTGCCCCACCACGCGGGCCTCAGGGGCCCCTGAGCTTCCTAATCCCGTGGAGCTCCGGCCCCTGGGCGGGCGCCACCCAACAACCGGCCAGCCAAGGGCCGGTTCCCGCTCAGCTGGCCGACGCCCTCTTGTCTTCCAGCTTTCGCCATCATGATCGTGCTGGCCCTGGTCCGCATCGGGCACGGGCACAGGGAGGGCCACCCGCCCCTGGCCGACCTCTCCGGGGTCCGGAACCTGTTCGGCGTGTGCGTCTACTCCTTCATGTGCCAGCACTCCCTGCCGTCCCTCGTCACCCCTGTCTCCTCCAAGCGCCACCTCACGCGCCTGGTCTTCCTGGACTACGTGCTGATCCTCTCCTTCTACGGCCTCCTGTGCTTCACTGCCATCTTCTGCTTCCGCGGCGACAGCCTCATGGACATGTACACCCTCAACTTCGCGCGCTGTGACGTCGTGAGCGTGGCCGCCGTGCGCTTCTTCCTGGGCCTCTTCCCCGTCTTCACCATCAGCACCAACTTCCCCATCATCGCCGTGACCCTGCGCAACAACTGGAAGACGCTCTTCCACCGCGAGGGGGGCACGTACCCCTGGGTGGTGGACCGCGTGGTGTTCCCCACCATCACCCTGCTGCCCCCCGTGCTGGTGGCCTTCTGCACCCATGACCTGGAGTCCCTGGTGGGCATCACGGGGGCCTACGCAGGCACGGGCATCCAGTACGTCATCCCCGCCTTCCTGGTGTACCACTGCCGCAAGGACACCCAGTTGACCTTGGGCTACGGGACCGTCAACAAGCACAGGTCCCCTTTCCGCCACACCTTCTGGGTGGGCTTCGTGCTGCTCTGGGCTTTCTCCTGCTTCTTCTTCGTCACCGCCAACATTGTCCTCAGCGAGACCAAGGTCTGATGGCGGAACATGTCTGGTGTTAAGAGAGGTGGCGGCTGCACTATGGCCCCGCGATTCACCTTCCCGCCTGCAGAGCCAAGATCTAGTTCCTTCCCAGGGTTCCTGGGGGCAGGCGAGACCGGACTCTGGGAGGAGGCCCTCCACACCTCCAGCTGGAGGTCTTCTCCCCGGCCAGGATTCCGCACTGCACCTCCCTCGCCGGGTGGCCCTCCTCCCAAGCCCTCCTGCGTGGGGCTGCCCCTGGCCAGCGAGGCTGCACGACCCGGGCACACAGCTGCCTGGTTTCCAGGCTAGGCTTCTGCTTGACGCGCAGGCCCCACCATGACAACCATGGGGGCAGGCTCCTCCCCCGCACGGTGGGGACGCAGTGCTGGCACTGCCACTATTTATACCAGACACCATGTCCCCTCCTCCTTTGTCCCAGTCCCTCCTGCATCTGTGTCTGGGGAATCTGCTCCACTAGTAGCTGCTGCCTCAGGGCGAGTCCCAGGCCCTAACCCTCCTCCCCTGGGGCTTGCCAGTGACAGGCAGGTCCCACCTTCCCCTAAGGCCTAGAGTGGCCAGGTGCCACGCCCAGGGGGACGGGTGTGTTTCCAGCCCCCACAAAAAGAACAGGAAGTGCTAATCGGCACCAGGTTCCCCGGACTATAGCTGAATGGGGCCCTTGGCTGTGGCTGCCAGCGCCCGTCCTGAGCTCCTGAGCCCGTGATGACTGGGAGCCACAGGCAGGAGCACTCCTTCCTTGGCGTACAGCAGCCCGGGAGATCATTTAAAGCCTAGAGCCTGTGACCCGTCAGAGGGATCCTCTGCTCTCCTGACTGCCCCACTGGGGCGCACAGGGGCTCCTGCGTGATGGGGGGTGGTGTATAAGGACCACTAAAGGGAGCCACCCCGAGCCACCATCGCGGTGGCCTGAGAGCACCACAGACATGTAGTGGTGGGCAGGCTCTGCTTCCAACCCTATAAGAGGTCAGGCCTGTGGGGCGGCAGCAGGCTTGGCTGACCCTGCTCCCGCTCCAGTACTAAGGGTGGCTCCATTTGAGCCAGGCTGTGGGTGCTCTGTTCATACTTTCCATGACCCTTGGGTGCTGTGGAGCGAGATGGGGCACCAGCCACCATTCTCATGGAAGGAGGCGAGGGTTTCTGGTCACCTCACCAGCTCTTCCGTCGTCCCATCCCTGTCACAATCATGCATGCGTCTGCTGGGCCAACCTTCTTTGGAAACACAGGTGACTGGGGAACTCTGCATTTTCAATGTGCCTTCTGCTTCAGGACCTGGGGGTCCTTCCTGACCCTTCCTGGCGTGCCCACAGCCCTGGGCCTGGCCCACCTGTCCTGGAGCCCAGAGCAGCTTGACCCAGAGCTGCCTGTCTGGGGTGGGGTCTCAGGTCCCCAACCGCCCCCCCCCCTTTGATTTCAGTGCCTTGCTCAGCCCACGTTTGGGAACCTTCCAGCCTCCCCTGCATGGCCTGGTATTTGTACCTTGGACAGAGCAACCACGCTGGCTCTCCTGGGGCCCCCTGATGGTCTCGGAGGGAGTGGGAGGAAGGCCTGGGATTTGTAGGAACTGGGCAGTCCACAGGCGGTGCCACCCCTGGCCCTGGCTGCCCCGGCCTGTGAGAACCCCAGGTCGTACGTGATTGGCCGTGGTCTGCTTTCTCACTGCTGTCACACATCTCTTTATCCGTCCCCAAATATTGTGATTTTTCCATCCATGTGAAAAATAGACCACCCCTCCCCATCTGCCACCACGGCTTCTTCCCAGGAGACCCCACCCCGGTGGGCAGAGCAGGGAGGGCTCCTGGATAGCAGACACTCCGTGGCTCCAGCCCTACCTGGAGCTGCCCAGCTGTTTGCTGAAAACTCAGAACATCTGTACTTACCCTCCTCTAGTTACATCCCCTCTTGCTTAAGGACAAAGCAAATTAAATCATCTTGCTGCCCCAGGCTCCAAACCAAATATTGGCCGCGAATTTATTAGCATCATAAAGCCCAGGTTGATTTATGTGACAATCTGGAGCCACATGGCAGTGCAGTCGGGTGGCTCCGTTCCTCTCCTCCGGGCGAGCCAGGCAGCCCAGGGCCTGGAGGGAGGGAATTGGTCCCAGGTGGCCGCTTCGCTGATGGCGATGGTGAGCCAGGCCACTCCCCACTGCCACTGTCTGGGCTCCTTTGCTCCTCAGTGTTCACCTGCTGTCTGACCTGCTGGAGGTCGGATGGGTCATGTTCCGCTCTCCTGCTGATAGCCAGGGGGGCTCAGGGCAAGGGAGGTGGGGCTGCCGACAGCTAGACAGACCCCCAATGATGCTTGTTCACCAAGTGCATCGACCAGGCTTGGCTGCAAGTGCTTACACCAGTGTGGTGAGGTGGGCGAGTTGGATCTTGATTCCTGTTTTATATCTGGGCCTCCCAGGGTCAATGGCAGGGAGGGCAGAGGAGACCGCCAGCCCGACCTGGCCCTCATACAGGTGTCACTGTGGAGGAGCACATAAACTCAACAGCCTCCACCCATGCCTTTCACCCAGCCTGGCCCCAAGGGCAGGCTAGGCCACGGTGGGAGTCGCGTTCCCTCCGGCCGTGGTGCCACCGGCTCCTGCCCCTATGGCCAGAGAGACGGCTGCGGGCTTATGGATGGGGCAGATGGCGGGTGACAGGGCTGCGAGGCACTGCTGAGTGGTGGAAGGTGGGCAGCGGGCACCTCGCCAGGCCCTTAGCTACACAGCTGTTCTCACCACCTGGGGGCCGGGAGCAGCCTGGGCCTCAAGCAGGCTGAAGTCACAGTGGGGACGAGCCCGGCAGGGCCAGGCCCTCGGGCCGTGTGCCCACAGATTCCCCGGGGAAGGGCTGACCCCAGCCTGGCCATGCTCACAGCCACTGCAAAGCTGTTCTGAAAGCGAGATCCGGGACTGCAGGAGAGAGCTTTGCACACCTTCTCCCACGGGGCTGGGGTTCACAGTGTTGGTGGGAGAAAGAAAAGAATAGCAGCCCCCCGAGTGCCTGGTCTGTGCTGGACACGGTGCTGGCTGCTGTCCGCATGAACCTCGGCATCATTTGGGGATTGGGAACGTGGACCGAGACGTCGGACCTGCCCCTTGCGGGCGGCGAGCCTCCACGCTCCTCCCCGTCATTCGTAACGTGGAGGTGATAGTGCCTGCACCGCTGACCGGTTGTGGGACCTTCAGTGCTGAGCTTAGTGCCTGGCACAGAAGTGCTCAATAAAGCTATTACGTACGGATGCTCGGCTGTCTCGTCATTTGCCGGCCATATAGCTGCGCTCATAGCCACAGACCCCGGGATGGGTCCCCAGGCACCTGCTGGCTTCCTAGCCTCCCGATGCATTGTCTTGGGTCAACTGCCTGCTACAATTCAGAGACGGGAAACTGGGCTGAATTCTTCAGGGTCTAGAGGGCGAAAGTGGTCTGTCCCTGCTCCAGGGAACTTAAGGACCCTTTCAAAGAGCCAAACTGAGGCGTGGCTGGAGAGTCCTGGAGCCGGGACGGAAGCCCAGGTATGCTGACCGAGGCTATCATGCCCGCCCGTGGCTCAGCTCCGTGCCCCTTGCCCGCTAGCAGCCCCTGGAAAGAGGTGGTGTGGACGATGAGCCGCTCAGTGAAGCCAGTCGAGGAAACAGCCACGCAGCAGCAGGGTAAGACAAAGTTCCTGCTGCTGAGACAGGTGACCGAGAGCCTCCCTTTTCCTGAAGGCATCTCACCAAAAGCAGCAGCCACGTCTGGGTGTCTGGTGTCTGGGTGGATTCAGCTGGCTCTCTGCTCCGCAGTCGGGCCCTGTTCATGACTGATCTGTGGCCCTGCGACAAGGCTCCCTCCTCCCCCCCTGCCAGGCTTTCTGCCCTCCTCCTGGATGGCGCAGGGGGCGCCAGGGCTCTGAGCAGGAGGCCGGGGAGCCAGGCCAAGCAAGCTCTGAACCTGCAGGAGGCGTCCTCCCTGCCTCCACTTCCCACGGGGCTCACCTCTCCCCAGAACACATTCCTAGAGCAGGGACGAGGCAGCCAAGAGCCTGGCTCCAGGAGCAGGATTGGCCCCTCCTCGGAGCCAGTCAGCAGCAGGCTCAGCTCCACATTTGGCTTTTAATTATCTTTCCAGTTCTTGGTTATTAATGATCTTGGGCAGAGAGCGGAGAGCAGCCTGGACCTCAAGACTCCTCCCAGCTTACCTGCTGCAGAGCTAAGCTCAGATTCGGGGAGCAGGAGGGGTCAGGTCCAGGGGCTGGCAGCCAACAGTTAACTCTCTCACCACCTGTGGTTGTTGTCAAGGTCAACTCCCTCCCAGGGCACTGGCCTCGTGCACTCACCTAGACCCACGTTACCACCTGTGGCTGAGACCTGGCTCCGTGAAAATCCATAGGGCAGAGGACATGACATTGACTGTAATGGGCTGGGGCCACGCATTCCTGGCATAGTCCAGCTCTCCAGTCAGGCACAGAGCAGTGTTAGAAGTTCCCCCCACTCCAGGGGCGCCTGGGTGGCACAGTTGGTTAAGCCTCTCAGTCTTGGTTTCAGCTCAGGTCATCTCAGGGTCGGGGGATCGAGCCCCGCATCAGGCTCTGCACTCAGGGAAGAGTCTGCTAAAGTTTCTCTCTCTCTGCCTCTCTCTGATCTCTCTCTCTAACTAATAAATCTTAAAAAAAAAAAAAAAAAAAAAGTTCTGGGGCACCTGCCTTGCTCAGATGGCTAAGTGCCTTCAACTCAGGTCATGATCTCCATGTCCCGGAATCAAAACCTGTGTTGGGCTCCTGGCTCAGCAGGGAGTCTGTTTCCTCCCTCTCTTTCCTGCTCAGGTTCTCTCTCTCTCTCTCAAATGAATAAATAAAATCTTTAAAAAAAAAAAAAAAAAAGGATTTCCTCCCTCTCCACCATTGCAGCTGCTCTCACCCCTAAAACCAAACAAAAAAACTTCCAGTTTTCATGGCTCCACCCCAGTAGCAGAGTGCCCCAAGGCAGGCCCAGCCGGAGCTGTGTGGGCAAGGGCTGGGGTGCTGACCTTCAGCACTGGCCTCCCCGGCTCCTCCCTGTTACGTGGAGGTCGCTTCTGCCCTGCCTCACCCAACTTGTCAAGGACACCTAGACGAGGTCTGACGGCACCAATCGTACCGCTTGTGGAGTGGGTGGGAGCACGAGTGCTTGCTGCATGCAACCACGGATGTGACAGCACTGAAAATCCTAAGCAAGGGCCATCCTTCTAGATGGTCCTGGACATGTGACAGAGAAAGGAGCTCGTGGGGCGGGGAGCCCCAAGGGAGGGTGAAGGCCTGAGCTCACCAGCAGATTCTCTGACCTGGGGCTCTGACCCTCACGAGTCCGGGCACCAGCAAGGCTGAGCGGCGTCTGGTCTCAGAAGCTGCCTGTGCCAGGCGTCTGGAGCCCCACGCAGTCCCCACAGAGAGAATACGCCAGGGCCCAGGAGAGCCCCGGGGGGCTCCCCCCTCCCCCGCCCCAGCAGACCTCCCTCTGCATTTCCACCAGTGAGCTGTCAGGCTCCCGGGGGGCCCCTGGCAAGGCGGGACACCCACAGCCCCTGGCATGAGCCTCTCTTTTCAAGGAGATTGAAGGATGAACTCCATCCGTCACCACCAGAGCCCCCATGCTGAGCACATTTGTCACATCCAGTGCCAGGGTGGGTAGGAGCTGGCACTGAATACCAAGTGGCTTCTGCTGCCCAGAGCCCTTTCTCAGCCTCCTCTCCCAGACACTGCCCCAGAAGGAGCTGCCCACCTTCTCTGGACAGACACCCTGCCCGGGTCCCCCCAAGGTGCTCCTGTCACCTACAGGCTGTGGTGTGCCCCTCCAGGGGTGCAGAATGAGGCAGCCAGGACCAGTGGGTTGTAAAAGATTTGTTTAATGCCCCAGTGCTCTGAGGAGAGACTCCAGACAGGGGGAGCAAGGAGTGGGACAGGCCTCCGTGCTCCCACGCCAGGCCCCCTGGCAGTCAGGACGGGGAACTAGCTAACGGCAGGGCAGGGAGACCCCATTGCTCCCGGTGACTCCAGGACACGTGGGAAGGACTTTGCGTGAGAGGACAGCAAGAGCCCACCCAGCCCCCTCCAGGACCTGAGACTGCCGAGGTCACTGAACTGACCACGGAGGACCTCTGTCACTGGGGGCCCACAGCCCGGATCTCCAGGCAGAAGCCAGAATCGCCCAAGTCAGCTGCCGCCACTGACCCTGACGGCGCCAGGCGGGCACCCAGCCGACCGGAGCCAGAGTAGCTGACCCCTCACACTTCTGACTCCAGGCTGGAGATCCGCCTCCACGTACAGGGTCCGGGGAAGCTGTGTGTCCCGCAGGCCGCCCTGCTGACCTCTTCCAGCCCCGCACTGTCCCTGTAGCCTGTGCTCAGCCCCAGGGTCCTGCCCCTGCGCCCCGGAGGCCCCCAGGCCCCAGGGAGCCAGGGGCCGTGGCTGGCACAGGGGGGCAGGGGGGGGCACACAGCCCCCCAGCAAAGCGGCAGGTGGGCGTGGGCGTGCAGGCAGGCGTGCTGTCTGTGCCAGGCGGGGACCCTGGCCCACACGCCGGCCCTGCAGGCCTCCCGGTAGGACGGCGCCGGCGCCCAGTGCCCGCAGGCCGGGCGGCCACACCCCGCGGGCAGCGACCGCGGCCGGGCGAAGGCCTCGGCCACCGAGCTGGGCAGGGAGGCGTGGCGCGGGCGCAGGCCCCGGGCCCAGGCGGCGCGCAGCAGGGCCTCCCGCCGCGCCAGCTGCTCCGGCCCGAGCAGCGGCAGGTCCTCCGGCTCCGGGGGCTCGGGGAAGAGCGGGAGGAAGGGGCGCCCCGACCGGGCGGCCCGAGGGAAGGAGCTGTAGTGGCAGCGCTCGGGCGACAGGGGGCGCTCTGGGAGCGCGCGCCGCTCGGAGGCCGCCAGGTGCCGCCCGCCGCGCCCCGCGCGCACCTGCCGCCGCGCCTCGCGGGCCGCGGGGCCCGATACCCGGGAGACGTCGGGCAGCGACGGCCGCGGCGTCGGGGGGCGGCCCGCGGGCGGCGGGGCCCGGGCCCCCGGCGCGGCGCGGCCCCCGCCGGGCGGCCCCCAGCCGGTGGGGCTGGGCTCGGGGGACGGGCGGGGGCTGGGCGGCCGCGGGCCGGGGCAGGCGGGCGGTGGGGGCGCGCGGCGGCCGCTGCCCCAGCCCTCAATGGTGCGCGCCGCGCGGTCCAGGGAGCTGCTCACGCCCGCCGTGGTCACCATGTCGCGCGCCGCCTGCAGCATCTTGAGCACGCTGGCCTGGGCCGAGCCGGCGGTCAGGTCGGGGCTGGGCGGCCGCGCGGGGCTGGCCAGGCTCTGCACCCCGCTGAAGCAGCTGTAGATGCCCTGGGAGGCCGGGAGGAGACAGCCGTGAGCCGCCAGCCCCCCTCCGGGCGCCCACCTCCGGCCCAGGCCCCGGCCCAGGTGCCCCCAGGGCCCAGGGAGCAACTGACATTGGGTAAGCGCCTCCCGTGCAGCCCACACGGTGCCACTGTGAGCACGCCTGCCCGGTGCCCTGTGAGCTCGCCTGCCCGGTGCCCTGTGAGCTCGCCTGCCCGGTGCCCTGTGAGCACGCCTGCCCGGTGCCCTGTGAGCTCGCCTGCCCGGGGCCCTGTGAGCTCGCCTGCCCGGTGCCCTGTGAGCACGCCTGCCCGGTGCCCTGTGAGCTCGCCTGCCCGGGGCCCTGTGAGCACGCCTGCCCGGTGCCCTGTGAGCACGCCTGCCCGGTGCCCTGTGAGCACACCTGCCCGGGGCCCTGTGAGCACGCCTGCCCGGTGCCCTGTGAGCACGCCTGCCCGGTGCCCTGTGAGCTCGCCTGCCCGGGGCCCTGTGAGCACGCCTGCCCGGTGCCCTGTGAGCTCGCCTGCCCGGTGCCCTGTGAGCACGCCTGCCCGGTGCCCTGTGAGCTCGCCTGCCCGGTGCCCTGTGAGCTCGCCTGCCCGGTGCCCTGTGAGCTCGCCTGCCCGGGGCCCTGTGAGCACGCCTGCCCGGTGCCCTGTGAGCTCGCCTGCCCGGTGCCCTGTGAGCTCGCCTGCCCGGTGCCGCTGTGAGCACACCTGCCCGGTGCCCTGTGAGCACACCTGCCCGGTGCCCTGTGAGCTCGCCTGCCCGGTGCCCTGTGAGCTCGCCTGCCCGGGGCCCTGTGAGCACGCCTGCCCGGTGCCCTGTGAGCTCGCCTGCCCGGTGCCCTGTGAGCTCGCCTGTCCGGTGCCCTGTGAGCTCGCCTGCCCGGTGCCCTGTGAGCTCGCCTGTCCGGTGCCCTGTGAGCTCGCCTGTCCGGTGCCCTGTGAGCACGCCTACCCGGTGCCCTGTGAGCACGCCTGCCCGGTGCCGCTGTGAGCACGCCTGCCCGGTGCCGCTGTGAGCACACCTGCCCGGTGCCGCTGTGAGCATGCCTGCCCGGTGCCCTGTGAGCACGCCTGCCCGGTGCCCTGTGAGCTCGCCTGTCCGGTGCCCTGTGAGCTCGCCTGCCCGGTGCCCTGTGAGCTCGCCTGTCCGGTGCCCTGTGAGCTCGCCTGCCCGGTGCCCTGTGAGCTCGCCTGTCCGGTGCCCTGTGAGCACGCCTACCCGGTGCCCTGTGAGCACGCCTGCCCGGTGCCGCTGTGAGCACGCCTGCCCGGTGCCCTGTGAGCTCGCCTGCCCGGTGCCCTGTGAGCACGCCTGCCCGGTGCCCTGTGAGCACGCCTGCCCGGTGCCCTGTGAGCACGCCTGCCCGGTGCCCTGTGAGCACGCCTGCCCGGTGCCCTTTGAGCACGCCTGCCCGGTGCCCTTTGAGCACACCTGCCCAGGGCAGTCAGAGGCCCTGAGAGGTTCTCCTCCTGGAGGAACACAGCTTGTTAATAGCCGCGAGGGTTCGGCCCAGGTCAGCCTGGCTCCCGACACGGCCCGGCCTGCTGCAGGGGGCTCTGCTTCCCATCTGCTGTGTGATGCCCGCAGGCCTCACTTTCTACCTCGGTAATGGGGCCATGGCCAGCTCTGACTTCTCTGGGTTGGTGGCCCTAAAGCTGGGGCCTGCTTGGGGGGTAGGGGGGTGGCACCCACCCTGCTGAAGGCCAGCAGGAAGTCCAGCCGGGACGTGTTGGGCACCGAGTGACGCAGTTTCCAGTAGACCAGGTGCTCCCAGGCGAAGACCAGCAGGGCCAGCCCCATGGCCACAAGCAGCATGTAGAAGACACCAGCCATGTTGTCGATGTCCAGCTTGCTGCTCATCACCTCGTTCTTCTCATTCTGGCAGATCCCCGAGAGCCACACAGTCTCCAGCTTCTGCGTCTCCCCTGGCAAGGGTGGGGACAAGGGACACACCCCTGGCTCAGGAAAGACCCTCCCAGGGCTCCCCCAAGCTTGGAGCAAGGAGAGGTCTGGAGCCAGGGTGCCACCCCTTTGCAGGACCACACAGGGATCTAGCCCAACGGGGGGCAGGATGGGAGGGTCGGGGGTGTCAATGAGCAGGAAGAAAGGAGAGCCGAGTCGGAGCTGGGGTCGGCGATGCCAGCCTTAGACGTGCCCTGCCCCGCACAGGCCCAGTAAAAGCTTGCTGACTTGGCGGGTGACTGGGGCAAAGTTATTGGTCACCGACATGCAGGCACGGAGCTGGGCACACAGGGACAAAAGACCTAGCCCCTGAGGACATGACAGCACTTTCACTGCTATCATTCTCATTCCGTGGTACTGATGGAAAAATCACAGTTTTATCTTCTCGCACTGAAACCTCTGGTTTGGGGGCAGGATCAGCAGGACTGCTTAAACATCTGAGCCCCTGGTTCAAGGCAAGCCTGGGCCCCGGGCTCTGGGACTGGGCAGGCCCGTGGCTGGCTCTACACTAGGTGATGCCAAGATGGAAATGGTGGAGACAGGGGTCTAGAGGAAAAAGAAAGGATCTGAGCCCCCGCCCCAAGCCCCACTGTGTGGCCTGAGCTTCCTCCCTTCTTCTGGCCCTTCAGAGACTCTCCTGTCGTCCTACCTCCCACTCCTCCTGGCAAGCCCACCTCTTCCCCAGGACTTCATGCAGTCCCTCCAAATACCCTCACCCACTGGCCCAGCTCTCACTCCCAGAGACCTCTTCCTGCCCATAGGCCCTGGGACTCAGAGAACAGTAATGGAGATCCTGACCAGCCATCAAGCAGCTATCCCCCCACCCCAGGATTCCATGGCCCACCCTGGATCCCAGCCCCCGCCCCCAGCGGCAGCACCCACCATCCCCCAGGAACTGCAGAAGCGCCAGGTCTATGGCCCGCTTCCAATGGGAGTCCTTCTGCATGGCGATGCCGTAGCCAGTGGTGGCAAAGACCTTGCCAGAGCCAATGGTGACCAGCTTGCAGCCCTCGTCCTTGCCCGCCATGTAGTTGAGGACGGCAGCATCATAGATGAAGGCGTCCAGCTTCCTGGGGACAGGCCAGGGTCATGTGAGGTGGGGACACCGAACCTGGGGCCTGACAGGGATCTGGGCCCTAGGAGTCCGCAGAGCACTAACCAGGAGGGATGAGTGAGCAGGGCCTTCTCCAGTTCCCCTGGGTCCCGGATTCAGAGAAGAACCTTTCCCGCAGCTCAAGGATCCCACCTGCCCTCCTCTCAGAGAGGCCAGGGAACCCCCTACCCCAGAGGACATGCCCTCTCTGCCCAGCCCCTCCACGCCCCGAGGACCCTAAGAAGTCATAACCACCACGACAGGCCACGGCTGAACCCTGGGCCATACCTCAGCTGCATCTCTGGGCCACACGGTGGGCATCCAGTTTTGTTTGAAACTTGACCCTGTCCCAAGACCACCTTACCCCCTTCCCCAAGAGCCCTACGGGACACCCTAGCCTCAACGTCCCCACCTTGCGTCTCTCAGGAAGGACCAGAGCTGCGGCTGGTCATCAGGGAGACGTGTGTAGGGACAGTCAGAGGGTGGGTGCAGAGCTGAGGACCCACCCCATCTTGAGGCTGGTGAGCGCGTCTTCCACCGAACGCTGGTTGAACTTGACCATGTGGGTGTGCATGTCTCGGTAGTTGCTGCGGATGTTGCGCTCCGTGCTGCCGTTGGGCACCGTGCCAAAGCGGAAGGGTGGGTACTGATCCTGAGGCCGCTGAAACTGTGGGCAGAGGGCAGGCGCCCTCCATCACCCTCTGTCCAGCCCCCAGGCACCAACACTCCCCGCCCCTGTCCCCCGGGGCCCGGCCCTGGGGTCTGCGCTTGTACAGTGAGCACACCGGAGTCCAGGGACGGTCCAGGCCACTCCTGTGTTTTACGGATGGTGACATTGAGGCCGGGTCAGTCACCACTCCATCGGGGGACCCGAGCCTTCCTGCTCCCTGCTCCATTTCAAATCCCCCTCCCCGGTCCCTCTCGGCACCCCTTGCCATCCACTAGCCGTGTCCCCAGAACCTTCTTATCACTAAGGCCAGACACGGTGTCGATGTACTGCTCCTGGATCATGAAGGCGGCCAGGTTGGCGGTGTAGCTGGCGAGGAAGATGACGGCAAAGAAGGCCCACACCAGGACCATGATCTTGCTGGTGGTGCCTCGGGGGTTCTCGATGGGCACCGAGTTGTTGAAGACCAGCGCCCACAGCAGCCACACAGACTTGCCGATGGTGAAGGATGGGCCCCCAGACTCTGGGAGTGAGAGCGTGGGCACAGAGGGACTCAGGTCTGCACTGTGCCTGGGGCGGGGGCCCCCTCCCCAGCCCCCCCCGCCCCAGGGCAAGCCAGCCCACCTTGTTTCTCTCTTTTGTGTATCTGACTGGCCCCTGCAGGTTGTCCAGAAGCCAGAGACCTCCCCCAGGATCCAGCCTTTTTTCCGATGGGCCCCTGCACCACCCCCCACCCCCACCCCACCCCCACTGATGTTCCCTCTCCCAGGTCCAGCTGAGAGCTTACTCTTGCCACTGGTGAGGTTCTGGTTGTAGCTGACAGGGCTGAAGTACTCAAACATGAAGACCGTGATGGCCACCACAGTGAGACACATGACAAACATCATCACCCACACCGAAGGGCTATAGGGCTCTGGGAACAGAGGGAGGCAGCTCAGAGGCCTCACTACCATCCCTCCCAGAGCCCTGGGTGCAGACAGGTGCATCCATTTGGTCAGAATGGGGCCCATCAGCCCCAAGGACTGAGCCAAAGGGGTCCCTGACTCTTAGAGCAGCAGAGCCCCAGGAGAGACCCCCCTCACACACCCCAGGGAGGTCAAGCTCTCCAGCATTCTCAGTTTCCCCCTCCCCTTGGCCTGGGACAAGATCCCATCACCCCACCCCAGAAAACCTCCCTTTGACTGCACATCTCCCCTGGATCCCATTCCCACCCCCAACTGCCTTTCAAAAAGAGAGTTTACACCCCGTGCGCTCTCCCCTCTGGGTCCCATTCGCTAGCCTGCAACCTGCTCCGTCCCTCCTCCCCTCCTCCCCTCCTTCCCTCCTCCCCTCCTCCCCTCCTCCTCCTCCCCAGCTGGCCGGATTCCACAAGGCCAGGGCAAGCTTCTCATTCCCTCTCCTCCCTCACCTGCCAGCACCGCTAACCATACTCCTGTTCTGGAAGTGCCCTGCCTGGCCCAGCATTGGGGAGCTCCTTGCTCTGCCTGGAATCAGGCAGGGTCTTTAAGGCTAAGTTTCACTCTTCCCCAGTTTGCTCCTCCCGAAGCGCCTGGCGCTGGGGAGACCAACTGAGCTTCTCTGACCAGTCTGCTCACTGGCTTCAATCTCCATGAACAAGGAGGCATTCCTGCCATAAACACTGTGTCCCTTGATGCAGTGGCCATCCTGCGGGGTGGGGTTTGTTGTCTACTACAGGGCTGGGGAACCCTGCTCAGAGAGGTTCAGTGACTTGTCCAAGGCCACCCAGCAGGGAGAAGATTCTCTCCTCTGCTCCTGGCTGAGGCTTGCCTGTCCTCATGGCTCTCTGTAAACCTCACACCACAAGTCCCATTGATCTCTTGGCAGGGCACTTGGTGACCCCAAGGACTATGGCTGTATCCCCAGCAGCTAGAGTGAGGCTTGGCCCAAAGGGGCTGCTCCACAAATGCTGAATTCCCAATCAGGTCACAAACTAGCACCACTTCCCACTCTCTGGGGTGGCTCCCCAACTGCCTGTGAAGCTTCTCCCCCAAGGCGTCCTAGCCGGTGAGACACTTCCTGAAGTCAGCCTGCCTTTCAGGCTTTCCTGCCCTCGCAATGGCCCCACCACCCTCCTTACCCAACACTCGGGCTCAGAATAGAACATGGGCTTCACCTCTTCCCTCTCCGTCCTACTCTCCTGCAGCTCAGGCCTCTGGCCAAACTCCAAGGACCCATGGCTGCTGTGCTGGCCCTCTGAGGTTCACCCCAAACTCCCCATCTCCAGGCACAGCCCTCAGACTCTGGAGCCACCCCTGCCCACCCCGAGCCGCACCCAGGAAGGCTGATGGAGACACGGTGCCGTTGCTGCGCGCCACCATCACGCTGATGCCCGTCTCCACGAAGGGCACAGAGAAGTCCACGATCTCGGAGCGCTCCTCGTTGATGGTGAGGGAGCCGATGGCCATGTCTGCCCGCTGGTAGTACACCTGGGGCCATGGGGGCCAGGGCCGGGTTGGAGGAAGGGTCCCACAGGCTGGAGCACCCTCCCCAGCCTCCCCCAGCGCCCCTGGGGCTTAGTCGGCTGTTGCCATCTGGGGTCCTCAGAGCTCCACTTGCAATAGGGACGACCCCAAGGAGCATTACTGGTGACAGCCCACTTTCCCTGCCAGCTGGGAGAGCCTTGGGAGCTGGGCCCAGGCCCCACCCTGACTGACCCCCAGCACAGGAACATCAAGGGGTGACTGAGTGATGCGTGGGTCCTGGGGTGGCGGGCGGGCACGGGGGGTGGGCTCAGGTGGACCTCAGGGGTGGGCCTACCTCCCCAATCATGCCATTCCACACGCCTCGAACCCTCTTGCCATGCTTGCCATTGGTCACCAGGTACAGGTCATAGGAGAACTTGACCACCTTGGCCAGCTTCTTGAGAATGTCAATGCAGAAGCCCTTACAGCACAGCTTGGTGTAGGGGGCCGTGTCACCACTGCTGCCACCAAGTGACCAGAGCAGACGTCAGGGCCAGCAGCTCCTCCGGTTTGGCACGTGGCCCCCACCCCTCTACATGTCTGCCAGCGCGTGGCAGCATGCAGCTCCCACGGGGCCTTCCCGTGTGTTCTCGCAGACCTGAAGGTGTGGTTGCTCTGCCTGCGGCACGGCACAGTGTTGGGTACACAGCCACCCGTGCCAGGGTCCGGGCTCTCCACAATGACAAAGGGCCGCTCTTCCAGCGTGGCCACCGTCAGGTGCCGGCTGTCCACCACAGGCTGCAGAGACGCACTATAGCGAGGCCACACCGGGTACTTCATGTGCAGGACGCCGTGATCCCAGCGCCCCACCTGCAAAGGGCGACCAGCGTCAGCCTGGGACCTCCACCCCCAATACCTCCACCCTCTAGGTGGGGGCCTCTGGTGGGGGCCTGCCAGGGCCAAGAATCCCCCTCCCTAACCTGGGGATAGCGGGGCAGGAGCATCTGGGGACCAGGAGAGTCGGGGCAAGGAGCTGGGCATGGACAGGAAGGGAGGGCTCCCTGCAGCCTCCTCCCAGCCTCTGGTCCCCATGCTTTTCCCATCCAGCCCCCACACTTGCCGCTGGCCCACAGCATCGTCCCGGAGCCCAGACCTGAGCCTGTGTCACCACACTCCTCACCCCCCACCCAGACCTCAGTATAAAGTCCTTCTTCACCCAGTACCCCAGACCTCCTGCACTCAGGTCCACTGCACCCCGCTCTTCCTCAGTCTCCACACCCCCCAAACACATCACTTCAGAATGCCTCAAACCCTTCTGCCCCTCTATCTAAACCAGGCTGGTATCCCTCCCTGATGGGCTCCTACTCAACCCTTCACAACGCAGCCCAAATGTCCCAACTTCTGTGGATCCTTCCCCAGTTTGCTCCTCTGAAGGCAGAACCGATTTTTGGGCCTTCTCAGTATCCCCGTAATGCTGTGCACGCCTCTCTCCTGCTGATCTCCCCAAATTCTACTTGTTTACATGTCTGGCCAGCCAGCATAGCTGTGGGTTAGATCCCCCAGGGGCAGGACTGTGTGATGAGAGAGCCCGACAAGTTCTACGGTGGAGGGAGGCCAGGGTGCCCTGGGAGCCCTGAGCAGACGTGCCTCACCCACCCTGGTGCAGTGCAGTTGCTTCAGCTGAGACCTGGGATGAGGGGCTGGATGAAGGACAGAAGGGACCCTCTGCTCAGCTGTGGGACAAGAGGGGCTGGGGACAACATGAGACGGCACCGAGGGACCCTGGGCTCACCCCCTTCTCACCATCTCCCAGAGGCGGTGGCGGTTGAGGGCGATCACAACCATGGTGGGCTGGACCAGGTACCCACCAGGGCTGAAGGAGAAGTCTCGGCCCTCCCAGGTGACATTCAGTAGGTGCCTGCAATGGGGGAGAGAAACCAGGGTGTCCCCGCAGCCCTGCCCAGGACCAGAAGGCCGCCTCCCTCGCCTTCTGCCTCATCTCCGTCACCACCACCAGGAAGCACTGACCGCGCCCTTATTGCTCTGACACACACCCTCTGCAACCCTTCACACCCGGCTTTTTTCTTTTTTTTTGTTTCCAGTTGAGAAGACTAAGCCCAGAGAGGTGAGGCACCTTGGCAACCCAGGCTCACAGCTAGCGGGAGGGGAGGCCAGCGGGGCGACGGTCCCCGCCCCCCCTCCCAGGCCCCGGGCAGGTGCCCACCTGTAGAAGGCCTCCCGGGCAGGGCTGACGGGCCCCGGGTGGCCACGGCAGTCCCCGGCCGGGGAGGGCAGGGCGCCGTGCTGCCGCTGGTAGCCGTGGGCGCCCAGGGCCAGGATGGCCACGCCGTCGCGGACCTTCTGGCGGAGGCTGAGGCGCCAGCTCTCGGTGACGACGCTGATGAGGCCCACGGGGAAGGCGGCGGGGGGCGCGTCGGTGCTGCCCAGCGCCAGGCTGGGCACCAGCCACACGTGTCCGGGCCCCACCAGCCCGGCCTGCGCCGCCTCTGCGAAGAGCACCTCGGCCTCCTCGCGCGAGCAGTAGGCCACCAGCACCGGGGCGTCCAGCTGGCGCAGCAGGCGCTGCGTGTGTGCCCGCTGCCCGCCGGGGCCCAGCTCCAGGGTGAGCACGTCCAGCAGCCGCCAGCTCAGGTAGCTGGCGTCGGCCGCGGCGCGCACCCCCTCCAGGAAGAGCGCGTGCCCGGGGTGCAGGCTGGTGATGACGGCGAACGCGCTCCAGTCGTACTCCTCCAGCACCTTGAACAGCACCTGCAGCTGCTGCTCCAGGGACACGCCCAGCTGCAGGAAGGCGGAGCCCGGCTCCTGGGGGCGGGGCGGGCGGGGCGGGGCCTGAGTCGGGGCGCCCTCGCCCCGCCCCGCCGTGCGCCCCCGCTGCGCTCGCTCGCGCAGCCCCCAGACGCCCCGGGGGGCCCCTGCGCTGCAACACCTGCCTCGCGCCGCCGGCGTGGTCCCTAACCTGCTGCGGGTGGAGAATCACCCCAAGCGCCACCCCCCACCCCCCAAGGCAAGGCCGGGATCAAAAACCAGCTGCAGCAGCTGCAGCCCGCGGAGCTTGTCGGACGTAAATGCAGATTCCCGGGCGCATCGCGCACCCACTGGATCAGAACCCCTGGGGATGGCGCCCGTGAATCTGTATTTTTAACGAGCTCTTCGGCTTCATCCTTGAATCCTCTAGTTTGGGAAGCCTCCGACCCTCAGACCCACTGAATTGGAATCTCAGAGGTGGGCCCCTGGGCGTGTGTCTGTTTCTAAAGCACCGTGAAGGCAGAGAAGCGCTGTGCTGAGAGCTCCGCGCGGGCCCCAGGATAACTGGGAAAACACCACCCTCCACGGAGCCCCGGAGATGAGAAAGTTCCTCCTCTCCACCGCCTCCATCATCACAAATGCCCAGGGCCCTGCCCGCTGGAGCCAGGCTAGCGCCCTCCCCTCCTAAACTGTGGGCTGCCTCTCGCCCCTACATGCCCTCCAAGATTTCATCACACTGCGACTGTCCCAGTCTTTTTAAAGAGCAAATCCGGGACAACCCTACAGGACAAGTAACCCAGTTCCTTCAACAAACAAATTGCAACAAAAAGAGAGGGACGGAGGAGGATCCTAGAAATTGAGGCTCAGAAGCCACATCCGCAGATCACCACGTGGAAACCTCATTTGTTCCTTGATTCAAGCAAACAAACGTAAAAATAAGCATGTATGATGTTTATGAAACTATGGGAAAATTTGAACACTCCCCGGATGTTTGATGATGCTAAGGAATTTTTATTTTTTTAGATGTGATCGTGTATGGTGGTTTGGCTTTTAAGCCTTTATCTATTAGAGGTATATACTGAAATATTTCTGGTTGGGACAACAGGATGCCTGGGCTTTGCCTCAAAATGACACAGGAGAGGGGCACTTGGATGGCTCAGTGGTTGAGCACCTGCCTTCCGCTCAGGTCATGATCCTGGAGTCCTGGGATCGAGTCCCGCATTGGGCTCCCTGCAGGGAGCCTGCTCCTCCCTCTGCCTGTGTCTCTGCCTCTCTCTGTGTCTCTCATAGTAAATAAGTAAAATTTTTTTTAAAAATGACACAGGAGAGGGGGGAAGTGAGTGGAGGTAAGGATGGGGCAGGGTTGGCCAGGGGTGGATGGTACATGGGGTCCTTATATTCTTCTGCTTTTTATGTCTGCTCAAATTTCTCCATAATAAAAAATAATCATAAAAGAAAAGCAAATCAGATCGGTCTGTCCCCTCAGCACCTTCTTGGGCTCCCCCAGTTACTTAGAACAAAACCCAAATATCTTTCTATGTGTTCAGGATCTCACCTTCCTCTCCAGCCTTCTCTCAAAATCTCCCAGCTCCTTCTACCTGCTGCCTTCACACCCCCTGATGCCTCTAGCTGGAACACTGTCTCCCACTCCACACACACACACCCCAAAACACACACAACTTGCCAATTCTCCTTCATCCTCACGACCTTAGCTTCAATATGACTTCTTAAGAGAATGTCTCTGCCCAACCCCCTACACACACGGGGGCCCTCTAAGACCCTCCTGCGTTTTTCCTTCAGAATACGTGTCCCAGCTATGACTGCAGATGAATGTGTGTTTAGGACACTCTCCCCACGTGATGCAAACTCTGTGAGGGCATCCCAGGACAGTGACCTGCCACCAAATGGTCTCCCTGCAGGTTAACTGCACCAGGTTCTCTGCCCAGCTTGGCCCCTCTGCCCCTGGGTCTGGAGCTTGACCAAGGAAGGCCAGAGAAGCAGAGGGAAGGAGGGCTGAGACTGCCCACCAAAGCCAGAGGTGAGCTCACCACCTGCACCCATTCATCTAGACACAAAGTGAAAGCAGCCCAGGAAATTTATCTTCTAGAACATAGGAACATCGTTTCCATGGCCTTCTTTCTTCCCACTCCCACTCCCCCGCCAATGTCGCACCCTCAGCCCCCACCTCCCTGCTGGTCCCACCCAATCCCAGCTGCCCAGAACCTAAGTCTCTCCCTGGCCATGCCTCAGTCCCGCTCCTGCAGCCCCAGCCTGGCTCCTGGCCCAAGGGATGAAGGGACAGGGGTTTGGACAGGCACCTTGGGGGTGAGGACCACAGCAGAGCCCCCACTGATGCTGAGGATGGGCACGTGGGTCTGGGAGGAAATGAAGTCCAGGATCTGGGCCACCGCCTCGGTACCCACGTTGTCCTCAAAGACAATGCCGTGGACACGGGCCGCACCCAGGAGTCCGCAGATCTGAGTGAGGAGGCTGCTGGGGTTGGTGTTGTTGACTCCCACGGTGAGCGGCTGGATCTCCAGAGGCAGGTCCATGAAGCTCTGGGAGGTGAGGCGGGTGCGCGCCTGGGCCTGCGGCGGCCCCGAGCTGCCAAACACCACGGCCACGGTCACAGCCTGCTCACCCTGCCCCGGGCCCAGCCCCGCCCAGGCACCGAGGAGTGAGGTGAGCAGCAGGGCCGGCCCCAGGGCGCCACCCATGTCCACCGGAGGGTCCTGCAGAGAGATCCGGATAGGGAGACAGAAGCACAAAGAGAAAGGATGAGCACGTGGACAGGAGGTGAAGGCCGGCGTCAGAGACACACATCCCGAGGGAAAGAAAAGAGGGAACATCTCCTTCCACAAAGAAAGGCAGAGAGGAAGGGACAGCCAGACACAGATAAAGAGAAAGAGACAGTCCAGCTGAGCGTCCCCAGAGTCGCCTGGAGGGGCAGGGGCTGGAAGGGCGCGAGTCCCCAGAGGTGCTCACTACTTCCATTCTGCTGTTGTGCCGGAAAGGCCAGACCTTTGGAAACTCCTCTGTCTGAGCTCTGCCCCAGAAAGGCACACTGAAAATGCTAGTCTGGTGTCCAAGTGCGTGGATTTGAGTCGGACAGACCTGAGTTCAAGTCCCAGCTCTGCCACTAGCTGTGTGATGCTGGGGAAGCCACTGAGGTACGTTTTCTCACGATAATCACGGGACCTACCTCCTACGCAGTGGCAAGGAGGTTACCCACTGCTATCAGCATCCTTGTCCTATAGGTGACAGCTGCACGTCCAGGTGAAGGAAGGCAGCGTCTGTGACACTCCCTGCCCTGCCTTCCATATTCTCCATCCTAAATGGAATCTAACATCGCCGAAGGCCCTGCTCTGTGTGGCCCTGCCTGCCACAGGACCCCCCCCCTCCTGGACACCAGACATCCCCACCCTTCCCCCGTGGCCTCAACTGGTAGCAGCCATTCCACAGCCCGAGTGTGACACCACTGACCTGGTTGGGGCTCAGGATCTCCTGAAACCCTGAGGCGTCTTACACATGAGCTGCTTCCCCAGGCCATCGCTGGTGTGCAAGATTTTTTTGACCTAACCCAAGGACGTGACGTGTATCCCTGCTAAATAAACATCATTGCTTTGGACTGGAACCAACAGCCAAGCCAGTGAGTGGTGCCCACTGACGCAGCTCTCTCTCCCCACTGGCCATCGGCCACAGCTATGCCACCTTCTCCATCTTCATCACATCCCCAGCAAAACTTCTGAACAAGAGAGCCAAAGGGTGACCAGGGTGAACCTGGTTTAATTTAGGCTGAGAAGACAAGATTTTTGGCAGGGGAGGGAATACTCACTTTGGTACCCTTGAAATCTCCTTCTCCCCTTACCCCCCACCCCCACCCCCCATGCCCACCCCCACCCCCACCCCCACCGCAGGTATGGTTTCATAGTACAGCGACTCAGACTGGCAGCCCAGAGACATGCGTGAGTCTGGGACTGGAACCTAAACCAGCCTCAGCTACCACCAATCAGGGACCCCGAGAAGGGCACCACCATGCTTGCTCTTCCCTTTGCAAGGCCTTTCTGTGCCCATCTCTGCCCACAGCCCAGTCCCCGTAGTTCCCTATCCCCAGGGCAGCCCCAAGCCCCCCATCTCTGCCTCCCAGCTCTGAGCTTCACATCTGTGCTGTCCAGAACAGCGGCCACCAGTCACAAGTGACTATAGGCACCAGAAATGTGGCTCCTCTGAACTAAAGCTCCACTTTACTAAGTGTAAAATACATGCTGTATATCAAAGACTTAGTATGAAAAAAAGAATGTAAAGTGTCTCATTAATATTCTTTATATTGATTACAGGTTGAAATAGTAGTTTATATACACTGAGCTGAACAAAATATACCGCTAGGACTAATTCCACTTGTTTCTTTTTACTTTTTCTAACGTGGCCGCTAGAAAATTTACAATTACACATGCAGCTCTCATTTTGCTTCTTTTGGACATGACTCTAGTTGTAGGACCCAGGCATTCCCCCAAGGGGGCACTACCCCCAGAGACTCCCTGGATGGGAAAGTGTCCTCTGGGATTGGGGTTGAGGAGAGGAAGTCCAGGCAGGTGACACCTCTCACCAGGAGTGATCACAGAATACCTCTGGACGGAGAGGCCCCATCAGGCAAGTCTCTCTGAGCTTCAAACAGCAATGGGCAGATAGAAAAAGACTCAGACCCCAGAGCCTCATCCCCACATGACATCTGGCTTCCCCAACAAGGCAGGAGGGTCATACTCCCAGCCCTGGCCCCTCAGTGTCTCCACTCCCCCATCCACCTCACTCCCCTCCGGCCCCACTGGTCCAAAACGTTGTTCTGGCCACCGCACCCCTGCCCACACAGCACAGCTGCTCCCTGGTGCCCACAGACCAAGCCTAGACACCTTCCTCCCATGACCTGAGCCCCGCACACCCGGACACCCATCCATTGTCTCCTCTCCTCTCCTCCCACACTCCTGGGGGTCTGTTGGCTAGACAGCCCCTCACTATCCTTGTCTCCGGGTCTCTGCTCTGTCGTTCCCTGAGGCTGGAATGCCCCCTTCCCATGGCCTCTCTCTTGTCTACACAACAAAATTCCAGAGCCCAACCTAAATCCCTTTCCCACCAGGCACCTGTCCTAGTCCATCCAGCTTCTGGACACTTGGGGGTGAGTGAGAGGATATAGGGCCTGTGTGGGATATAGGCCACCTCTTTCCTACCCCACCTCCCCACCTCTCCTGGAGCAAGAAGCTCCCAGTTATGGCACTTCAGTGACTGGCAGGTATTTGGCCACCCTCCATGCCGCCCCTGCCACACACCTGGCTTTGGCTTAGGAACCTCTGCCCACCCTCTCAAGGTATCCCACCTTTCACTAACGGGCTAAGTTAATGAACACTGGCACCCCGAAAAGGGCCAGTGGAGGATGGCAGTGGTCAGGCCTCTGAGACACCCGGCGTCACCTTGAGCTCCCCAGCACCTCCGCGGGCTTGCAGCTCCCATCGCCGCGCCCCAGCCCCCTCCGCCATCCCGGGGCAGGCTCCCCCGCAGGCTGATGTGCGCACGTGCACGCTCGCCCCGGGCGCTGGAGGCTCCCCCCTCTCCCAGGCCGGAGCCTTGGCCCCAGGGACGGGCCCACCCACCAGCTGCGCTGCTTCGGGGGAGCCGAGGGGCCCAGGCTGCTCTGCCCGCTGTGTCCACCGCCCTTTGGTGAGCGGCCTCGACTTTGCCGTCGGGTTTCCCTCCCTCCATCACTTCTGAGCTAACATCCGCACCCAGGCGTGGGGAGAAGCCCGCCCTGCATCTCGCTCCCTCCCACGGGCGCGGGCACCCAAGTCTCCCTCCAAGATGAACCCCCCGCCCCCCCCGCGCTGTTTCCGCCCCGGCCCCCCGGGGGGCGCCCTGCCCCCTCCCCTTGGCAGGAATCTCTTACACTCGGGCTGTGAAGTTCGGGGTATTTTTAGGCCGGCGATAAATAATTCATAGGGAACGTGGCATCAGGCTCCCCCCGCGGGAGGACGGGGCGCGAGCGGCTAGAGCCACCGTCACCCGCGGCTCAAGGACACTCGCGATGCGGCGGCGGCGGCGGCGGCGGCGGCGGCGGCGGCGGCGGCGACTCCGGGCTCCGGGACCCGTGCCACGCCTCCTGGCGGCCAAACTGGGCACCACGTCCGCGCCCCCCGCCGCGCGGCCGCACCCCACCCCCTCCCCGCAGGCGTCCGCGGCTCCCGGGCCCCCGCCCCACCCCCACCCCCGCGAGCTCCGCAGGCTGGGAAGGGGGGGGCGTGCTCGCCTGGCAGGCCGGGCTGCGGGCGGGGCGGGGCGCCGGGGCTCGGGGCGAACCCAGAAGTCTGGTTCCCAGGTACCGGGCCCCTTCACGCTCCTCTCCAAATTCTCAGTACGGAGTGTAGGGGCCGACCTGAAACCGACTGGCGCAGCCGGAAACTAGACGGGCTCCAGGGCAGAGCGCCTGAGCCTTCCTCGACTTCCCTGTGGCCCCGGGTCAGAGGCGGAGCCGGGGCGGCACCACCGCGGGAGGCCTGGGGGACCCCGAGCCAGAAGTCCCGCCGGGCCAGCAGGGGGGCGGGGGGGAGCTCGGGTGCATCAGTGGTGCGAGCGTCAAGAGCCGGGCTGGGATCCCGCTTCGCGTCGCTCACGCAGCAGGACCTTCCGATGGGTCTTGGGGCGCACCGCTTGATGCCCTCCTTCCCACGTCCCTAGCCCTGCCCTCCTAGGCCTGCCGCAGGAGGCTCGGGGTTTCCCTTCCCCGCCGTCGGGGATCCTTGTCGAAGCCCCGGGAGACCGCAGCTGCCCGCCGGGGCGACAGCCAGGGCCCAGCCTCCGGGCTCACGGCCCCCCGGTGCTCTTCGCCCAGCCTTCCTTTTGCGCCCTCGGAGCCCGGGTCCTCCGGGCGTTGGGTCCGCGTTTGGGAAGACCCCCCCCCCCCGCAAACCCCGTGAAGCCGGGGCTGATTCCCTGAGGTCACGGGGGGGGGGAGCCTTATGCCCGGCCGGCGGGGAGCAGGAGCAGAGCGGGCCGGGGGCGGGGGGATGTAAGGACCTGGGGGACTCGCAGCGTGTGAAGGGGCGGGGGTGTGGAGGGAGCGGCGCGCAGAGGTGCTCGGCGAACCTCGGGAGGCGGGGGCCGAGCGCGCGGCGTCCCCGACAGCCCCTGGGTCCTCTCCGCCCAGGCCCTCTCCAGCCCCCCGCGCGCAGCGGCAGCCCCGGCTCCCGGCCCAGCTCCCCGCCCAGCGGCTTCCAGCAGCAACAGTTGCGGGGCCCGCGGCCCAGACTCCCGCGTCCCCGCGCCGCCCCCTGCCCCGCGCCCCCCCCACCCCCAGGAGGAGCCGGAGGGCTCGGCGACCCGGGGGGCGAACGTCTTGGGCGCCTCGCCCGCGTCCTTCCCTCGCGCCCGCCGCGCGCCCGTCGCCTCGGCCTCCCGGCCTCGCCTCCTCTCCGCCCCCCGGGTCCGAGTCCCAGGCCAGGTCCCCGGGGTCGCGGGGCGCGGGGCCCCGGCCGCCCCCTCCTCGGGCTCCCCGCGCCGGCCAGACCGCCCCCGGGGCTCCCGCGTCTGCCTCCGCCGTCCTTGCCCGCGCGGCGCCCGAGCCCAGCCCCAAGTTGGCGGCGAAGTTGGCGTCCCCGGCTCGCCACCCGCCACCCGCCACCCGCCACCCGCCACCCGCCACCCGCCACCCGCCACTCACCGGGGGGAAGGGGCGCTGCGCCCGCGCCGAGAGCCCGCGCCGGCCGCCTCCCGCGCGCCGCATGTCCCGGCGCCCCGGCCCCGCGCTGGCGCGCTCCGTCCTAGCTCGGCGGGCACCGGAGCCCGGGCAACGGGGGCCCGTGGCCGTGGCGCGGCCTGGCGGGCAGGGACCCGGCCCCCGCCCCCGCCCCCGCCCCCCGCGCCCGCGCCCTCCCGGGCCCGCTGGGCGCCCGGCTCCGTCCCGGGCTGGGCAGCGCGCGGCGCCTCCGGCTCCCAGGGCTCGCCCGCAGGCTGTGCGGAGCGCTCGGCGCCGCCCGCCCGGGCCCGCCCCACCGGGGCCCGCCGCCTCCGCCCCGCCCCGCCCGCCCCGCCGCTCCAGGCCCCTCCTAGGCCGGCCGCGCGCGGACCCTGGGTCCCCTCTCCGCCCCCAGGGCCGTGTCCCCGGACCCACGCTGGGGCCAGGTGCGGCCTCGGAGAGACCAACTGCCTGCTCGGAGCCCCGGGTTCGAGCCCGCAGCTCGCCAGCTGGGTGACCTTGGCCCGTGAGTTCCGAGGATCCCCGCCTCTAAAGTGAGACCAGCCTCTTGGGACTGGCATGAAAGGCGGCGAACAACGCCTTGGACAGGGCAAAGCCCTACAGAGACCCAGGGACTTTTTAAAACGCTTGTCCATGTGGCTGGAAAGCAAGAGGTGGAGGCCTTGGGAGTGGCCAGAGAGGGAGGACCCATACCAGATGCTCTGGGCCACCAGGTGGGCCCCGGGCCAGCGCCGCCCAGGCTCCTCACTCCCGCCTTTTCTCTTCTTGTTTTGGTTCTGCGGAGGGCTAACAGGAAGGGAACTGGGCCGAGGGGCCAGCAGAGCGGGCAGGCTGGGGCCCCAGGATGCCCGCAGTGCGAGCAGAAGGCGGGCAGGTCGCGGCAGCAGGGCCAAGCCGAGAGGGACAGTGGGTTCCAGGCCTGGCTGCCAACCCCCCCAAGCCCCCTAGAGGCCCCTGAGCCGGGAGCTGGCTCAGCAGCGCCACCTGGTGACAGGAGGGGTGCCGTGGCTGGAAGGTGACCCCGGGCCCCAAAAGAAGTCGCACATCAACCACTGGCCCTCCATTACAGCTGTTTTATTTCCAGTGTATTCCCGACCGGGTGACCCTCCACAGTCTGACAGGAAAGAGGCGGGAGGGAGAAAGTCAGCCAGCGCCTCCACCCATCCCTAAGGTTATCTCTGGCAAGGCAACCTTCTGCCTCGAGGAAGTGCTCAGAGGTCCCCGGAAAAGAGGCAGCCGGGACCTCGGTGCAGGGTGGGCAGGGGACACAGCTGTGGTGCAGAGTCCCGCTGACTGGCCCCAGGCCCTCTCCCGGGCCCAGCAGGCCTTCTCTCCGTGCCAGCCGGGCCAGGATCTAGGCTCAGCGCCCCAGCAGCCGCAGCATCTCCTGGGGATCCAGCAGCTTCTCTCTGGGCTTCCCAGCACCCTTGCCCCGGGACACCTCCTCGGCATCCAGCTTCTCCCAGTCCGAGAAAGACACAGGCTGGACCCCTGAAGCACAGGGAAGATAAGTCACCACCTTCACCTCCTCCTCCTCTTCCTCCACCCCCAGCCCAATACACCTCCTCCCCAACAGTGGAAAGGGCTAGGGCTGCCCACCACACCTCCCAAGAGCTCATATGGGGCCCAGACCTCGGCTGCTGAGCAGGGCCTCGATGGCCGCATAGCCAGGCCTGGGACCCAGTGGCAGCAGCCCGGCCTTCAGGTCCTGCAGCAGCATCTGGCCGGTGAGGAAGCTGTCGGTCATGGTAGTGGCAATGACCCCTGTGGGTCCCCGCTTCACCCAGCCGCTACAGTAGAGGCCTGGCAGGAGACAACAGGCTCAGCGAAGGGGAAGTGGCTGGATGCTTCTGGCAAGCCTGGGCCCCCAGCACACATACATATGTGCAGACATACATGTGCACACCCATCTGCACACCCCAAGTCCTCCCGGCAGCCAGGTCACCTGGGCCCACTGTGGCCACTGGCCCACCACCCTGGATTCTTCTCCACCTATTTTTACCACACCACCCCTCCCACCTCAGTCTCCCTGTCGTCCAGGAGCTCCCTGAGGACAGTGGATGGATGGGTCTTGCCCTGCCACCATTCTCAGCAGGACCTTTGAAACATGAACTGGATGAATGAACGAGTAGGCAGGCATGTGGGTGTCTAATCAGACTGGAGGGTCCCTGAGGACAGGCGCTGTGGTGTATCTCTAAGCCCAGCCCCAACACGGGGGCTTAGCCCAGGGCAGGCCTTGGTCAACTGCACGACTAAGTAAGCAGGCATATGAGGGCACGTGGGCTAGACGGGGCCTCCCCTCCCAGCTGGAGCCAGGAGGAGGGTGGCTGGGCCCCAGGACGCTGTCCAGAGACAGAGCCTGCTCTGAGCAGTTTCTTAGTGCATGTCATTGGCCGAATGAATGAATGAACGGCCCCAGGAGACACCAGCCTCTCCATCCCCCACCACAGTTTGGTGTTTTGCCTTCTTGCACCCTCTCACCTGGCACATCTATAACCCGGCCTTCCATATTGGGGATGACCCCACGTTTGGAGTCAAAGGGCACGCTGGGGTCGATGGGACGGCTCTTATACCCAACGCTGCTCAGTACCAGCCCACAAGGGAGGTCTTCCGAGTCTCCGGTGGGTACTGCGCAGGCGGCCTCACCAACACCCTGTGGAGGAGACTGTGGGCAGCACGAGGCTGCAGTGGGGAGACTTGAGAAGAGGGGTGTCTCTGGGTAGCACGAGACTCACCTCCAGTCTGGTGACTGCCAGGCGAATGCCAGCCGCCCGTCGCCCATCTGGTGAGGGCAGCACCTGCTGGGGGCTTCGGAAAAAGCGGAGGCCCCAGGTGCGGGAGGCCGACGCCTGGCGGGCAGCCTCCTCGGCCCCTGGCCTCTCCGTGGCCGTTCGAAGCAGCAGCTCTGTTAGCCGCTTCCTCGGCCGGGGGACCTCTGTCAGCAATGAGAACATCTCAGGTCTGTCCTGCGTCACCGCCCTCCCCGCAGCCCTCTCTGGCCTAGACCATCCCCTCCCTAGGGAGCCAGGGGTCAGGTCAGGGCCCCTCACCCTTGATTCTGTCCTGAAGGCCCAAGAAATCCGTCGGATCCAAAATGGGCCGGGTTCCTGGTAACTGAATCATCTCCCGGAGCTCCTTGGGGGTGGGAGGGGAGGAGAGGAGTTCAGGCCCAGAGCACTGTCCACTCCTGAGCCCACCCCAGAGCCCAGCCCAGAGGGGAGCCCCCCACCACCTACCACAGGGAGCATGAGGCCCCGGGGCCCTCCCTGGCTCCCCTTCTCCCACCTCAGGCGGCAGCCACTCTGGGGGGCTCAGTCCTGCCACACCCCCCAAGGGCAGGCCATCTCTTTGGGACCCTGATCCCCCTCTGGCCCCAGCACCTTAATGGTGAAGGCCACTTGCAGGGGTCCACGTCGGCCCACTATCCACACCGTCTTCACGCGACTCTGCCTCAGTACCCCCAGGGCAGCCTCTGTGATGTCTGTTTTCTGGCACAAAAGGAGGGCTTGCAGTCATCTGGACAGTGACCGCGCAAGGGGACTTTCCATTCGGTGGTTTTCCTATCCTCCGTGGGGGAGGGGGGAGGTCTGCAGCCGGAATTGCACCGCCGCGCCTCCTGGTGGCCGGATGGAGCACTGCCTCCAGCTCCGCCAAGGGCTCCAACTACTAGCAGCAAACCAGGCTCCTGGTCTTTCGTTCAACAAGTGTTTCCTCAGTGTTTAGCAAGAGCCCGGCTCTAGGCAAGGGGCCCCGGGGGTGGGGTGTCAAAGGTAAGCAAAAGAGACATGGTGCCGGCCCTCACAGAGCTTCTGATCTGGTGGAAAGAGTGATAACTGGTCAAATATTCACAAATAAGTACAAAATTGTGGTGGTGACAAGCTTTGAAAGAAGCAGCCAACTGAGAAGAAGGTATTACAGGGAAATGGACCCATTAAGGTGATACTGGAGGGCTTCCTGGAGGAAGGGACATCTGAGCCAAGAATTAAAAGATGAACACAGGTCACCTGGCAGGGTGGAATGATGTGTACACACTGAAGAGTTTTGTTTTGTTTTTTTAAATAAAGGCCCATGTAGCTGGAGTGTAGAAGCAAAGCTCACGGGCTGCCTTTCAGAAGGCCACTGCCTGGAGTGTTAGGGAAACAGAGGCACTGAGCTCAGCATGGAGGGGAGGCCTGAATCTTGTAGGCAGCAGCACCCTCTCCTCCGTATGACCCCCTCTCCGCCACTCCCCCAGCCCCTGACCTGCCCACTCACCTCCAGGTACTCAGGTGGGGTGAGCAGGATCCGGGCCACATCCAGAGCCACATTCCCTTGCCCCAGGATCACGGCAGTGTCGCAGCTCAGGTCTGGTGCCAGCTGGCAGGGAGAGGTCTGGGTAGGGCTCCCCTAGTCTTGGCCCCAGTCAGGCTAATCTCAGCTCAGCCCCAGACACCAGCCAAGCCCCCAGGCTTCCCCACACCCAGAAATCCCTCCCCACCTGAGCCTCAGCTGATGCCCCTTCTCTCCTACCCAGCCCTACCTTCTCCCAGAGGCCTTCCCTGGCTGACCTCCCCTCTCAGGCAGCCAGAGAGCTCACATCTCATCTCACTGGGAGCCTTGCAGTTTGGGACAGTGGCTCCCTCATTGCCCGGCTGTGGCATCCAAGAGCTGCCCCTGGCCCTGGCGGAGGGGTGTGGAGGAAGAAGTAGCAGGAGTGCTCCTCAAACTCACCTCACGGTTCTCAGGAAGCCCGTTGTACCAGCCCACAAAGGCCCGGGCCGAGAACACACCGGGCAGCTCCTCACCGGGAATTTCCAGGGCCCGATGGTCCTCTGCCCCATAGCTCTGAGGAAAGACCCAGAGTGTCTGGCAGCAGCTAAGGGGCCAGGCCCACCCTGGCAGGCCTCCTCCCAGTTCCTCCTCCCCAGCTGCCACCCCCCTGCCCTGCCCAGGGCCCTGCCCAGCAGTTTGGACCTCTCCCCTACTGCCTTCCATCCCTCAGCAGGCTGCTGCCCTGCCCCAAGCCCCTTCCTCCCCCGCAGACACTCACCAGCACCACAGCATGGTAGGCTGCCTGCAGCTCCGGCACAGCCACGTCCCTGCCTACCACCACGTTGCCACGGAAGGCACATCGGCCCGAGCGAGCCGTCTGGGTGAAGGTGTTGATGACATTCTGCAAGGCCCCAGAGGGGAAGGGTTAGGGCCCAGGCACTCCAGGGATCCTGCCTGTGTCACCCCTGCCTCACAATGTCCCCGGGAAGGGAACCTGCGTGGCATCCACACAGAGGGCCTGGGATCACTCCATGCAGCCGGGAGCCTCCCTCCCCTCCTTACCTTGACCCAAGTCTCCAAACCCCTCCTCCTCTGGCCCAGAGAGACCCACCTTCACCTCGGGGTGGTCAGGCGCCACGCCAAAGCGCACCAGGCCGAAAGGCACAAGCTGCTTCTCATAGATGTCCACATGGGCCCGGGGGTGGTGCTGGGGAGAGGGTGGTAGCTGGTGGGGCTGAGGGAGAGGCGGGGCCCTATGGGTCCTCCCCTCCCTGATGGGGCAGCAGAGCCCAGCTCAGTGCGCTGAGGACAAAGGGAGAAAGAGAGGCTCCCAACTCCCCATCTGCCAGGAGAGCCAGACAGGAGGAGCGGGGCAGCACAGCAGCCCAGGCCGATGAGGCCAGACCTCAGGACTGCCGGCCCATCGAGATGGCCAGGACTCTGGCCAACCAAGGGAGAGGCAGCTCTCCCGCCACTGGAGCTGTACCAGGAGCTTCTTCATCTACTTGGGCCAGGCACAACACACAGCCCTGCCCTCGAACCCTTCAATATTTCTAGAAACGCTCCGCCAGTCTGATGAGCTGGGGACTTCCCTTTGAAATTCACACCCGCCTTAGCTCCAGTCTCCAAAACCATCCTGTTGGCAAAAGGAGCACAGGCCACGGGGCTGGGAGCACCGCTGAGGCTTTCAGGGGTCAGAGGGAGATGGAAGTGGCTCACTCTCAGTCTTAGAAAAAACAAGCTCACTGATCCAGTGGTTCCGTATTGCCTGCCCTCGGGAGCACTGACGGGGGCCATGGGGAAGGCAAAGGGTGGCGGTGGGGCAGACAAGTCTGGTCTGGCTCTGCCACCATTCAGCTTGGCCTGGGCCTCAGACTCTTCCTCTGTAAACTGGGACAGAAAACAGCCCCCTCTCGTGTTGTTGGGAAGCATCCAGAAGGTCAGGGCAGTGAGAGATGTGGGGCCACAGGTCCAGCAGCTGGGGCTCGTATGGATGACACTGCCCTGCCTGCACCCCATCCTAGGCTCTTGCTGTGACCCAGTGGGACTCAGGCCCAGTGGGACTCAGGCCAAATGAGCTCCTGCCCTCCAGCTGCCCTCACCCTTACGAAGGCTCATGCTCACCTCCTTACCTTTGTCCAAATCCCTTCTTGCTCTCCACTCCACTGCCTGCACCCAGGTCTAGCCCCTCTCCATCTGCCCATCCGTGCCACCCATAGGTAGCACCCAAATCAACTCCCTCACGCCCCACTGATGCTGCATGCACGCTGCAGGGACCAAGCCCAGCCCCTCCGCTGCCAGGCTCTGTGCCACAGGGAATGTTTCTGAACTTCTCCTTAAAGAGCGAGGCCTGGAGCACTGAGCCCAGCACCTGACCTACCACTGAGTGCTCAGTCAAAAAGCTGCCCTTTCCTATTACTGTTGCACGTCACCGGCCTTGCCTGCAAAACTTCCCCGGCTGCTCATCACCCAGGGACAGAGTTCAAACTGCTTAGCCTAGTGGTCTGTGCCATACACAGCCCGGCTTTTCACCTTTATTGTCCTTTCCTGCCATGGATCCTTCCCCTCTGGTCATGCTGTCCCATCCAAGGCCACCGCTGGGATCCTAGGCCTGTGGGGGTGTTTACTGGATATCTCTCATGGCCAACCTTGTCTTCAAGCAATCTTCCCTTCCCTAATTCAGCTCCCCTCTCCCTCTGGCAGTTCTTTCTCAGGGTTCTGCTCCCCTCTAAGGAAAACATTCTCTGTGGTGCTTCCAATGTGGGACCCCTCCCATCCCCCTGACACACATTCCCTGGGGAAGTCGCATCCACTCCCTCCTACGGCCTCAGGTTCCTGCAGAGCTACTCTCTCCCCTGCCAGGACTGCCCCCTCCAAACCTGACAGCCCTGGACGACACTGCAGACCCTCAAACCCATCTAGATGGAAGTCAACTCCTCCCTCCCCCTAAACTATTTCCTCCTGCTCCTGTGTTCCCTCCTAACCCATTCACCGGGGCCCATCCCCAACTCCACTCAATGCTGCCCAGTAACCCACCCTCCCCTCCTCCTCCCCACTCCCCACTGCTCTCCTGGCCTGCAGCCCTGCCTCCCCGCTCCACTGTCTGCTCTACAGGTCAAAATGGGGGTGCTTGCCTAGAACCTTTCAGTGAAGCCAACTACCCAGAGCAGTGGGCTTCAGAATCCCCTGGGGTGTTTGTTTAAAATGGTTGATTCCTAGGATCCAGCCATGGAACCAGCAGTTTGATTAGGTCTGAACTAGGCACGGAAACGTACCTGTTGATAGGTACCCCCAAGGACTGTGATGGAAGGAAGGGAGGGGAGTAGAAAGAACCATGAGAAACTGCCTGCCTCCAAGGCTGGCTTTGGAGGCTCCCTGGATCTGGGCTCACCTGCCTCCTCCCTAGCTCTCCACCCTTACCCACAAGCCTTTCTTCCCCAACTCACTTGTCCCCAAAGGGGCATTTTCTCCCCTGCGGACCTGCATCCATGCAACTGTCTGTGCTGGGGACTCTCTGGCCTGCCACCCACCCCTTGTCCAGCTGGCAGCTCCTCCACGTGGACACCTCTTCCTCCAGGCTGGGTTGGGCACAGCTCTCTGTGCACTAGGCCCTCCACACCCTCCACCCCCAGTTTCTGAGCTTACACTATTAGAGCCTCAGGAACTGTAAAACCCTCTTCCCCTCCACTCCATAAACCACGCCCTCCACATTAGGCTGTCATGTCTTGAGCATAGGGGCCATGTCTGTCCTCCTCACACCCACGTTCCTAGTGTCGAGCCTACGCCTAGAACATGTCAGGGTCCAATAAATCACTGCTGAATGGATGGCCCAGCATGGAACTCAAGAGCAGCTCTGACCCATAAATACAGAGAACGGACTGGTGGGTGCCAGAGAGGAGAGGGTGGGAGGTTGTGCAAAATGGGTGAAGGGGAGTGGGAGGCACAGGTTTCAGTTACAGAATGAATAAGTCACAGGGATGAATAGTACAGCATATGGAATACAGTCGATGGCACTGCAAAAGCAGTATATGGTGACAGAGGGTAGCTACACCTGTGCTGAGTGTATCCCCACAACACACAGGCCTGTGGAGAATCACTGCTGAATACTTGAAACTAATGTAACATTGTGTATCAACTATACTTCAATTAAAATAAAAAATCTTACATTTTATTTATTTAAGTAATCTCTACATCCAAGGTGGGGCTGGAACTCAAGACCCTAAGAACAAGAGTCACACAGTCTTCTGACTGAGCCAGCCAGGCACCCCAAAATAAATTTTTTTAATTAAAAAAAAAAAAAAAAGGGATCCCTGGGTGGCGCAGCGGTTTGGCGCCTGCCTTTGGCCCAGGGCGCGATCCTGGAGACCCGGGATCGAATCCCACATCAGGCTCCCGGTGCATGGAGCCTGCTTCTTCCTCCGCCTGTGTCTCTGCCTCTCTCTCTCTGTGACTGACTATCATAAATAAAATTTAAAAAAAAAAAAAAAAAAAAGAGCAGCTCTGCCATCAGATTGCCTGCACTCAGATCCTAGCATCTTCCCTGTCCAGGTGGGACCCTGGGCAATGTCGCTCAGCCTTAGTGTCCTTACCTATGAAGTAAGAGTCATACACCTGCCTCAAAAGTTGTTGAGGGGAAAAGACACACTGTCCAGCACCTGGCTCAGCTCAGTGCCACCGCCCCACATGTACTGCACATGCTCCTGGCTCAAAAGCACAGCCAGTAGCTTGGAACTCCCCGTGGGCAAGGACTGGCTTGAAACTGGCTCCTGTGTCCATCCCCCAGCACCTCTCACTAGGAAAGCGTGTGCTGGCTGAGTGTAGGCCAGAGCCGTTGCTCACACTGGAGAAGCCTGCCTGGAAGGCCCACTCCCCAAATTTTAGGGTCAGCCAGCAAGTGCACCTTATACAAAGCCCTCCAGGATCCCCCCCAGGCCCCGTGAGAGCCCTGGTCTCTGTCCCAGGGCCCAGGGCTCTTCTACCACAAGGCAGTTGGTCCCTGCATGATCCTCACACGTGCCAGATCCTCTCCAGAGCCCATGACCTCCTTCAGTGAAGCTCAAATGCACCTTCTCCAGGAAAGACTTTTTGAATGACTGCACCTAACTCAGCTCCTGCTGGTCACACCTCAGTAATTAGCTCTTTCACCTGTGTTGCTTGGAAGGCATGTTATAGGTCACTTTTCAGCAGGGTGTCCAACCCATGCTGGTCTCCACAAGACCACCTAGTCTTAACATAGAAAGCACCATGCCCTAGGCAAAATAGGACTATGGATCACCCTACCTTTTCAGTTTCTGCATATGTGTGTGTATAATTAACATATTCACCCTTTCTCCTATCTCTGCACAGACAGAAGACAGTCAGCTTAAGTCCCCCTCTCCTCCTCCCCCACCACCCGAGGTTCTCCCTCCCTCTTTCCTCCTCCCTCCCACGCAGATCTGTCCAAGTCTCAAGGATAACTAGCAGCCTTGGGGCCCTGCCCACCAAAGGCCAACACTGTAAGCCTTGAGGCTCTGGCCTTGGGGTGGGAGGGAAGGGGGGTGGAGGGCAGGCTGAAAGAACAACATAGCATGGGGAGGGCTGGTTTCAGGGACAGAAAACCCTGAGAAGAGGGAGTAGCCTTCAGACATAGGACATTGAGCACAAAGAGAGAGAAGAAGGGAAGATGAGAGGCAGGATAAAGTCACCCTGCACGTTTGCATAAACTCCCTGAAGGCCCTGGCCAAGGTGGCAGAGCAGACCATCTGCCATTGACCACTTCTCCCTAGAGTGGGGAGCCCCGGATGTAGATGACAAAATATACAGGGAGTGTCCAGTCTACATGTACTGGGAGCCCTGTCCCCATCAGGGATCCAGGGGTGCTTTTAAAACCCAGAGAGGGGATCCCTGGGTGGCGCAGCAGTTTAGCGCCTGCCTTTGGCCCAGGGCGTGATCCTGGAGACCCAGGATCGAATCCCATGTCGGGCTCCTGGTGCATGGAGCCTGCTTCTCTCTCTGCCTATGTCTCTGCCTCCCCCCCCCCCTCTCTCTGTGACTATCGTAAATAAATAAAAATTTAAAAAAAAATTTTTTTTAAAGTTTAAAAAATAAAAATAAAACCCAGAGAGGGTCGGGCTTGCCCTCGGGATTGGAGCAGGTGAATCATGAGAGAGAGAACCAGAAAAATGTGGCTTACCTTTAGCAGGTGTTGGGCGGTATAGAAGCCAGCGGGTCCACTGCCCACTACACAGATCTGGGGGGGCTGCTCCTGCGTGGAGAACTGCTGCCGGAAGCCTGATGGGGGGCAGGGGGGGAAGGGATGGAAGGTCAGATCAGCACTTCCCAAGCCAATATCAGCACCAGACAGAAGCTAGAACTTCTCGAGCTTCACCTCCAATTGCACCCTCCTCCTCTTTTTCCTCAAAGCTTTGGCGTTTGCAGGGTCCCTTACTTCGTCTGAACCACCAAAGGCTGTGTCTCAGTCCAGAGCCCTGCATCTCACCCATGAATTTACTATGCCCACTCAATACCCCCATCATCCCTGAAGCTGCCCTGCACAGTACAGCATCTTGCTTTACAGGGGTCCTTACCCACCCAGTTAGAATACCACATCCTTCCAGCGACTCCAAGTCCTCCCCACCCGGCGCTGTGGGTGTCCTCTGATCACCCACAGGGCCGGCTGCACCTCTTCGCCTCACTCTCCCTCCGCGGAACACCGTGTTGTCCCTATGGAGCCCGGTGCTTCCTACAGACCCCTGTTTCACCTCGGACCTTCAATAACCCCCATGCACCCCGCCTCACACCTGTGCACCTCACGGTGTCCCCTTCTCACCTCTGTTGACTCACATTTGACCGCACAGGCCCCCCCGTGCCCCCGTGCCCCACGCCAATCTCGTCGGCGTGAGTGCACCGCTCGGGTCTCGCCGTGGTCCCCTCTCGCCCCTCTCCAGCCCTGCCCCAGCTCCGCTCGGATCCCCGCACTTGGCGCTCGCAGGCCTCCCGCGCCCTACAGGTAGGTAAGTGCCCCCCTTGCTCCTACTCGGGGTGCTCCCGGCGGGAGGCGGCCGGGCCCGACGCCACGCCGACCAGGGCCACCAGCGCCAGCAACGCGGAGCCATGGCTGGGAAGAGCGACCAGCCGGAGGACAGGATCCCGGAGACGCCCCGCGCTGAGCGCGGGGAGAGCCCAGCTCCGCGCGGGCTCCGGCCCCGCCCCCTACCCGGCCACGCCCCTGCGCGGCCACGCCCCCAACTCCCGCCTTCCGCGCTCCGGGGACGCGCCGCGTGGAGGCCACGCCCCCATCCCCGAGAGAATCCCGCCCCCCAAAAGAATCCCGCCCGCGGATCCACCCCCTTATCGCTGACGTCCCGCCCCCAGGACTTCGGAGCCGTCACGACTTAATAAATGTCTCCCCAACCCAATCATCGGAAGGCCGGAGTTGAAGGAGAACGAATCTCCATCACTGTTGCAATCCCGCCCGAAGGAGCGAGCCAATGAAGAAGGAGCTTACTTTTCCTAGCCCCTCCCCCTCGGAGACTCCCGTCGCTCTCTGATGACGCAGTGCCGGCCCCCTTTGAAGGCGTACCCGCCGCGCCCCTAGCGTGACCACCACGGAGTCCGGAAGTCCGGGAAGAAAGGGCTCCTGCGGGGACTTTGGTCGCACCTGCGGGTGTGACCCCGGCCGGAGGCTGTCCGGTTCAGGTAGGGGGAGGCTGCTGAAGCCCTGGCCTCGGTGCAGGAGTTCAGGGGCACAACCTCAGTAATTAAGGTAAATAATATGTTAATACATTTTAAGAGGACGAAACTGATGCAAAAAAAAAAATCCACGGTGACCAAATATATATAAATATATTTTTTTATTTAAAAAAATTTTTTTTAAGATTTTATTTATTTATTCACGACAGACACAGAGAGGCAGAGACCCAGGCAGAGGGAGAAGCAGGCTCCATGCAGGGAGCCCGACGTGGGACTCGATCCCGGGTCTCCAGGATCACGCCCTGGGCTGAAGGCGGAGCTAAACCGCTGAGCCACTGGGGCTGCCCAAATATATATATTTTAAAGATTTTATCTATTTATGTATTCGTGAGAAACCCAGAAAGAGAGGCAGAGACAGGCAGAAGGAGAAGCAGGTTCCTATGGGGAGCCCTATGCGGGGCTTGATCCTGGGACCCCCGGATCACCACCTGAGCCAAAAGCAGATCCACTTGAGCCACCCAGGGGCTCCCAAAATTATATATTTAAAAGACGGGATCCGTGATCAACTCTGACCCAAAAACCTAAGGCCAGCTTCAGCTTCCTTTTCCCCCATGGTCCCTCCCGCCAGGCACTTCCTTGGGGAGGCCTTCCCTGACCTGTCCTCTCCCACACTGGGTTAAGGCCCCTGCTTGTCCCCTGGACACTCTACTTGATCGCATCATCGCTTATTACACTGCCTTACCTTTTTTTTTTTTTTAAGATTTTATTTATTTATTTATTTATGAGAGACACACAGAGAGAGGCAGAGACACAGGCAGAGGGAGAAGCAGGCTCCACGCAGGGAGCCGGATGTGGGACTCATCCTGGGTCTCTAGGATCAGGCCCTGAACCGAAGGTGGTGCTTAACCACTGAGCCACCCCGGCTGCCCCTGCCTTACCATTTTTTAATTGCCTTTTTATTGAACCCTAACAGAAAAGTGCACAAATCATACATATACTGTTTGATGAATTACCACAAGATGTTGGACACGTGCCTGTTTGTCACACACACACACACGGCTGAGAAGGAAACACTGTTCCTGGTTTTTACCAAGTCCTTGTATTTTGTGCCTGTCCCTCTAGACCAGGGAGGGGCTTGTACGCCAAATCCTAACCCACCACCCGTTTTCGTGCTAGTGCAAGCTAATGGTTTTTCCATCCTTAAATGGTTAAACAATTGAGAAGAATAATATTTTGTGGCCTATGAAAATGACATGAAGTTAAAAAAAAGTAAGTTTTATTAGAACACAGCGATGCTCATTTCTTTACATATTTTCGGAGGCTGTTTTCACACTTGCCTTGAGTAGTGGTGACTGACACCATATGGTCCACCAAGCCCAAAATACAAATTATCTCGGGACACCTGGGTGACTCCATAGGTTAAGCGTCTGACTCTTGATTTCAGCTCAAGTCATGATCTCAGGGTCGGGGGGATTGGGCCCCGTGTAGGGCTCTGTGCTGGGTATGGAGCCTGCTTGAGATTCTTTCCCTTTCCTTCTGCCCCTCCCTTCCCCTTCCCTCTCAAAAAAATGTTTGCCATAAGTTCTGAAAATGTTAGCTATCGTCATCACCATCATCAATATTATCACCTCCCATATACCTCTGTAAATTAGATCTTAGGTCTCTGTAGAATCTCTCCTATCACCCCCTCCTTCCCTCTCAACCCCCATTGCATTCCCAGCCCACATCCTTAGAGTGACAGAAAATGGAGCTGCAAAGAAATCAAGTGTCTTGTTCCCAGGCTCCTGTGGTACAGCCAGGTCTGGTACGAGGGCTGCCCATTCCCCACTCAGGCCCAGATCAATAATAATGAGTCATTGGTATGGATTAGGATGGTTTGGGTCATTAGCCAGGACTATGCAATGGGACCTTTTCTGACATTGCATTTTGTCATTTGGAGAATTAGCAGTTTGATTAATCACATTCCCAGACCCGAGGGCCACTTCTGAGCTGTTAATGCATTTCAAAAGAGCAGCAGTAACGTATAGCAAAGCAGCAAAGCAGCCGGCTGGGGAGGCTGCCAACCCTTTCCTGTTCCAAGAGGGCTGCTTGGATCCAGAACTCTGCTCTATCAGCCTCCCAGCAAGAAACAGATGGCACACTCAAAAGGGCTGACTGAAAAGAGTTTAATGAAGGAACTTCTTACAGAGGTGTGGGCAGGATCCAGTGGATGGTGAAGCCCCCCTGGCTAGCAACGGCTGGAGGCCATTTCCACCCAGGGCCCGAAGGAACAAAAGGAGGAAGCAGTTTCAAAAGTAGTGAGAGCTGTGGGAAAGGGCACCGCACAGAAGCAGCTGTGGTCTTTGGTAGAGGAAGGCAGAGTGGAGAAACAGTAGGGTAGGGAATGGATCTGGGGGCCAGAGATGGGTTCTCCACCAGGACCAGGCTGACAGGACGGCGTGGCCTGCTGTCTAACCCCTCTGCCCATCCCAATGGCTGCATTTAGCCTCCCCAGCATCAGAGCCAACATGCCCTCCACCCTGCCCAGGGCTTCACTGAAAAACAAGGCAGTTGTGTGCTAAAACACAACTTGCACGTTTGCAACCAGAGATGATTTTGCCCCCTAGGAGACAGTTAGTTGGCAACGTCTGGAGACATTTTTGATTGTCACAACTTGGGTTCCTGGCATCCCTGTGGGTAAAAGCCAGGGATGCTGCTAAACATCCTAGGATACCCAGGATAGGGCCCAGTGACAAGGAACCATCTGGCCATAATGTCAATACTGCCAACATAAGAAACTGTGCTTTGGACTAACTGCTCTGGCTCCTGTCATAGGCCTGGCCTCTTCTGTCCCTCCCTCTGCCTCCAGCTGGGCCCTTCCTTGCGCCCTCTCATCCAGCCACAAGTTAGGGTGGCCCCCAGCCCTCTCTCCAGGCTGCCCACTTTGGGCTGACTCTCAGTGGTGTCTTAGCACGCTGCCTTCTTCCTCTGGCTGGCATCTGTGATTCTCTGTATCCCTGCCTCCCTCTCAGGCTGCAGGCGCCTGTTCACAGGCAAGCCCTGCTCCTGATTCCAAATCCTTGTATCTGCACCCTGTCCTCCGCCGTCTCCCCTCAAAGGCCGCCTGTCCTCTAGACCCTATGCCCATCACCCCCTCCAGCCTTGACTACCTTCTCAGTAATTTTTCTCTTTGCAATTGATAGTTCTTTTGGGTCCACCCCTTCTAAACATCATGGAACAAAGCAGATTTTTTCTCAAGCTAGCCAAGGTCAAGCTCAAAACTATTTACACTCTTATTTATGCCCTTAGTTCCCCTGGAATGCTCTCCCCACAAAACACATACACTTGGATTTCACTGATGGTGCAGGTCTCGGGAGTTGCTGAGCCTGTGCCTTGCAGAGGCTTCTCTGGCTGAGAAACCAGGAAAGTCTGCCAAAAGTAGCCTCTCCCTATGCTCCCCAGGGAGAGGGCTCCTTAGCAGCCACTGCAGTGGGGAAGGGCCCAAGCCCTCCTGGACGGAGGGAAGGCCAGCAGAAGCAAGAGGGCTAAGGTTGGGCCAGGGAGGGGGTGCAGGGTGACTGTGCTGCCCACCCCTCACTGCAGTCCCACCAGCTCGGTGATGGGCGGGGTCTGTACCATGAACTCCTCATAACGACTGAGAAACAGCCTGAAGCGAGCCAGGTAAGAGTCCTCGTTGTACGGCAGCTGTTTCTTATGGAGGTACTGGGACACCACGGGCTTCACCTGCCAGGAGATGGGCAAGAGAGGCCACTGAGCCAAGACCCCCTCCCCATGGGGAGCCCTTCCTCCTCTCAGCCCCAGCGCCTGTCTCCTGGTTCCATGATGTTCTGGAGGAGCTGAGGGGCAGCAGGGGTAGGTGGGATTCCTGCCTCTCCCCTCCCAGCAGGCAAGGAAAAGGGGTCGGGGGCTTCTCATCCACATCCCTGCACCCAGGGTGCCCAACTCCATGACAGTCCTCCTTGGCACAGGGAATAAAAACTGGGGCTCAAAAAAAAAAACAAAAAAACTGGGGCTCCCTTTGACCAAGCACCTACTGTGTACCCAGCATTTCAGGTCCATCTCCTTTTATCCTTAAAGCCTGCCAGCAAGCACTGCTTACTCTCATCTTCCAGATGAGGAAGCTGCAGCCCCTCGACATTCAGTTAACTTGTCCAGAGTCACCGTGGGAGTAAGAAACCCACACGTCTCTGATCAGAAACGCACACTGCTGCTTGTGCACAGGGCTGACCTTCCAGGGTACTTCAGGCCAGGCCAGCCAGGGGGCCCAGGGTTCAGGTGGACCCTGAGGGTCACCCCCCTCTGCCCTCGGATAGTCGGTTCATCCAGCCCAACCCCCACTTACCTTCAGGCACATATTGTCAGAGAGCCGGGGGAAGAAGTGATGTTCCACGTGGCAGCTGATGATGGAGTGGCCAAAGGCCCAGTCCAGCACAGGCAGCCGTGGCAAGTTCAGCACACCCAGGCTCATCATGTGAATCCGGGGGGGTTTCTTGTCCCGGGAGAACATGGGCAGCCCAATGTGCTGTGACAGACACGGGGGTCACACCCTAGGGCTGGGCTGGGCAGCCCTGTACCTCCCCACCCTGCCCTGGACATCCTCACCTACCACTTGGGGACCCAGTGGGTCCTTCTGCCTCCCTCACTCCCACTCTGGCAGGACCCGGAGAGGCGAGAGGAGGCTGGGACTCTTCCGCCTGTGCTCTGAACTCAGTCTCACCCATCTCTGGGCCTCTGTCTCCATCCGTACAAATGAGGGGCTTGGCCTGGATGCCCCTTGGACCTCATGGTACTGACATGCCCACTACTTCCCACTGCTTGCTCTCATGCCACTATGCCTTTGTCTCGTCCTGGAGAGACCCTTCCCTGGTTTCTTTGCACCAGTCACAATCCTGCTCAGGGCTCAAGATCAAGTTTGTGCACCCTCGTGCAGTTTTTCATTCAACAAGTATGGATAAATGCCTCCCCTAAGGGGTTTGGAAGTGAATGGAAGCATCTGCACTAGCAGGACAGGCAGGTGGCAGGATGACTCCAGCAGCGGTGCACTTTGAGATGAAGTCATCATTGGCTTCATGTCCAGGGAGCAGGGTCACATCCCTATGGAAATGACCCTGGATCTGAGTGCTGAGCCCCTGGCCCCCCATGGAGACCTCCTGTCGCAGGCTCCTCCAGCCTCGTGGCCTGCACTGGGGCCTCTGTGATGGCCCACAGCTCATGTCACTTGGGCTTATCACAGTAAGTGCCCCGAGGGCAGGAAATGGGGTCCTTCTTAATCACTTATCCCTCCACAGCACCTAATCAAGTGCCAAAGGCATAGAAGTTTCTTAAATCTTCCATCCGCCATTCACATGTAAATGGTAGCCAGTGTTGAAGAGAACTAAATTCTTTACCTGATAACCCACAGAGAGTTTGGGGTGGAAAGTGGAGGAATGAATGCCCCTCTTCTCTCCCTAGAACACTGAGTAGGTGGAGAGTGGGGCGGGGGGGGGGGGGGGGGGGGGGGGGGGCGGCTCACCTGGAAGATGTTCACGTGGAGGTAAGGGTGGGCCAGCAGGGATCTGGTGGTGAGCATGCAGAGCAGGGCGGAGCCAGGGCTCCTGAAGCCAGACACGTTCAGGAGCACCCAGTAGTGAGCATAGAGGCCCAGGGAAATCAGGCCCAGCGACCGCGCAGCCGACCTGAGCTCCACCTTCCTCAGCCGCTCTGCCAGAGGGAGCAAGACATAGAGTAGTGCCGGGGTCGGGGTCGGGGAGGGCAAGGTGCTGCTCCGACACAAGCCGGCTCCCTGTGGCCCCAGTGCTGCTAACTAGTGAGCTAACTAGGGCCAAGAGTGCATCCACACAGTCCCGAAAAGTACATCCACCCATTTTCTGGATATGGAAGCAGAGTATTAAGCAACTTGACCAAGGCCACTCTGCTAGTAAGTGGCAGGGACCCAGGGCTGGGACCCAGGTGTGCTGCCCTCCCGCCCCTCCTTCCGCCGTACGCTATCGCTCCCATGATATTAACATGCAGTGTAACCTGAGGCATGTGCGAAGTGTTTTTATATGCATGACCTCACAGTGCTCTCACACCACCCTTGAGGACCAGGTGAGAACCTGAGTCAGAGTGGTTAAATTACCTGCTGATGGTCATCAGCCAGTAAGTAAGTGGCAGAGCCAGACGTGGCCCTGGGTCCAGGGCCCTTCCACCCTGCATGGCTGTCTCAGGCCTCCGGGAAGCCAGGAGGGGAAGTAAGGAAAGCGGGGAAGCAGGTCGTGCCAGGGCACAGCCCTGGCATACTCACCCACAGCCACCAGTGGGGTTATGATGGGGATCAAGAGAGGAGCCAGGAACATGTACACATAGCGGTTGAGGCAAGGCAACCTCCACGTGCTTGAGTCCCCCAGGCCCAACACGTTGGTGTAACCGTGGTGCATCTTGACATGTCCATACTTGGCGTACTCTGCACTGAAGGCAGAGCATACCTGGAGGAGGGGCCAGAGAGGGCACCGGAGTCCATGTCGGGCACAGTCAAGCAAAGCAGGACCTTTGCGAGCCCCGAGAACACCCACCATCCCCAGAAGCTGCATTTCCGGGGCCTCCCTGCCTCACACCCCCCAGCTACCCACACCATCAGCTCGCAGGTATCCATGACCACAGGGTGGCAGCCAGTCAAAAGAGCTGCACCCACTCAGTGTGGCGATGCTAAGTGTTTGGAGGTGGGAAGCAACTGGGAAGCCCCAGTTGCCACTCTGTCACTGACCACCCGGGCAAGCCTGCAGGCCTGAAGGGGGCTGTCAGGGGGGTAAAGCTCTTGGCACCCTATTGCAATTATTTTGTGCCTGTTTCTCTTGGAAACCTCTGTATCTTCAGAGCACTGCTTTGCATTCTGAGCCCCTGGCAGTGTGGGGAGGGGTGCAGGAGTGACCTATCTGTGAGGGTGGCGACCAGGACCAGGTGCCCCGGTGGGGGCTGAGTGTGAACTGCTCCCCAGGGCCGACTCCTCTGGTCTGAGCCCTCGTCCTCGTCCTCATGGGATTCTTACAAACGGCCTAGGAGCCGCAGCAGGACAGCAGTTCTGGACTCGGAGGAGGGCAGTTGTTCCAAATGCAAAAGCAGCACTAAGGTGTTTCTTATGCAGATACATGCAAATTAAAATGCAGATGTCGGCCTCCTCCTATATTTTAATCAGGCCAGAAGATTTTGCTAATTTTGTCGAAGAGGCCGCCTGCCTGTTTCCAGAAGAACACCAAGAGTTTCCCAGTTGGGATCACTGTGAGCCTCGTGAAGACAGCAGAACAGCCTTCACCGAGTGCTGTGTCCTGCACCTCACACGTGTCATGTGTTCATCTTCCAAGCCCAGCGGGTCAGCGGCCTTATGATCCACCCTTGATAGAAGCAGAAACCAAGACAGAGAGAGGCCACGTGACCACCCCAGGTCACCCAGGGAGGAAGGTGGCAGAGGTAGGATTTGAACCCAGAATCCACCCAAGACAAGCCATCAGACAGACCCCTGAGACGAGCCACCAACTGCAAGGCAGCGGGTCCCCGGGCTCTGGATCCAGGCAGCAGAGGCAAAGCCAGGAGAAGACAAATCAGGAAAGACATTGTCTTCACGCTCCATCTGCAGAAACTTGGACTAAAACGGCAGGAAGATGTAACCGGCAGGAAGATGTAACCGGAAGCTCCAGCCAAGGACACCGAGGGGCACAGCAGGGACGCTCCGAGGAAGCTGTACCGCAGACAGACCTGCCCAATGGGCACAGCCCGGCCCGGCCCGGGAGGCAGGACGAGGGCTCTGCTCCAGGGAGGTAACCTGCCCAGGGATGGGTTGCGCTCGCTGCTTTTGTCACCTGTTTTGACATCTCTTCCAGGCCTTCGGGTCTCCAGAGCACGTGCCCACTGGGGCCCCGTGGTTGGTTCCAGTTCCAGGCAGAGGCTTCCAGCCCCTGGTGCTAGGGGCTGCAGCTGGGGGCCGCTGGGCCGTCCTCGGAGGCCAGCCTGCCTCTGGCCAAGGCCTGCGAGCGTGTATTTGGAATCTCAAGTTCTACCCCATGGAACTTGGAAGAAGCAGCTTTTTTTTTTTTTTTTTAAGAAACCATATATATTTTTAGATTTTATTTGCTTATTTAAGAGAGAGAAAGCACGAGCAGGGAGGAAGAGGAGAGGGAGAAGCAGACTCCCCACTGAGCAGGGAGCCCAATGCAGATGCAGCGCTGGATCCCAGGACCCTGAGATCATGACCTGAGCCGAAGGCAGCCGCTCCATCAACAGAGCCAGCCGGGCGCCCTAGGGTAGGTGTCGCTTCTTCCTGTGGCTATGCTCTGTGCCCCTCAGGAAAAATTAATTAAGGGCCCCGGTCTCTTAGCAGCACTCAGGCACTGCAAGTGGCCAGAGTGTGCACGGGGCAGGCACCAGGGCACGTCCTCTTGACACTTCCCTCCACTCAGCGTCAGGGACCCCAAGTATCTCCTCGTTCACCTATTCCTTCACTTGGCTGTCTGCACTCGGAAGCACCCTCAGACCTCTGCCAAGGGCCAAAGATAGTTAACAGCTAAGGCGGTGGTTTGAAAAAACTGACCCTTCAAATAGGTAATACATTTATATAATTCAGAATTCAAAAACTATGCAGTTACAGCTCTTCCTACCTCAGTGAGGCCCCAGGTCCCCGCTTTCCTCCTGGGAGGTCCTTGATCTCTTACGTGTCCTCGAATATTTTTTTAAAGATTTTATTCATTTATTCATGAGAGACACAGAGAGAGAGAAAGGCAGAGACACAGGCAGAGGGAGAAGCAGGCTCCATGCAAGCAGCCCGATGTGGGACTCAATCCCAGGACTCCAGGATCACGCCCTGGGCCAAAGGCAGGCACCAAACCGCTAAGCCACCCAGGGATCCCCATGTCCTTGAATATTATTTTTTAATTTTTTAAAGATTTTTTTTTTTTTTTTATTCATGAGAAACACAGAGAGAGAGAAAAAGTGAGTGAGAGAGAGAGAAGCAGGCTCCATGCAAGGAGCCCAAAGTGGGACTCGATCCCGGGTCTCCAGGATCATGCCCTGGGCTGAAGGCAGTGGCTCTAAACCGCTGAGCCACCCGGGCTGCCCTTTTATTTTTTTAAACGAACAATGACCTGGCAGTATTAAAACCCATGATAATAAAATTATGATGCAAAGTTGGGATGTAAACAGGTCATTCTATTGGATTGGGAGGGGAGGGGCAGGACAAGACAGGTGATGGCTGCAGGCTGTTGGAAAAGGAATGGGGATGGGACAGGCAAGAGGGACAGATCTGGGAGGAGCAAGAGGGATTAAGGGCTATGACCAGGTTTCCAGCTTAGGGTTTAGGGCATGGTGGGATCACTGCAAGGTGGGCACAGGGGCAGGGGGCAAACAAGCATGGACCAGATGGGACGGAAAGGTGCCTTGCTGTCCCGGACCAGCTGCCCTGAGGCAGGACAGGCCCCGGGCTCCCTCCAGGCCCTCTCTCACTGATTCCGAGGAGCTGAGCAGCCCCTTCATGTTGGCTTCAGGGTGGTGGGGACCTCTGGGGCTCCCCGGGCCTCAGCAATAGGTTTGTCAGATAAAGTATAGGACCTGCAGGTGAATTCAAATTTCAGATAAGCAACCAATTCTTGTAGAGTATATCCCAGATGCACCCCTGGGCTCTACCCACTAGGTGCCAGTAACATGCACGCACGCACACACACACACACATACACACATACCAGTCACAACAGCCAAAGATATCTGGAGATACTGGTCCTATCCCTGCCATGTGCTCCCTGTGCTTTCTGTGCTCTCTCTGTGTTCACACCCTACACACCACCTGGTTGATGCCCCTGTCACATTCCACCTGCCCTGATCCCTGGCTACACATTTTAAGGGTGAGCAGCCTTGGCCAAGTGACTTAACCTCTCAGACCAGTGTTTCCTTATCTATGAAGTGAGTGTAATCACAGCTTCCACTCACAGGGAGGCATCACTACTAAATGCAACAATTTGCATAAAGTACACAGTAAGCACCCAGTAAGTGTCTGATGATATAATCGGGAATTTTATTATTTCCATGTCATTCATGTGTATCTGTTTCCCCACCTGACTATGAGCCCTTGGGGAACTAGAAGCGGGTCTGGGTCATTGTTGTGACCCCAGCACCCAGTGGAGGACTTGTCAGGGAGGAGCAGCTCAGTGATGTGGACAACACTGCTGGCCCATTGCCACTCAGCCTGGACTGACGCTGTCCCAGCCCCGGATCCCCCAGGGTGTCCTCGCCCTGCTGGGGAGCCACTATCGTGCTCATGGGGAGTTTGCCCTCTCCTCCCCAAGCTCCTCCCTCAAGGCTGCAGTCCTCACACTTGGGCTGCCATCCACACATGGACTCCCTGGCCCTGCTCCAGGGTCCTCTGCCTCCGAGGGCCATATGCAAGGCCACCACGGTCCCTGCCACCAGGAATCGGGCCTTACAGACCAACGGGAGTAGGGATTGCCACGAGACCCTCTTCCCAGAGTCCTTGGGCTTATCTTTGAGGAAGCTACACCAAAGCTGAGGACAGTGGGGTGGGGGCTACTTGAAAGTCCATTTTCCAAATCTGAACATGGTAAAATGGCAGAGATACACACACACACACACACACAGTCCAATGTCAATTTCCTGGTCTGGCTATTGAAGGAGACTCATACACATGTAACTTGTAATAAATATAAATGTTATATAAAAAGGGGCACCTGGGTGGTTGGGATCAAGCCCCACATCGGGCCCCATGCTCAGTGCAGAGTCTGCTCATCTCTCTCCCTCTGCTCCTCCCCCTACTCACACACACACACACTCCCTCCCTCTAAAATAAATAAATAACATCCTTTTTTTAAAAAGATGTTATTTATTTATTCATGAGAGACACAGAGAGAGAGAGAGAGGCAGAGACACAGGCAGAGGGAGAAGCAGGCTCCATGCAGGGAGCCCAATTCAGGAGCTGATCCTGGGCCCCCAGGATCATGCCCTGGGCCGAAGGCAGGCACCAAACCGCTGAGCCACCCAGAGATCCCCCAAGTAACATATTTTTAAAAAAAGGATATAAATGTAACTAATGGGGAAAGGTGGGTGAAGGGTACCCTGGACCTCTCTGCCATATTTTTGCCACGTCCTGTGAATCTATAATTATTTCAAAACTAAAGTCTGTTTGTTCACAAAAGTATATTTTGTACTACAGATCTAGTCTTGCCCTCTGAATAAATTTTTAAAATTAAAAAAATTAAAAATCACAGTCGGGCATACTCAGACCGATGCCCCACAGGATTCGGGTGGGGACAGAGAGCCACAGTCGGGTGGCTGTTAGAGAGACAGCCCAGAAGGTAATGGCCACACTGAACTTGAGAATCGGGCCCAGGCTGGGGCTTCTGAGCTCTACATGGGACTCCAGCAAAGGTGATGACATTCCCCTGTGTGACACCCCTTCCCTCAGGGCAGAGCCAGCCCCCCCCACCCCCCCCACCCCCCCCCCCCCCCCCCCCCCCCCGCCCAGTTTCCTTGGATCAGCTGTGACCCCACCCCTGCAGCACAAAGCCAACTTTTAGAAGGAAGGTTTGAGGTTGAGACACACTAAAGAGCTTAGTACTGGATCGACTTGTTCTCTCCCACTCAGGAAGCAACTTTTTTTTTTTCTTTAAGATTTATTTATGGGCAGCCCCGGTGGCGCAGTGGTTTAGCGCCGCCTGCAGCCCAGGGCGTGATCCTGGAGACCCTGAATCGAGTCCCACATCAGGCTCTCTGTATGATGCCTGCTTCTCCCTCTGCCTGTGTCTCTGCCTCTCTCTCTGTCTCTATGAATATATAAATAAAATCTTTTAAAAAAAGATTTTATTTATTTATTCATGAAAGACACAGAGAGGCAGAGACGTAGGCAGAAGGAGAAGCAGGCTCCCTGCAGGAAGCCAGACCCCGAACTCGATCCCAGGACCACGGGATCCCAAGATCACGGGATCAAGACCTGAGCCGAAGGCAGATGCTCAACCACTGAGCCACCCAGGTGTCCCTACTAAGGAAGCATCTTGACTGTGAGTGAAATACAGAGAAGTCCATAAAGCCCTCGGATTCGTTGCGGGGGAAGGGGGCGTTGATCCTTCTCAAGCTGTGGGATTAAAACCAAGGACTGCCCTGCCCACCCCATCCTGCCCCCACCCTCCTGTGGTCTCATCACATAACCTAGGACAGAGGGGGCAGGTGCTCTTGGAGGGAAAGCCAGGACCATCACTGGACTGGGGGGAGGCTCAGAGGCTCACCAGCAGGAGGAACAGAATGTTCTCATGTAGACCAGAAATGGGAAGCTCACTCTAGTGCGGGTTGGGTGTATGACTGGGGATACCTCAAGAAACAGCCACAACTGGAGTGTCACTGCGCTGTCCCTCCTGCCTGCCCCTCCCCCCAGATCCCAGTGGGCAGAGAGGACCAGGCCCCTATCCCACCCTGCAGCTCAAGCCAGCGGACCTGGAGACAAACCTGGCCAAACCCAGGTGCATGGGGACACCAAAGACACTCACTGACGCCCTGGGCTACAGACCAGAAAACTAGATCATTCTATAGTAAGGACACTTACACACATGTAACTTGTAATAAAGTTCTTGAGGATGAAGGCTGGGGTGGAGCACAGGTGGCCAATGAGAGGAGGATCAAAGAGAGAAGACTACACGACACAGCAGAAGTGGGGAGTCGGGGGTCCAGGAGTGTCCCGGGCAGCGAGAACACATCCTCACAGAGAACAGGTGGTGGGCAGCAGATGTGCACACACACACTCACACACTCACACACTCAGATCTGTCCAGCTCGGCAAAATGCATGAACCTTTCTGTCAAACACAAACAACAGGGGGATCCCTGGGTGGCTCAGCGATTTAGCGCCTGCCTTTAGCCCAAGGCATGATCCTAGAGTCCCAGGATCGAGTCCCATGTCAGGCTCCCTACATGGAGCCTGCTTCTCCCTCTGCCTGTGTCTCTGCCTCTCTCTCTCTGTGTCTCAAATAAATAAATAAATAAATAAATAAATAAATAAATAAATAATCTTTAAAAAACACACACACACAAATATAAAAAAAAATTAAAAACACAAACAACACTAACAGACAAGAACAGCGAAACTGCTAACCCTCTCCTTGCAGCTGACCGCATGCTCCCTCCAGAAAAAAGGAGCAGCGCCAACACTTGGGGAGCAGCCAAGAGTCAGGCGAATACCCTAAATCCAGATCTCCGAGGTTGCATTTAATCCTCGCACTGGCTCTGTCAGGCCAGTGATGTTATTAGATGAGGAAGCCAACGCTGAATTAAGTAACTTGCCCAAGGTCAGGCGACCAGCAGGGCTGGGCATGTGACTTCAAAGGTTGTGCCCCGACGCTGGGCCCTGCCTGGCTGCCAAGACCAGCATCCTGCCCGAATATTCCACTTGGCCCACTAAGGCCAGGGGTATGGGGAGACCCCCGGCAGGGGCATAGCCAGAACCAAACCACTTGTGACGTGTCCAGCAGCAGTCAGGACACGGAGGGGAGAACCACGCCTCCTCCACCACAGGGGGCTCACGGGCCTCTAGACAGGACCCTCTGCTCACTGGCTTTTTCCTGGACCTTTCCCCCACATCACCTGCAGAGTCATCATAATAACTACTGACAAAACACCTACCAGGAGCTCGACCTGGTGCTACGAGCTGAACATCCAAAAAAACAAAGGTGAGGCCAGGCCCTGGGGGCCTGTCTACTAGACACTGTGATTCCCTGCCGCTCTTCAGCGAGGAACCTGGGGAAGCTGGGGAAGCTTCTCAGTAGAGGTGTCCTCAGCTCCCTGCCTTCTCTCGGCATCCACCATAGCTGCCTTGTTCCCCAGAACCGAAGCCAGGGCATTCTCAGACTTTGGTGGGTATCAGATTCACCTGGGGAACCTGGTACATAGGGTGGCCAGGGCGCTCTCTTCCAACAAGCCTGGGCCTCCAGGTCATTCAGCTGCACAGTGAAATTTGACCTCTGTACAAATTCCCTGTTTTGTAAGAGTCTAAAATCCATAGCACTCACTCATCCTTAGGTGCCCCCAGGGCACCTGGCACTCAGGACAGCTTTGAAAAGTTCACACAGAGCTAATCCTAACTGCTGTGTTCCCCGCTTCTCCCCTGCCCATGATTACAAACAAGGGGGCATCTGACCCCAGCTCCAGGCCTCAGAGTCTGGCTAGCACCAATTCCCAGGGATCCCTGGAAAGGGAAATAGCTTGAAATGGACCCTGAGGATCAGAAACCTGTAGGTTCCTCTTGTTCTTAGCACTTTAGAAACGTGAGCAGGGGGACACCTGGGTGGCTCAGTGGTTCAGCATCTGCCTTTGGATCAGCTCATTATCCCGGGGTCCTGGGATCGAGTTCCTAATCAGGCTCCCCACGGGGAGCCTGCTTCTCCCTCTGCCTGTGTCTGTCTCTCTCTGTGGGTCTCTCATGAATAAATAAAATCTTAAAAAAGAAATGTGCACAGGTGGGAGAGGAGGGGAAGGGTAGAGAGGGAAGATGGAGAGCACTAAGTAAGAGATGTATAACTATAAAATGTCATCTATGTGTCTGCGCATGCGTGTTTAGGTATAGAAACCTTCATAAAGCTACATCAAGTTAATAACTGCGTTAATTGGTCATGGTAACCAGTGGCAGAAAAGCACTGCTTGGGGCCAGCTTTCATATTTGTTCCTAAGAGATCTGGGTGGCCAGGCAAAGGTCTACCTGGAAGGGGGGAGTGGAAGGGGGTAGGTTCCACAGAGGAACCTGAAAGGCCTGACACCAGCCCAGAGAGAAGGACGATCTGGCCAGAAACCTCTGGCTTTGCCCGCAGGTGAGAAGAGTGAGGCAGAATCAGGAGGGAGTCGAAGGAAGTCAGGGGAGGCTTAGGTCAGGAGAGGAGGGCATTCCTCAGGATGGCTTGGCCATCATCAAGCATCAGAGGGGCATGTTCTGGAGTTGGGACACTCTAGGCCCCTGTCCTCTCTCTCTTTACTGGCCGGGGTTCACATTTTCCTGTGAAACCAGAAGGCCCCAAAGGTGGTAGCCAGGGCAGGTGTCCTGCTAAGAGGAGGAAGTTCTATCACCACCAGTGCTACAAAGAGGCAAGTAGGTGCCCCCAGGAGAAACAGGGGTGCCCAGGCCAGGTGCACTGCCATAAGTGGACTCGAATACATTCCTCACGCAGCTCTCTACCCACCAGTGAAGCCCCCTCTCAAGGGCTTAGGGCTATGCACACATGCACACACACATGACTGTAGAGCGTGCTGCACACTTAGATACACATACCAACAGCTGCAGTGGCCTGTCCACATAGGCACACACAGCTGTGCACACCTACATGTTTCCATGGAACAATGAGATTGCAAAAGAAGAAAGAGAGAAAGAAAGAAGAAAGAAAGAAAGAAAGAAAGAAAGAAAGAAAGAAAGAAAGAAAGAAAGAAAGAAAGAAGAAAGAAAAAAGAAAGAGCAATGAGATTGCCAACACAGTACCCGTAGTCACCCTCACCCCAGCCAGGCTCACCTCCACGAAGAAAAGCTCCCAAATCTTGTTCCAGCGTTTAGACTCTGTGAGCGCACCGTGAGTGGCCAGGTGGCTGCCCTTGACAGTGAGTGTGTAGTGGCACACACCCAGGAGGGTGATGCCCAGCCCAAGGACCACGACATTCTCGGAGCGCAGGCATAAGAACCCTGTATGGAGGAAGGAGAATGGGGATGGGGGGCGGGGAGACAGGCTTTTCCTCCAGCTCTTGGAGATTTGGGCCCAAACACCCTGGCCCCAAAGCGGGCTGAAGCCCTGGGGGCTGCCAGAGGCAGCAGCGAGGCAGGTGCCCATCAGGGGAGGTCCAGGGGAAGCTCCATCCCTGGCGTGCCCCCGTGGAACATCCTCCCCTCCTCCAGTCCCTCTCATCCCTCTCAAATCCTCCCTCCCCCTCAAGCCACCAGGCCTTCCCCCTCCAGCGCCCCATTCTGGGGACCTAGGGCAGGACACTGCAACTAGACTTTCGGACTTGGGGCGAACCGTCCTTCCTGGGGTCCCCGCAGTACCACATCTCCCCCAGGCCGCGGTCCCCAGGGGTCCCCATCTCCCTCGCCACCGTCCGCAGCCGCAGCCCGGCCCCCTGTCGCCCCGTCCCGTGCCCCTCACCGGCCGGCAGGGAGAGGAGGCTGAGCGCGAGGATGGCGCAGTCCACGCCGTGGCGCTCCCACCACGAGCTCGCCCTCTCCACGTCGCGGACCAGCGCCTCCAGCTCCGCCAGCAGCGCCTCGCCCCCGCCGTCCCCCCGGGGGGCGCCCCGAGCCGGCTCCATGGGCTCCGCCGAGGCGACCCAGGAGGAGTCGGGGACGGCGTGCGGCGCCCCGCGAGGCGCACGGCGCGAGCAGGGGCGGGCGGGGGCGGAGTCACGCGCCGGCTGGGGACACCCGCCCTCGGTGTCACGGTGCGCGCCGGGCACCCGAGCGCCTCCTGCTGCGCGCGTCGGCGACCCGGCCTGGCCCCCTGGGGCACAGGGCACGTCCCGAGGAGGAGGAGCCGGGCGGATGCGCGCGGCGGGGAGGCCCCCCGGGGCGAGAACCGGCGCCGAGACCCCATGGAGAGCCACTCCAGGGCCATCTGACCGCCTGACCTCAGACACCTTCCCCGCGGTCTCCGGGTCCCCGCAGCGCCTGGCGTCGGCCGTAGCCTCTTACTCCTCCAGCCTGTGCCTGTGTCTTGGTAGCACTTGGCAGATGCGCGGGGGCCCTCTGGTCCTCGACTTTAACAGTAGTGACCCGTGGAGAATCGGCCCTCCAGCCCAGTGATTTTTGGAGTGAGAAACTCTAAAAGGAATCACCATAGAGAAAGGCATAACTATAGAGAAAACACACCCAGGGGTCATCATTCCGGGTGGATCCCTCTGCAGTTCCACTTGCTCAGGGGCACCCAGGGGCATGGCAAACAGCAGCCACCCCCCTGCCCTGGGAGCAGCGCCTGCTCCAGTCCCTTCCCCCCAGGGCAGCCCCACCCGGAGCTGCTGGAGGTCCTCCCCTCACAAGCCCCTGGGCTCTGCTGACTCCCTTCTCAGCATCTGGGGATCTGTTCTCCCTTTTCTTTTTTTTTGTTTACATTCTCCCTGGTTCCATACTAAACCCCCCTTTCAAAATGAGGTCCAGCATGATGAGGGCAGCAGCATTTCAGAGATCTTTGGGAAGGAGGAAGAAAAGCAGGAGGAAGAGGGGACAGAGGAGAGCCCTGTGAGGAGGCTAGGGACACTAATGAATGACTCCTGGTGTCTACCATGGCATCTTCCTTCACGAATTCTTATGAGCTTATCCCTCCGATTCCGTAGAAAAGGGTAAGATTTCTTTACCAGGTCAGTGTTCTAAGGGGCTTACAATCTAACAGACCGGTTCTTACCACACACACACACACACACACACACACACACACACACACACACGGACAAGTCTGGATCCTCATAGCTTCATCATTGGCTTCTGTCTCCTTTTTTTTTTTTTAAGATTTTTAAAATTTATTTATTCATGAGAGATACAGAGAGAGGCAGAGACACAGGCAGAGGGAGAAGCAGGCTCCCTGTAGGGAGCCCGATGCAGGACTCAATCCCAGGACCCTGGGATCACAATCTAAGCCATAGGCAGATGCTCAACCACTGAGCCACCCAGATGCCCCGGCTTCTGTATCCTTATTAGGTTTTGTGTTTCCTCACAACCCCGCAAGGATGGTATCTTTCCCGTCTGATTCACAGAGGCCCAGAGAGATGAACTGATCTGCCCAACACCCAGCCCAAATTTACTAAATGGCAGAACTAGAACTCAAATCCAGGGTGTCTCCTCCAAATTCAGTTATCTTTTGTTTATATCAGATTCTTAAGACTGAGAAGGGGGAGGTGCCCTCTCCCCAGATATACTAGAATTTTCAAGGCGGGGACATGTACAATTTTTATTTTTTATTTATTTATTTTTTAAAAAGATTTTATTTAGGGATCCCTGGGTGGCGCAGCGGTTTGGCGCCTGCCTTTGGCCCAGGGCGCGATCCTGGAGACTCGGGATCGAATCCCACATCAGGCTCCCGGGGCATGGAGCCTGCTTCTCCCTCCGCCTGTGTCTCTGCTCTCTCTCTCTCTCTGTGACTATCATAAATAAATAAAAAATTAAAAAAAAAAAAAATTTAAAAAAAAAAAAAAAAAAGATTTTATTTATTTATTCATGAGAGATACAGGGAGAGAGAGAAGCAGAGGGAGAAGCAGCCTCCATGCAAGGAGCCCGATGTGGGATTCGATCCTGGGTCTCCAGGATCACACCCTGGGCCGAAGGCGGGCACTTAACTGCTGAGTCACCCAGGGATCCCAGACATGTACAATTTTTAAAAGCATATTTGATATTAATATGCAATATGATAATACAATTATATAAAGGTGGAATTCCATGGCTTTTATCATATAAACTAGGAAACTTCCTACCAAGGTAGGAAGAAAGTACCAAGAATACCCTCACTTCCCCCTGGATATCTAAGTGACGTTATGAAACAAATGCTGAAAGGATGCCTGGGTGGCTCAGTGGTTGAGCACCTGCCTTCTGCTGGAGTTGTGATCCCAGGGTCCAGGATCAAGTCCCGCATCAGGCTCCTTGCAGGAAGCTGGCTTCTCTCTCTGTCTCTGCCTCTCTCTCTCTCTCTCTCTCTCTCTCTCACGAATAAATAATTTCTTAAAAAAAAAAAAAAAAAGGAAGCAAATGCTGAGTGTCAAACAGGAGCAGAGGCAAAATGTGCATTAGAGGATCTCCAGGAGCCAGGAACTCCCATGGTGGGGCGGGCTGGCTGGCAGTCTCCCTGGAGAGAGGCAGATTTAAACCTGGCTGAGAAGGAAGAGAACAAGGCATTCTGGGTCTTCAAGACATGGAGAGGGTTAGGAGATTGTTAGGGGCGGAGCCAGGTGCTGGGGTACAGAGAATGGCAGACAGAGAGGTGGGGGCTTGCTCCTGGAGGCCCAGGGAGCCATAGCAGCTTCTAGAGCAAGGGAGTGACTCGCATAATGTGTTCAGGAAGGGTCACAGGCATAGCGGAGTAGCCCACTGGAGTGCACGAGACTAATTTGGAGACTGTTTCAGCACCCTAAAACAGGAGGGTACTGACGATGTAGATGGCAAGGGAGGGGTGTTGTAGGATGGAAGAGGGGTAAGTCAAAATCTGGAAGACTGAGATAAACAGTTCACTGAAGGAAATGTACAGATGGCCTGTGGGCCCATGAAAAGATGCTCCACATCATCAGTCTTTAGGGAAATGCTATTTCAGACCTGCTATTTCCTAAATGCCAATCGCCAGGCACCACTAAACATTGGCGAGAGGGTGTGGAGCAACTGACCTCTCATTCGGGCTGACAAGGGTACGAGGCGATACAACCCCTCTGGAAAACAGTTTGGCAGTTTCCTGTTAAGGTTAAATATACACTTATCCTATGACCCAGCAAGGCAGCTCCCAGATCTTCAACCAACAGAAATAAAAACATGTGTCCCCATAAAAATGTGTATCTCAGGAACGCCTGGGTGGCTCAGTGGTTGAGCATCTGCCTTTGGCCCAGGGTGTGATCCTGAAGTCCCAGGATCAAGTCCCACATCGGGCTTCCTGCATGAGGCCTGCTTCTCTCTCTGCCTGTGTCTCTGCCTCTTCCTGTGTGTATCTCATGAATAAATAAATAAAACTTTTTTTAAAAATGTGTATCTCGATGATCAAAACAGCGTTGTTCATCATAGCCACATTGGAAATAACACGAATGTCCATCAACGGGAGAATGGACGGACACACGGGTACCTCCAAACACCCATAATATAAAAGAGCAGCTGGTGCAGGCAACAGTGCGGACGGACGAACAGTGTGGATAAGCTGACGCAGCCCTGCAGACAGAATGCTGAGGGAAAGAAGCCATCCACAGACCAGAACCTACTGTATGATTCCATTTATAGGAAGGTTAAGGATAGTAGAACTAATATACGGCGATAGAAATCAAATCAGTAGTTGCCCAGGGAGGAGTGAGTGGGGGACAGTAATTGCAAAGGGACCCAAGGAAACTGTCTGGAAGAATAGCGATGTTCTGTATCTTCCTGGGGTCATGTTCACACAGGTGTGTATGTTGGTCTACAGTCATCGACCTGCACACTCAGAGTGGGTGTATTTTATTATGGTTAATTATACCTCAGTAGAGTTGACTAAAGTGAGAACAAGATAGGAAGCAGATGCTCTCTTTTTTTTTTCATCTTTTAAAAAAGGATTTTATTTATTTATTCATGAGAGACACACAGAGGGAAGCAGAGACACAGGCAGAGAGAGAAGCAGACTCCCTGTAGGAAGCCTGATTCAGGACTTGATTCCGGGACCCGGGATCACGACCTGAGCCAAAGGCAGACGCTCAGCCACTGAGCCGCCCAGGTGCCCCAGATTCTCTTTTTAAATGGAAAGAGCCTGATTAGAGCTGAACACGGGCATGCCCGAGGCATACACTCAACAGAAATGCAAAGAAAGATCCATAGCCAGTGTACTCAAAATAGGCAAACCCTGGGGACAACTCAAATATCCCCCAATGCTACAATGATAAATGAAATGTGGAACGTGCATGCCGGGGTGTATTATACAGCCCGAACCTAATGTTGAACAACCTAAACCAGACGCAACAGAGGACAGACTCCACTTGGTTCCATTCATATTAAGGGCACCTGGGGGGCTCCATGGTTGAGCATCTATCTGCCTTCAGCTCAGGGCATGATCCTGGAGTCCCGGGATCAAGTCCCTCATCGGGCTCCCTGCAGGGAGCCTGCTTCTCCCTCTGCCTGTGTCTATGCCTCTCTCTCTCTGTGTCTCTCATGAATAAATAAATTCCAAGAAAGAAAGAAAGAAAGAAAGAAAGAAAGAAAGAAAGAAAGAAAGAAAGAAAGAAAGAAAGAAAGAAAGAAAGAAAGAAAGAAAGAAAGAAAGAAAGAAAGAAAGAAAGAAAAGAAAGAAAGAAAGAAAGAAAGAAAGAAAGAAAGAAAGAGAAAGAAAGAAAGAAAGAAAGAAAGAAAAGAAAGAAAGAAAGAAAGAAAGAAAGAAAGAAAGAAAGAAAGAAGAAAGAAAGGAGGGAGGGAGGAAAGAAAGAAAGAAAGAAAGAAAGAAAGAAGAAAGAAAGGAGGGAGGGAGGAAAGAAAGAAAGAAAGAAAGAAAGAGAAAGAAAGAGAAAAAAAGAAAAAGAAAGAAAGAAGAAAGAAAGAAAGAAAAGAAAGAAAGAAAGAAAGAAAGAAAGAAAGAAAGAAAGAAAGAAAGAAAGAAAGAAGAAGAAAGAAAGTTAGTTCCATTCATATAAAATTCAAAAACAGGCTTAGGATGGCTGTTACTGATGGGGGTAGTAACCAGAAGGGGACACATAAGGGTTTGGGGGGGCTGGTAAATGTTTTGTTTCTTGATCTGGGGGTTGGTAACCCTTTATAAAAGTCCATCATGCTATATTGCTATTATGTGTGAATTTTTCTGTATGTATATTCCATCTTAATTAAAACACTTGCTTTATTTTTCTGATTGGTAAAGTGTTTTTTTGTTTTGGTTTTGGTTTTTTTTAGAGGTGAGAATTGGAAGGCAGACGTCACCCATAAGTGGAGCAACAGTGAAGTGTGGGGACAGCAAGTTGGGGTGGCACCTCCATTCCTTTGGCCATGGGCGATGGCAGCTGAGCTTGTAGGGTGGGAAAAGCACCTGATCTCCCAGACTCTTTCCCCATTCCTTCCTCCCTATCAGCCCATCCTGACCTCTCGGCCCCACATCCCACCTCTCCCTGCTTCCAGGATCCTGCTCACGGGAGTGAGAAAGAACTGTGACTGGCCGGCCAGGTCTGCACCTTTGAGGCTCGCTGCGTGGCTTCTCATGACAGGGCCCCAGGGCCCAGCGAGCAGGCCCGGGCAGGTTCCTTGACCTCTGCCCACAGTGGGCCGCTGTCCTGCTGCCAAGGCTGCAGCCGGGGCTGGGGCCTGTCTTCTCCTCCCAGCCGGCCTCTCCTAGACCTGCCTCTGCCCCCACCCAAACCCTCACCCTTCTGCATAAGACCCAGCATATGTGAAGAGCGACAGCTTTGGAGTTGGACTTGCTTATTAACTGTGTGGCTTTGGGTGAGTTACTCAACCTCTCTGAGCTTAGTATCTTCATGGATGCAAAACACAGGCATTTGAAAAAGTGAGGTAAAGATCAATGGGCATTTTAACATTTTCTTTGTGTACCCCAACAGTTGTGCGCACCCCACTTCGGAGATCAATGGCCCACAGCCTGAGGTCTCAATTGCTCAGCATGGCCTTTGAGCACCTCCAAGCTCTAGTTCCACCTCTGACTACTCGTCTGCTTGGGGCCAGAGTAGCTGCTCCCTGACCTCTGGGAAGCTGTTGTTCCTTCCTACATCTGCCTTCGTTCCCAGGGTGATTGTTTCTACTCCCGCACCCCATCTAAACCCCACCCATCCTCCGGGGTGCTGGTGACTTCAGCCACCCCTACAAAGCTCCCATGTTCCCGTGTATTTCACACATGGCACCAATTTTATTGAGCACCTACTGTTTGCCAGGCGCTCCCACTCCGGTGTCTGTCCCTTGCCCTGACCTCATCATCTGCCAGCTAGCGTTAGACACCGCTTGTCACACACTGCCTGCCAGTGATCCCTCTCGCGCACTGTGAGCTAATCGTAGGATTCAGCATGTTCCCGGGTCTGTGTCATCCGCCTGCATGAGTCAAGATAAGTGGCACCAGCTGCTGTAACAAACAGCCCCAAGCATCTCAGCGGTGAATACAACACAGATTTATTTCTTGCTCACATCACAGTCCAATATGGGTCCGCTGGCCTTGCTCTGAGTGGTGACTCGGGGGTTCAGGCTTCTTCTATCCGGTGATGCCTCTGCCTCCAATATGGGCCATAACGATGTCTGGGATGAGTGGGGGTGGAAGAGAAAACATGAAAAGACAGTTTGAGTTCCAGATCTGGAAGTGGTACACGTCACTTCCATCCGCATCCCACTGGCCAGAATCGGGACATGCAGCCCCAACCTCACCACAGGCAGACTTGGGCTCACAGCCTTCCCGTGCCCAGGGAGAGGGGGTCATATAAACAGTAGGCGTCCTGAGGGCACAGACCCCATGCACACCTTCCTATGTTTCCCTGAGCTTCCTCCGTAACAACCCCCCTGCCACCCAACACACTCACGCACCCATCCTGCCCAGCACAGCGCCTTGTTTACCAGCTGATGGACAGGCCAGTGTGAGTCAAAACAGGCTGCCTGAAGAGAAGGGGATGGGGCTTGGCGGGGACACGGGGCCTTCCTGTTCTTCGGACAACACCCATTCCCTGGGGCCTTACACTTTGTGTGGGACATAGTAGGTGCTCAGTAAACATTGGTTGAATAAATGAATAGATTGGATGAATGGAAAGATTAAGAAAACAGGCTCAGGAGAATGGAAGGAAGAGATAAAAGCTTTTTTTTTTTTTTTTAATTAGATGATGAAGAAGACACTGGTCCAAACTTGAGACAGGTGAGCCCTCCTCCCAGGCCCCAACGGATGGGATGCCTGTGAACCAACTCAGGCAAAAATGGGGTGTGTGTGTGAAGGGATGGTGTTAGATGATGCTGGGCTTGGCCTCCCTGGGACCTATGGAGTTCCCCACCCTGGGGCAGCTATGATTCCTCCCATCTGCAATCCACATCTTTATTTGCTGGGGTTCATTGGGGTTAATTATCGTTGTGGTTGGGGTGGGGTGGGGAGGAGCCTTGCCCCAGCCCCAGGCCCTGGAAGGGAATCATGAGAGTCAGGGATAGGTTAGGAGAAATGGAAGGCTGGTACTGGGAGCTGGGGGACGTGGGATGGATTAGAAAGACACCTCCTGCCAGCAGTGTAACCATTTCTAGGCTCCACGCCTGGGTGGCCAAGCCTGTAAGCCTTCCTTGCCTCCCACCCATTCATGCTACCCCCCGCCCCAAACCATCAAAGCCCAGTGAGGTCTGGCTCCAGAAGGCAAGCGGCATTATTCACCGGGGTGGGGCCGAGCGCTCTGGGGGAGAAGTGGCCTGGCCATGGCTCAGATCTTGATCGACTGAGAGTGGGACTGGCATCCCAAGCTCCCCTGGCTCCAGCAGGGCAGGACCACATCGACGGGCCACCTCAGCGTCGGCCTCGCCTCCAAGGACCCTAGCCCTGGCCCGCCACAGCTGCCTGCCGTGTACATCCCACCTTCTAGGCTGCCAGCTGCTCTGCAGGGACGAAGCCAGGTTGGTGATGGGCCAGAGGGGCAGGTCAGGGACTGAAACAGGTAAGGGAAAGGGGGCCGGCCTTGAGCTGGTAGAGATGCTGCTGAGGCTCTGAGGCTGTCAGCCTGTCCCCACCTGGCAGGAAAGGACACCGAGGATAGGTGGCCCAGGCCACCTGTCCAAATTCCAGGGCAATCTAGGTCCTTGAAAATCCAAGGCTGGAGCTGTTAGCAACCCAGACTCCTGACCAGTGAGGCTTTCCAAGGGTCACTCGGTCCCTCCCGCTGCGTCCGTTCAGCACCACAGTCCAGTGTGTGTGAGCGACTCTGGGGTGTAGATTAGCCTGAAGGTGTGTGTTGGACCTGGTGGGGCCAGTGCCAGGGCTGGAAAGGGAGTGAGGGCCACGATTCTTGCACAGTGTGGAGACAACCGAGAACAGCGTCTAGCGTGGGGCTCTGGACTCAGACACACCACGGTCTCATTCTTGCTGTGTGACCTTAGGGGAGTTGCTTGACCTCTCTGAGCCTCAGGTTTCTGACAAAGTGACTTGGAGTGGATGAGGGTGACACTACCTAACTGACTGGGTTGCTGGAGAGAGTAATAGGATCATTTCTGTTCCATGAATATCAGCGGACCACCACAGGGCAGGGCTCATCACTAAGCAATTCCTTGGGCTACCGTACTTATAGCATTATCGTTATGGTGCATATTAGTATGATTTAAATCTAACATATATTGGTATCAATAATGATGCTAATAAATAGTTTCTATTTCCAGCGGGACAAAGGGCCCAACCATGCTCACTCCCTCTGTTTCATTCTCCTCGCCTTGTTTTCCGTGTATGCGCACGTGTGTGTGCACACGCCCGTGTTTGCAGAGGAGGGCTGGTGTTCAGGGGCCCGATGCCTCACCCCACTTCTGCTCTGCAATACTGACCACACTGTGTGGGAGGTGTGGGGACCCTGGAAGGGGAGTTTAGGACAGCCCAACAGGTGGGTTCCCACCTCTAGTTCAGGGATGCCCAGGCCTTACTGCTGCCCCCTGAACCCTCCCCACCCCCAGACTCCTGTCTACCAGGCCCCTGGGCTTGGTCATCCACCTACGGGGTGTCAAGACCTGAGCTAAGCGCTTAACATAATTTATCATCCCAACTGGCCTACTATGTGGGGTTTAATTATCTCCACTCACAGAAGGAAACCGGAACTTGGAAAGACAAACTAGCCTTCCCAGCAGGTGGTGGAGCTGTGTGCCCCAACTGGACACTCTGGCCCAGGGGAAGCCGTCCACCCAGGTCCCTCTGTAACCTGGCTGACCCAAAAGGTAGATCTGTACTCGCTTGATCCCCTTCCTTCTGGATCACTGGTCCTTCTTCCCCTACTGCCTCCATTCCCTGAGGTTCTGACACCCAACAAACCAGTCACCCAGAGAGAGTTTGAAGAAAGCTTTGTGGGAACCCTCAATTCAGGGCAAGGGGTGGGGCGAGGAGAGGTGGTGTGGGTGGCTGGAGCTTCGACCTTCCAGTCTAAAGGAGCTGGGCCCTAAAAATAATAGATAGGAGAAGGAGTCTAAAAATAGACTGTAGACAAAATCATGGAACCCTCTGTGAGTGTGTATGCACACGCACGTGCACACACCCTTCTTCTGGGAAACCTGGAGGCCCTGAAGCAAAGATCAGTGAGCAAGACCACAGAGACACACAAGCGTGCTCAGCTCACAAATAAACACAACCTTCCAGGAAAGCTCTGGGTCCAGTACACTCACCCCATGCTTGCACAGATCCATGTCAGTGTCGTCACCCACATTACACACACCCGCAGGTGCATATGCACACGCAGCCGAGAGCAGTCAGCAGCAAATCTAGAGGCTGAGCAGGAGGGCGGTGGACAGGAGTGGAGGGGGGTGGACGCAGCAAGTCCCACCTGTCCCATATCCCACTCCCCAAGTCCTGCCAGCTGAGCCCCTGTTCTGACGTGGGGAGTCCCTGAGCCACCCTTGTGTCAAGTGAGAACCTGGGGAGGTGGCTCAGTGAATAGGGTACAAGGAGCCAGAGTTTGGGGGTTTGAATCCCATAGCCCTGACACTTGTGCACTCTGCGGCTTGGAGAAATGACCTAACCTACCTGAGTCCTGGTTTCCTTACCTGTGAGGCAGGGCAGTGAGACAGTTCACAAGAGTTTGCTGTGCCCCGTATGCGTAAGTCCAAGACTTATGCTCTGAGAAGGCAGCTGGCAGCGAGCGGCCGTGCAAACTCACCAGAATCGATACCTCAGTTTTAGGCACTTCCTAGCAGGTCATCTGCCCTGAGCCTCAGTCTCCCCATCTGTAAAATGGGGCTAGGAAAGAATGCCTTCCTGCCCTTGCCACTTGAAGGACAGTGCTATGACGGTGCTGTGAGCTATGACTGTGGGGAAGGGGGAGCCTCCAGGGTCAGAGATGGTGAGGGTCAGGCCCCCTCTCCTCCCAGAGAAAGCCCCTCCCCCCCAGGAGGCCTCCCCCCCAACTACTGTTCAGGATCAACTCCCCGGAAAGGTATATATCCAGAGTGGGGAGAGGGTCCCACAGAATGTTTGCCCATGCGGACCCCCCTGAGCCCATGGAATAAGGAAGCCAGAGTGAGAGAGGGTAAAACTGGGATTTACAACTTTAAAGGATTTCCAGGTCTCACCACACTGGCATGCCCCAAGGGTCTTTCTCTAAAGACCAAATTGGTGGTTCTGAATGGACTTGCCAGAAGTTTCCCTGCCTCAGACTCCATCAGACTTGGTCATTCAGCTATAGAAACCCGGGAGCAGCTGGGCCGGTGCAGCTGTGCAGAGTCAGACTGACAAGGAGTCAGGCCCTGTGTGTGCTCTCACAGGCTGTATGACCCAAGCAACAACCTAGTGTTCTCGAGTCTTGGTGTTCTCCTCTGTCAAATGGATTAACTGACCCCCTGTAATTATTAGATGAGTCGTGTGAATCCTCAGAAACCACAGATGTAAAGTGCTGACATACAGCAGGTGCTCAATAAATGCTCACCATCATGACGAGACATGGCACCGCTGGGAGCCAGCCTGTCTGGGTTTGAGCCCTAGCCCTACCACCTCCAGCAGCGTGAGCTTGGGTACGTTTTACAAACATCTCTGTGCCTTGGTGTCCTCATTTGAAAACCAGGAATAACAACGGCGCCCGAGACCATGCGAGTAACACCCTGGAAATGCTTGGGGCGCCCCAAGTGTTGCTATGACTCTCGGACTATGGTTGGGAGGGGAGACCTGGGTCAGAGAGCGGTGCTGCAAGCCTGCTGGGGGCCCGCGGGCCTGCACCACAATCCCCTCGGTGCGGGGTGACCAGAGGAGGGGCTACCTCCTCTGGGGCTACAGGGATCCGGTTCACCCAAGACAGGACCGGTGGACCGAGGTAGGGAGAGGGACAGGGAGCCTGTCTCATGGGAAGACACATGGGGAGAAAGATGCTGACGGCAAGCTCTTCCTCTCCTCACACCACTGCCCATGCCAGGTGGGGGTTCCCCCACACCCACAGCCAATTCTCCAACTCCGGACACCAGCCGTCCTGGAACTTCATTCAGTTCTGAAGCTGACGACGGGGCTGGTGTCAGACCCCACAGGTCCCTGGGCTCGGTCCCACAAACACAAGCTCACTTCTGACCTCCCCGATCCCCAGGCTACCTGCATGTCTGTCCAACCTGGCTAAAAATTGGGGGGTTCCCAGAACCCACTGCCTCAGCCTCAATAGTTTGCTGGAACAGCTCGCAGAGCTGAGAAAAGGACTTTACTTATAAAGCGTATTATGATGAGCAGCCAGATGAGGAGATACACCAGGTCCAGAAGGGTCCTGGGTGCAGGAGCTTCTGTCCCCGTGGAGTCGGGGGGCACCGCCTTCTCAGAACATGGATGCATCATCACCTCAGAAGCTCTCTGCACCCTGTAGAGGAGGGGTGCTCATGGAGGCTTCATTGTGAAGGCATGATCGATCATTGGCCCAATCTGCAGCCTCCCTCCCCTCCCCAAAGGATGGGGAGCACTGAAACCTCCAAGGTGCTAGCCGTGGTGACCAGTCCCCACACTGAAGCTGTCCGGGAGCCCACCCAGAGTCGCCTCGTTTGAACAGAAGACACTCCTATCACCCAGGAACCCCTAAGGGACTCGGGAGCCTTGGGAAGTCTGGAACTGGGGGCAGTTACCAAATACATATTTCTTATGACGTGACCAATGGCAAAGGAGTCTGAGGTCTAGAGAGATGAGGCATCAGAAAGAGGAGGGGGGAGACTGAGCAGGAGCCCCAGTATTACAGACAGACGGGGCAGAGACCGAGACGGGGAGAGAGGCACACTCTCCAGTCACGATAAAATGCTTCTGTGGGCTTGCTCCCCCATCTCGGCTGGCTTTTGCCCTCCCAAACAGCCCCCCAGTATCTTGCCCTGTGGCTCCACAAACCAACCTGCCCTCTCTCAGCCCAGCTCCTCCAGGCAGGTGGGTCAGCCCAGGTGCTTGGGTCACCGAAGTCGCCAGCATGCCCCCCGCCCCCAAGCCGGGCTGAGTCAGACATCTGCCCAGGACGAGGCAACCCCAGGTCAAGGGGACCCAAGACCAAAGACAACCCCCACCGAAGGGTACAAGTGCTTGGGCAGCCGATACGCCATGGTTAGGCATGCAGGCTTCAATACCACGGGAATTCGTCTCTGTGGCCTGGTTTGTCCACCTGACAGCTCTGTGACCTTGGGCAACTCATAACACTGCTCTGACCCTCTGCTTTCCCACCCGTGAAATGGGGATGATCATCATGATACAGTCCTTACTTTACAGGGTTGTGGCTTTAGTGGGAGGATTAAATGTATATAAAGTGCAGACACCTTATAAGCTCTCAACATTAATAGTAAAAATATGAAAGCTTACCTCTGGGGACAAGGTGGCTGAAGGGACCCAGGTCAGGGAGCCTGAGCTTTCCTTAATTAACTGGGACCTGAGGAATGTCACAAAACCTCTCTGATGGTTAATCTCTTCGCCTATGGAATAGGACTAAAACTCCTCACCTACATATCTTGTAGGATTAGGAGGAAGTTTTGGATGAAATCTAATGTTCAATATAATGGGGCCAGGTCAGTGGGCCTGCGATTCCCCCTCCAGAAAAGATGCCCTGGATCCTCCAGGAAAGGATTCCCCAGGGGGTCCTCCCACCAGATGGAGGCCCATCCTTGGCCCGCTGACCATTCCTTCCCTGCCTCATAAAGCCCCCACACCCCAGCTGGTGGGATGAGGAGGCCGTGCTGTCTCCAGGATCTAGTGGGATTGGTGGGGTGGCATACGGGGGTCAAAAAAGCAGCTGGGTCAGAAAAGCTGAACTGCTCCCCAGAAGGGCCTAGGATTCACCTACTGGGTGGGCGGGGTCACAGATGCGGTGAGTGCTTCATGGGCTTAAGGCCACCAATGACCGTGATCATCACTAATGTGTGCTAAGGCAGTGCACTAAGTGCCTAATCATGCATCATCCTCCCATGATCATGTCACCTCCTGACGATCCACACTGTTGTTATAAGGAGTAATAACCACCTGTTTTACTTGAGGAAACAGACTCAGAGAGGCTGGGTAACCGACTCAAGGCCGCACAGCTGGAGAGGGCCAGCGCCAGCTTTGCTGCCCCGATCTGGCTGTGTCCTGAGTCCCGCCACCTCCTGTACAACCCAGGCTCATCTCAGAGAAGGTGACGCAGGCAGGCGCTGGGAGCATAAGGCTGTCACGCTGTCCAGGACTCGTCTAACACAGAGACAGGAGGCAGCTGGCACCACAGAAGGCACCAGGAGACCGAGTGCCACTTTGCCCGTTTGGCTGCTCTGTTATCTTCGGCCAGCCCCTTGCCCCCGGGGCCTCAATTAGCTCATCTGTAAAATGAGGTTGCCCCACATACCTGGAGGCCCTTCCTGGCTTCATTTGGCTTCATTCCTGGAGTCATTTGACACCCCCCGCCCCATGTCCACCAAATTAGTAATCTCATTTATGATGTAACTTCCGAGCAGTCTCACTGAGGCTTCTTAACACAGGGTCCTGGGACCCCTCGGAGCTCCAGGAGCTGCCTGGAATTATGAGCAGAACTGCATTTGAGTGTGTGTGGTGTGGGGAGTGCATTTTCCCAGGAGAATCATCTATATCGTTACCAGATTCTAATCCCTAAAGGCTAAGAGCCACTGATTGCTCCAAACTTTTAGAACTGCCCACACCTGGATCTAAATTTTAAGGGGAACAGGTCGAGAAGGCAATCCCTACCATGTAAAATTCTTCCCTTCACTGTGTTTAAAATCCCCTCAGACTTCCTGCAGCTGCACCTGCCACCCGGCTCCAGGCTTCCACCCTCCGGCCACACTGACCCATGGAGACCCCAGCCCCCAGGGCTTCCCATTAGGCTCCGCCTCTACGCCACCCACTGAAGCTCCTATCCGCTGTCCTGTGATTGGGTCCTCACCCCCATGTCCTTCCCCCGGAACCGCAGCGCCAGGACTGGCGGGTGTCTCTTGAGGTAGGTGCAGTGACCAGGATGGCCGGTAGGCATCACAGGGCGGATGGCCTGCGGAACAGGAACATCGGAGGAGAGAATCCCGGCTGGCCCCCTTAGCAGCCTGGCGGGGAGGAGAGTGCACCTGCAGTCAGGAGGTCGGTGTTCTGGGTCTGGAGCCTCCCCTCGGTAGGCCTCAGTTTTCCCATCTGTAAAGTGGAGGGAGACGACCTAGAACCCCAGATGGTGGCTAAGCAACCTTCCCCCTGGGACATCCTCTGGGCCTTTCTGTTGGATGCTGGAGGGAGGGAGCTGCCTTGCACTCCCTTTGGCAGAAGCACTTGACCCAGAATCCTTAGGGAATGAAATAAAATGACTCAGGGGGCCCTTTTGGGACTTGACTGAGCAAACAGAGGCCACTGTCTTCCAGCTCAAGGGGAAGCCTCACCCCCTGGGGAGGAAGGGGGCTCTAAACAGGACTGCCCCAAGAGCTGCCCCGGCTGGTGAGGGAAATGGGGACCACATTGGTGGCCTCCCAGGGTGGGCAGGAGGCCTTGAGATGAGGACTTATGGGGCCTGGGAGGTGGGTGGCAGCCTCCTTAGGTACAGCGTCTGCCCATCTGGAGAAGGCCAGGCAGGCCCTGCTGGGAAGGGAGAAAGTGTCCTCGTGCCCTCAGCAGCTGCAGGATCTGGGGACAGGGCTGGGGCCTGGACCATCCTCCTCACTCAGCTTCCCGGTTCTTCTGGACATTCCCTCTCCATCAGCTCCAAATTCTGGGCCCAGAGAGAGCAGGGTGAAGGCCCAGGGATGAGGGAAGGCCATGCAGGGATGCACGAGGACGGAATGCTCACCCATCCTTCCCGTGACCCCCTCCAGGGGGGCCACGAGGACCAAGTCCTCTTAGGTACAGAAAGACCTTCTCCCTCTTCCACCCTCAAGTGATTAAAGGATGAGACGCAGGCGCGACTGTGATACAGAACGTTCTCTACAAAAGTTATAATGAGCCTGTGGGAGGTGTACTTCGTACAGCAGTGGGAATCCCAGAGCCTGCCCCGCTCCAGCACTGGGAGAACGGGGAGGAGGCTGAGGCAGGACACAGACAGAGAACAGAAGAGAAAGGGCAGCACCTGGGCTCTGAGAGAGTCGAGTCGGCACTTGGGGGTGGCCCCAGGCCCAGGCCCAGAGAACAGGGAAAAGGACTGGGGTGGGCTCAGGGTGGCAGTGGCAGGCAGCCAAGCCTGCAGTGTGGAAACAGAAACCACCTCCACTGTGGCCCCCGCTCTGGACGCACACACAGACACGCCAGATGGAGGCCTGTGGCATTCTCTGGGGGTTCTCTTGTCTCCTGACCCAGCCAAGGGGGCCCAGGAAAGAGGTGGGGGCTGTGGCAGTGCTCCCAGTGGGAGCTGCTTCCCAAGCTGAGGGTCAGGGATGGAGGCTCATTGCTGACAGAGGAGGAAGGTGCGTGCGCCCACACATATAAGGGGGCCCCTGAGTCTCTCCCCCACATCTGTGACCTCAGTCCAACTGGAAAACTGAGGACACATGCCTCAGGATGCATGTCTGAGGACCACCTGGGGCTGGCCTTTCTCCTGGTCTCACTGGTGTCATCACAGAGCAGGGACACATGCTGAGCTCTCACTGACTATCCACTCAGAACCATGCAGCTGCCCCGCTGCCTCCAGACCTGGAGGCAAATCCATCCAGCAGCCCTCAACACACACAAACTTGCACAGAGCCCCGGGGAGCTTAGATAATCAACATCCTCAGGCTCTTCCACTGTCCATATCACAGGACTGGCCCACAAGAGGCTAGACACCCAGCCATGCCCAGTCTCCGCCTGTCTCTGTGCTGGGAGCCACTGAGGCAGTTGGCAGCTGCCTTTTCTCCACCCCAGAACACGCCCACCAGGCCAAGGGCCCTAATACTGCAGCTCATTGCTCTAGCACCTTACATCTATTGCCCTGACCCTCTGGGGTCCATGGAGGGACCAGGGTGGAAGCAGGGTGGACGAGGGCAGAGTGAGGAGGGCAGAGTCAGGCTGGGCCCTGCCACAAGGTGAACTGGTAAGGAGTCCATTCACCCCCGCCCCCCCCACCCCGGCCTGGCACCCCAACTCCCCAGCATGGCCAGTAGGGGAAGGACACGGGGACGGGGGCTGGCTGTGCTTGGGATGGGGGTGGGGACTACCTACAGTCAGAGCATTTGGCTGAAGAGTCTAGCTAGGAACCTCCTCTCTAAGGTGTATGGGGGGAGGGGAGGCAGCCCAAACTCTTCCCTTCACAAAAATGTAGGATATGAGCAAGTCTCCAGCCTGAGCACAACAACAGGATGCTCGGAGGAGAGTGTGGGGAGAGACAATGGCCCTTGGAACAGGCCGTGCCCACCCCCCACACTCCCATTCAGCTCTAATGGGCATGTCATCTATTCCCTGGGGCCCCAGGGGTCCCCTGCCCTTCCTCTGGGGCTGGTGTCCCAAGAATCCACATGTCCTTTAGGGGCATTCAGATGGGTGTGGCTCAAGGGCTCCAGGACCCCTTGCTGGTACCTCCAGGCTACACCTGCATGTGGAGTGTGGACAGGCTTTCAAAGGAGATGATCCACATGGTCTTTGCTCCTGGGGAGGGGCTGGGGGGCTTCAGGGCTGGCAACTGTGAGGACCTCATGGTCCCACGGTGGGTTGTGGCAACATGCAAATCATTTTGGTTTGGAGAGAGGAGCCCCCTGTTATCTGTAGAGAAAGACACAGAAACAGACTTCAGGTAAGGGCCTTCAAGACATCATTTTAAGACAAGATGAACCATTTGGACAACTAACCCTCTCCTGACAGGCTAATGGTCAGGGATGGGGACACTGGCCATCCCCATCCAGTGAACTCTAAACCAGACTGCTTCCCCACACCCACTCCTGCCCAGCCGTGCAGGGTAAAAGCCACTGACACCAAAAGGCGGCAACGTCATGTGCTGGGCTTGTGGGATGCCATGACAAAGGGGTCCGCCCAGGGCCAGGCCACCAGTGTTAGCAGACTTGAGCTCCCCTGACAGCTTTTGAACCTGACAACTCTCCTCCCATGGGAGTCACCAGGCTCTGGACCCACACAGACTGGGGATCTAGCCCAAGCTCTGCACCAAGCAGCAGCAGGACCTTAGGATGAGCTACTGCAAACTTCTGAGGCTCCAACTGCTCTCCTGGAAAATGGAGATGATACAGTCCCTGCACATGGGAGCTGGGAGGGACTCAGTAAGAGGACATGTGCAGGGGCATCTCTGGCACCCAGTAGGTGGGAGGGCCCAAAACGTCCTGGCTGTGATTACCCTGACTACTGTATCGCATTCACACTCATTTGGGGGCATTTTGAGATCTAAACGGAGGTGTATTTTACATTAGCTGTGATAAGAAGGCCTCCGGTCCTCCTTAAATTGGCAGCCTCTTTTTCAGAGTTGGGGATGAACAAATTAAGTGAGGCCTCTTGTAATTGGTGGGGACTAAGTTTTACTAAATAAGGTATTACCCCCCCCCCAACACACACACACACACACACTCCTGAAAAGGCAGATCCTCCCCTAAGGCCCCCTAAGGCCCTAAGGCCCCCATCTTCCCATTCCCCCAAGGCTCGGGGCACTCACAACTCCGTGTCCTCCAGGGCTGGCGGGCGCTCCAGCGCCTGCCTCCTCCTCCTCACGGCCCCCAGAATCTTCTTGCGGGGCCCCAGGGGGACGCTGATGCTGCGGAGGTCAAGGTCGGAGCACAGCATCAGGGCCTCCAGGTCGATCTTCTCCTGCCGCAGGAGGGAGGTGAAGTCCTCCATGTGCAGGGAGGCCAGGAAGGTCTCCAGGGGGCTGGTCTCGGGCTCCAGGTCCTCATCCAGGCCCAAGTCCAGCTCGTCCCAGGGCAGCTCCTCCCCGCAGCTGCGGTCCTGCAGGCTGTTGGCACTGCCCAGGCTGTCGTCGTCCAGGCTGGGGGAAGCTCTGCAGCCGGCCTCGCGGGGCGCCCTCGGCGTCCTCGCGGCCCAGCCCGTGCAGCCCGCTGCTCAGGTAGTTCCTGCGGAACACCATGGTGCCCAGGCCGGGGCGGGTAAACAGGGAGTCGTGGCCTGAGTCGGTGCTGACCTCCGAGTGGGCAGGCTCGGCCGCCAGCGTGGCACGGGAGACGCTGTCCTCATCCGAGAGGAACATGTCCCGGAGCGGGGAGCGGCCCCACTCCTTGGGGTTGGCGTAGGTGCCCTGGCGCACGAACATCACGTCGCTGCCCAGCTGCAGGCCCGAGAGCGAGCGCACGCTCTTGCGGCCGTCCTCGGAGATCTTGAAGGTGCCCTCGCCGCCCTGCTTGCGCCGCTCCAGCTTCCGCTGGATCTTGCCCTTGCCCCTGGCCGTGCCGTGCAGCGTGGCCTGCGAGTAGGGCAGTTGGCTGCCCAGCGCCAGGTGCTGCAGCCGGCGGCTCAGGGTGCTGGACGTGAGGCTGGAGAAGCTGAGCGCGTCGGAGCGCTCGGCCCGCTCGCGGCGGTAGCGCCGCTCCATGCGCTCGTGGTGCTTGCGCTGCATCTTGGCGCACTCGCGGATGCGCCGCTCGGCCTCGCGGAAGGCCTTGTCCTTCAGCTTGCCCACCAGCTTGGGGTTGAGGCTGCTCTGCTTGGCGGCGATGGAGTCCAGGTAGCGCACGCACTCCATGTGGCCCTTCATCGCGGCCATGTCCAGCGGCGTGTGGTAGTCGTTGTCCAGGCACCAGATGTTGGCCCCGAAGGACACCAGGAAGGACAGGCAGTGCAGGTGGCCGTTGGAAGCTGCCAGGTGCAGGGGCGTGTTGCCCCAGATGTCACACTTGTCTGGGTCACCCCTGCAGGGAGGACACGCAAGGAGGGGTGATGAACCCACGGCCAGCGGCCCTGGCTGCAGACGCGGGGAGCTCCCGGCCCGCTTGGGCGACCCCGGGGGGCGCACCGGGAGGACCCGAAGGCCCCGCCCGAGATGTCTCCTCTGACTCCTGGAGATGCCAGACCTACCTAGGGAGAGCCGGGGGAGAAGGGGTGGAGGTGGGGGTGGAGGTGGGGGTGGAGGTGGAGGTAGAGGTGGAGGTGGAGGTGGGGGTGGAGGTGGAGGTGGAGGTGGAGGTGGGGGTGGAGGTGGAGATGGGGGTGGGGGTGGAGGTGGGGGTGGAGCAGAAATAGCCCCAGGCCCGCAGGGGGTGGGGCGACAGGAAAGGCGGGGCCGGGGCGGGGCCTTCCCCAAGAGAACTGATGGCTGGGAATCTCAGGGGATAAATATTTGATGCCCAGAGAGAAAGGAGTGAATTATTCATGGAGCCCAGCGGGGAGCTGGCCCAGAGAGGTGGTGGGCCAGGGCCGCGTCTGGGTCTCTAGGCAGGCGCGGTGGTGAGTGTGGCTGAGGGTACAGGGGTGACCTTAAAAAAGGACACAGGAGACTGGTGGGTGCTGAGCCTGAGCCCCGGGGGGAAGGTATGTGAGGGTGCGTGCCAGTGTGTCAGCGGGCACGGCCATGTCTGCAGGGAGCGGGGCCAGGCCTGGCAAGGCTGCGTGTGAGAGCAGGTGTCGGGTCTTGGCCTGGGCTGGGAGGGGAGTGTGGGGGCAGCCAGCACCAAAGCGGAGGAGGAGGCAAGTGTGCAACCTGGGCCCAAGAGCCCTCCCTTCCTGGGGCTGCCCTGTCATTGGGAGCCTTACAGGCAGGCTGGCTTGTGCCTGCCGAGGGGACCCACCCAGCATCTTCCCACACCCTCCACACCAGATTGCGCCCCTTGGGAGCCCGGCGGCTCCTCCAAGCTCTCCCCTCCCACAGGGGCCTGGCTCAGCACCCCTGCCTTACACTAATGAGGCCCTGAGGCCACTCCGCATGGCTGGAGGAAGAATCATTCCCTTGTCTCAACAGCTTTCCCCACAACCCCCTCCTCATTTCCCCTACTGGTCGCCAAGTCCTGCAGGACAATGTGGCGAGGAGCTGCTTGGCATCTGGCCCACACCCCTTTCAACACCAAGCCTTGCTCTCTGTAGGAGTTGGGAGGTTTGGTGCACTGGGAAGCCACCCTTTTCCGTGGACCTCTCTGATGGGAGGCAGGATGGCAGGACCGCTGTGTGCTCTCTTGGTGCGGGAAGGGCCAGTCTTGGCTTCTTGGAACATGGCTCAGCAGCCTGGTCTTAGAGCCTGCTCCCACCTGCCGCAGGCCTGAGGAGAGCCTCAGAGGGAGGACAAGGGGGTTCCCCCCCACCACATGTTCAGGGCTCAAGCCAGCATTTGGCACCAGGGCCAGCTGGGCCCCTTGCCGTCCACTGTGATTTCCCAGGGCCTAAGACGTTCATATGAACCCTCCTGGGGCATGTCCTCCTGGGGGCATGCTTTCCACTCCTTTTCCCTGTCCAGGCTGCCCAGGTGTCCAGTTCAACCAGGTGACCTCTCTGTAGGAAACTGTGGAGGCTGGGGAAGCTGTCCACAGTGTCGTTCAGCCCCAAGAACCTACATCAGTGGCCCTGGATCCTGAATTCCTCCATTGCTACCTTCACATCCCTTCCCTGGCCCTGACGCGTGGACTCTATGCCCACTCCTCCTCCCAGACAACTCCTAAGGGCAGGAGAGGGAGCCCATTATGGAGGAGGGGCAGAGAGGGAGTTATAATGAGGTGGCTGCACCCACTGACATTTGGTGCTGGAGACGGTGCCCATAAATCCCAAGAATGAGCCGGGAGAGAGCTGAACAGGGAGGTGCAGCACTGGCTGGGAGAGCCCTCTGGCCCTGGGCTGGGAGAGGGCCCTGAGGAGCCTCGCTTTGCACCACTTCTCCCCCTACTCTTCGATCCCCACTCTTGCTTCCTGGTGACACCCACCCAGGAGACCAATCCCACCTCCCCCTCACTCTGCAGCCCCTCCCGCAATCATGGACCCCAAATCCCAGTCCCTCCCCTCCTAGCCCCACATCCAGGTCACAAGTGTCACATGCCTCGGGTTGTGCGGCCCTCCCACAGCTGCCAGGCTCCGGGGTCCCCCTTAGTTGGGGTAGAGAAGACAGCGGCTCAGAGGAGGGAGGCGGAGGATAACTTGGAGTCTTGGGGAGTGTGTCTCAGGGGACTGGAGGGGCCTGAAGACTCTCTTCCCTTCCACCGGGGGGCTCGGGCAGGGACAGGGTGGGTACTCACCCCCGGCTCACGATGAGCCGCAGCGACTCCAGGTTGCCGTGGTAGGCAGCCCAGAGGGTGGGAGTCATGCCGTCCTCGTCGGGGGCGTTCAGCTCCTTCCTGGTGGCCTCTTTGAGGAGCTCCAGGTAGCCGTCCCGGGCCGCCCGGTGGTACTGGTCGTTCATGGCGCCTGACTCGGACGGGGTGGGCAGGGGGCACGGGGAAAGGCCCCCCGCGGGGGAGGGCGGCGGGGTTAGGGCTGAGGCATGGGGCTGGAGGAGGGGGCCGAGCAGGGCCCGGGGCCGCCAGCCCCCGCTGCCGCACACGGAGGTTGCGGAGCGCCAGGGCCGCCGCGGACATCTGAGCCGCGCACCGGGGGGGGGGGGGGGGGGGGGGGGGGGGGGGGGGGAGGATCTCCCGCCGCCAAGGGAGCCGCCCCCGGGCTGCCCCTGGGTCCTAAACACCCTGCTCCCGAGCGCACCGGGGCGACCCACGCGACACCCTGCCCTCGCCCCAAAAGCGGTCACCCCAGCGCCCCGGCCCATGAGGCCCAGCCTGGGGACGGGCCGAGGTCTGTCCTCACTGGAGCCCCGGCTCTCCGGCTCCCGTCGAAGGAAGGGGCCAAGGACTGGGCAGCGGTGTCTGCGGGCAGTCTGGATCCCCTAGGACAGCGGGCCAGGGGCGGGGAGGAGGACTGCGCCCCGACAGCCAGGAGCACCCGAAGGCCTGGCTCCAGGCGCCTCGGCCGCGCGGGGTCTGCGGGCCGCGCTCCAGCAGGGGGCGCTGGAGGACTGAGCTTGCTCCGGGAGCCCGACTTCGCCGCGGAGCCCCCTGCGGGGAGCGATGGGGGAACAGGGAACTCCGACCCCTGGGAGGGTGTCGGGGAAAGGGGCACTGGGGTGCCAGAGGAGCACGAAGGTAGAGGGTGCGCTGGGCCTGGGAGGGCGTCGGAGTCCCTGCGGGCCGTTGGGGGGTCTGCTGAGCATCAGCGCTCGCGGCTCTGGACGGCGGGGACCGCGGGCACCGCGGGGCGCGAGGGCGCGGTGGGCGCCAGGGGCGGGGTGCCCTCTGGGTGCCGCAGTGCGGGGCCGCGCCCCAGGTGACGGGACGGCGGGGGAGGGGGCGCCTCTAAACGGGTAAATATAAATCTTACCTTATCTGGCTCCCGCGCTCTCTTCCCCAAATTCAGCTCGGAGAAAAGATGGATCATGTGAGTGGGACTGAGAGATTTATGGAGCTGAGCTCCCGCGGCTGTAAATCACCCTGCCCTCCCCAGTATAAAGCGCCCGTACAGCCCGGTGTGGGGCAGAGGAGACGCTCGCCGCCCCCTGGCCCCCGGCTCAGCGCGGGCTCCCGGACCAGCCAGGTGGGTGCCCGGACCACACGGACGGCCTGGGGAGCGGGGACGTGGGACGGGGCCCGACGGGGCTGCCGCCGCCTCTCCTGCGCTCGGTCGTCGAGGGAGAGACCCCAGGGTCCGCTTCTCCCTTGCGTCTCCCCAGCGCATCCTCCACCACCGCAGCTTCTCCATCCCTAAACCCAGGGATAAGACGGGCGAAGGACAGCGCTCGGGGTGACCTGGTCCTGTCCGCTCCTCCCCCGCAGTGACCCCTCCCACCTCCCCCATCGCCCCTGCCATGTCGGAGGACTCGGCCCCGGGCCCCGAGGAGAGCCCGCCAGCGCCCCGGGCAGGCTCCCGCGAGGTGTGGAAGAAGGGCGGCCGCCTGCTGTCCGTGCTGCTGGCCGTGAACGTGCTGCTGCTCGCCTGCACGCTCATCAGTGGCGGCGCCTTCAACAAGGTAGCGGTGTACGACACCGACGTGTTCGCGCTGCTCACCACCATGATGCTGCTCGCCTCCCTCTGGATCCTCTTCTACCTCTTCCGGACCGTGCGCTGCCCCGACGCCGTCCCCTACCGGGACGCGCACGCCGGCCCCATCTGGCTCCGAGGTGCCCGGGGAGGTGGTGGGGGGGAGTGGGGGGCAGGCGAGGAGCCAGAGGCTGCGACCCTCAGAGGAATTGTGGAGTGCGCCTCACGGTAGGGAGCTGAGAAATTGGGGGTGGGGGTGTGGGGGAGGCAGATGTGGCTGAAGACCAGACGGGCTGCAGTTGGAAGAGAAGAGGAAGAGAAACAGTCTTGGGAGAAGAATGAAGTGAGGGATGGAGAACTTCTTTGCCCTTCCTAAAGATTGCAAAGGGATGGTCATGGGAGAGCCTTTGATGGAGAGCAGAACAGATGACCGCTGCAGCTGAAAGAACCCACCTGGGCCCTTCTGCCAATCTATGCAGCCCCAAAGACATAGGGGCTCAATAGGATGTCTGTCCATCCATCCACCCTCTCAGTCCTATACTCATTCTCCACCCACTCATTCATCTTTCAATCCATCCGTTCACCCATCCTCTATCCATCCATCCATCATCCAACTATACACCCATCTGTCCATCCATCCATCCATCCTGCATCCTCTCACCCAGGCTGTGTTTGTCATCGTCCAGGTGGGTGGAAGGAGTGTTCTTGAGTGTGGTGGAAAGGAGCCAACACCTGACATGAGATCAGGAGATCTCCACTCTTCTACCCTGAGCAATCAAGTAACATGGGGATAAGACTGTAGCATGGATCACCTGAACCCATAAATCTGAAAGCACTTGGTAATGAATTAATATCCAAATGTGAGCTCCTACTTAGGGGTCCCGTGATTTCATTTCGACCAAAGCAGTGCCAGTATCAACATCTAGGATGTCTGAGTTGTGGCAGCTGCCATGCCTCCTAGAACCTGGCTTGCCCTCCCTGAGTGCCTGTAGAAGGCATCACTTTCAGCCCAGGGTCCTGCTGTGAGCATGGCTGGTTTGGCTTCAGCTATTATCCATATGTTCTATATTTGTTCAGGAAATAGGGTGTCCTGTACCTGGGATTTTTTTCAAACAAGTTCAAGTATATTTATTTTTATTTGTTGCAAACATAACACTCTGAAAGATCTTCTGATTGAGCTGAGGCAGGACTGGTCTTACATGGAACCAGAACAGATCTCAGCCCTCCACCATGACCAGAATGACCACACATAGGGTTCCCTCTCCTGAAAAATCACCCCCGATGTGTGGATTTCCATAATTCAACACATTCGTGACTTTGGTACTTAGGAGAGCTTTATTTTTTTACATTGTACGGGTTTGAAGAATACTCAGGTGAAATGAAAATACAGACTCCCTTACATCACCAAATACCATGACAAGGATTTGTTGGCAACCAAGCGAGGGTTGCAAGGCAACAAAGGATGGGGATGGGGCAGGGGATATTGCCAAAGGGAGGTGAGAAGCCACCAGAGATTCTCTCTTCCTTGGACAAGACTCAGGCTGGCCTCACTCCTAGGAATAAATAGCTAGACAGTCAAATTTCTACCTGGGGGGGAAAAAAAAAGAACAGCAACCACAACAAAAAAGCATCAAGAGTTTACACGTAACATTTTGCAAACTCTGAAAGAAGAGAACTATTTTATACAAATTGTCTCATGGAGAGAGAGAAAGCTCCTGACTCATTTTGTAAAGCTAAGAGAAATGTGGTAGGTTGGTGAGGCTCTTGAGGTAGAAGGAATGTACTGTGGGGTTTGGACATGGGCACCCCAGAGTCTGGCCCATCTGCAGAGTGAATGACCTCCCCCACTCTCTCTCAACACAGACTTACTTTCTCTGGGTCTCCGCTAAAGACTGTATTCACGTCCATCTGGATCTGACCCGGTGAGTGCTCAACATCCATGCCCGCGGAGCATGAGCAATGAGGGCTTTCCAACCTGGCCTGGGGCTTCTTTCTGTACCCTGGGTGGGGCTTCAGCCAAGGCCCCTTGGCTCTGTCAGCCTGATTCCACCACTCTGTGCTGTGTTGTGTGTATGTGTGTGCCGACACACTCATACCTATGTGTTTTGGTGGGATGGGTTATATAGTGCACTATACGTGCTTTCTTTCTTTTTTTTTTTTTTAAGATTTATTTATTTATTTATTCATGAGAGACACAGAGAGAGAGAGAGGCAGAGACACAGAGAGAGAAGCAGGCTCCATGCAGGGAGCCCAACGTGGGACTCAATCCCGGGTCTCCAGGATCACACCCTGGGCTGAAGGCAGGCACTAAACCACTGAGCCACCCAGGCTGCCCTATATGTGCTTTCCTGTAGGAGAGGGAGCAGTAGTGGCCTGAGCCCCTGGACACCCCCCTGGCCCTCTCTTGGGTGGCATTCTGGCCAGACTAAGTGCTCCTTCCAAACTCAGCCTCTCTGCTTACATAGGGGGCCTGACTGCTTTCTTACCTCCCAACATCATCTCCCAGTATAGCTCCCCAGCTCTCCATCTCCCCAGGGACCCACAATAGGCCAGACACTCACTGGCCTCTTTGCTTCCTCTCCCCAAACAGGTGTGGTCTCATGTTCACCCTCACCACCAACCTGGCCATCTGGATGGCAGCCGTGGTGGACGAGTCCGTGCACCAGACCCACTCCTATGATAGTTCCCACAGCAACACCAGCCACCTTCGCCTCGCTCCTGACCGTGAGTGTCCAGTTCAGATTAAACCTGGTCCCAGGACTTCCAGGCCTTAGTCTGGGTGCTTGTCTCCCTTGCCCAGGAGAGCCTCCTGCTCCAGACTCTGTCTCTGAAGACAGAGTAGGTCACACCAGAAGGAGGGTGCCAGGGGGCATATTCTCTTTCCAGAGGATGTAGCCTTGGCCCCACTGTTCAGGACTCCATCCCACCAAAGAAGGGATTTGGGCTCCAGGATGAAAGGGCGAGGGTGATCAAAGTGGAGGGAAGGAAAGGGAGGCAGGTAGAGTGGCTCAATGGTGGAAGCATGGGACAGAGTCTGGCAAGGAGAAGGTAGAAATAATAATCACAATGATAATAGTGACCGTTTTCTGAGCTCTGTATGTCAGGTGCTGTGCTGAGTGTCCTAAACACTCTACTTACTTAACCCTCACAACTTCCCAATGAGATGGATACTTTTTTTTTTCTTTTTCAGTGAGAGAGAGAGAGAGAGAGAGAGAGAGAGAGAGAGAGAGAATGTGTGTGTAAGAGTGGGGATAGGGGAGGGGCAGAGGAAGAGGAGAGAGAGAATCTTAAGCAGACTCGGCACTGAGCATAGAGCCTGGCACAGGACTCAATCTCATGACCCTGAGATCGTGACCTGAGCCAAAATCAAGAGTGTGAAGCTTAACCAACTGAGTCCCAAAATGAGTACTATTAATATCTCCATTTTACAGATACAGAAACTGAGGCCTAAAAGGTGAAATAATTTGCAATATTTACAGAGCTACACTGAAGAATAGAGTCCACAGTCTCCCTGGGCCAGTTCTCTGGACTTCGGTAGCTCCCCTGCCCCACCCCACTAACCAGGACCAGACTAGATGATTATGTACATATGGATTTTGTCCAAAGACACACACATACTCACTGTGGAAGTGTCCAGGAATGGCAAGAATGGATCAGTCTAGCAGGACCGGGGGGGGGGGGAGTCTAGCAGGACTGATAAAGGGTCACCTTGCACACACAGAGGGCTCCTGATGATGGTTAAAAACCAACCTGGAGGGGGCACCTGGGTGGCTCAGTCGGTTAAACATCCAACTCTTAATTTTGTTTTTGTTTTTTTTAAGATTTTATTTATTTATTCATGAGAGACAGAGAGAGAGAGACAGAGAGAGAGAGAGGAACAGACACAGGCAGAGGGAGAAGCAGGCTCCATGCAGGGAGCCAGATGTGGGACTCGATCCTGGGTCTCCAGGATCACACCCTGGGCTGAAGGTGGTGCTAAACTGCTGCGCCACCCAGGCTGCCCCCAACTCTTAATTTTGGCTCAGGTCATGATTTCAGGGTCATGAGATCAAGCCCCAAGTTGGGCTCTGTGCTGGCTGGGCATGGAGCCTGCTTGAGATTCTCTCTCTCTCTCTCTCCCTCTGCTGCTCCCTCTGCATATACATATGCTGTCTCTGCTCTCGCTCTCTCTCTCTCAAACAAAACCAAACCAAAAAAACAACCCAGAGAGGTGGCCAATTTAATATGCTGGAGTCCCAGGGCGTAGAGAGGGATACTGGGAAGGTACTTGCCCTGGGGTTGGGAGCCAGGTCAATAGCTCTGCCATTACAAGCCACTTTACGTCAGTGAGCCTCAGTTTCCACATCTGCAAAACCAGTGGGAATAGTTCTGGGGATCAAAAGAGATGTTTGCCAAGATCCAAGACATTCTATAAAGTGCACTCGGGACACAGGACAAGATTGCTACAGGTGTGCCACAAACCAAAATGACAGGAGGTCACACGTGGGCCAAGCAGCTCACCTTCTGGGCTGAGTCAGATGCTGGGGAGAGCTGCGAGGAAGCTGGAATTTCCGGGGTTCCCAGGAGGGCCACCATCTATCGGGACCAGAACCTCACCTATTTTGGGGATCCAGGGATGGTTACTGGTTGGGAAGGATTGGAAATGTCTGCCTGAAGGAATGGAATGGGATGAAGCGGCCAGAATCTGCGGTTCAGGCTTTTATTTATTGAGCACTGGCTACTGTTTACTGATGTGCCCCGGTCTCTGGTGCACAGTGGGTGCTCAGTAAATCCCTGGGGATTGAGTGAGCCAGCCGGGCCCTGTGCGAGCACTTCGGGATACGGTGGTGAGCATAGCAGCCAGTGATTCCACCCTAACAAAAGTCACAGTTGAGAGGTGAGGTCCTTCAGATGGGGTGCCTCCAGGAAGGTGGGAGGGCAGTCCCACTCTGTGCCCCTCTCTCCACAGCGGAGCGAGCGGGCAGCTCGGTTGGAGGAGACTGTTCCTGCAACACGGCCATCTGCCAGATTTTCCAGCAGGGCTACTTCTACCTGTATCCCTTCAACATCGAGTACAGCCTTTTTGCCTCCACCATGCTCTATGTCATGTGGAAGAATGTGGGCAGACTGCTGGCCTCCTCCACCCACGGCCACGGCCACACCCCATCCCAGATCAGCCTCTTCCGGGAGACCTTTTTTGCTGGCCCGATCCTGGGCCTGATGCTCTTCGTGGTGGGGCTGGCTGTCTTCATCATCTACGAGGTCCAAGTGAGTGGAGAGGGGGGCCGCCCCGAGCAGGCCCTGGTCCTCTACTACAGCTTCAACATCATCTGTCTGGGGCTCATGACCTTGGTCAGCCTGAGCGGCTCAGTCATCTACCGTTTTGATCGCCGGGCCATGGATCACCATAAGAACCCCACTCGAACCCTGGATGTGGCGCTGCTGATGGGTGCCGCCCTGGGCCAGTACGCTATCTCCTACTACTCTATTGTAGCTGTGGTGGTGGGCACACCCAGGGACCTACTGGGGGGGCTCAACCTAGCCCATGCTCTGCTCATGATTGCCCAGCACACCTTCCAGAATGTGTTCATCATCGAGAGCCTCCATCGGGGACCACCTGGGGCTGAATCTCATGATACCACCCCCAAGGAGTCCTGCCATGGCCTTACCTTTGCCAACGTGGATGCCCTCCACACCTTGCCTGCCTGCCCACCTACTCCCAGGCTGGTTGGCACCAGCCATGGCCTTACCTTTGCCAACATTGATGCCCTCCACACCTTGCCTGCCTGCCCACCCACTCCCAGACTGGTTGGCACCAACCCAGGGGGACCTCAGGAAGCAGTGGCCATCATCTTGGCCCCCAGGAGCCACTGGAGACGCCGGTGCCTGAAGGACATGTCTCTGTTTCTTCTGCTCTGCAATGTCATCGTGAGTAACTGGGGGGTGGGAGAGAGGAGATGGGGATAGGCTGAGGGGGAAGATAAGGCCAAAGAAGGATGCTCTTGGCCTTCTCTGTCTTGTCCCCAGCCCACTTGAGAATCCTACAGCTCTCTAGGAGAGAAGCAGGTTCAGAAAGAGTCAGATGTAGCCCCTGGGCAAACAGCATCTCAGGGCACAGAGAGAGAATGAAATCCCAGCCTTCCTGCATCTAGGCTGCATATGGAACTGGAGGGCTCCCGGGGAATGCTGACCTGGGGGCTGGGCGGAAGTGGCAGGGAGCTGTGAAGTGATGTGGAGGGTGGGTGCCCTCACCTCTCCATGGAAGGTGTGACTGCTCCTGGGAACTTGTGACCAGCTTGCTTCTCAGAATAATTGGAGCAGCATCAGGAAGTAGCAGAGACCAGCATAAGTGTGAGCACTCTCTTAGCAGAGTGCGGTGGAGGGCTGGCCTGGAAGGGGGGCATTCACAACAGCGCCCCCTCCCTGCTAATCCGGCAGAACCGCTTACTGAGAGAAACCCCTGTGCTAACAAGCCCAGGGCAGAAACACTCCATGAAGACACACACCCCGGTAAAAGAATACCCCTCATGTGGCTACATCCCAATGGAGAAATGCTCCGGTGTAGATAAAATCCCCTGGGGAGAAATTTCTAATATGCAAACATTGTGCCCATGTGAGTGCATCCCAAATAAAGAACACAGCTCTACTGAAGTTTAACTCAAGATAAAAATATAACAATAGCCCTTTTAGCTATAGTCTCCAACAGGAAAATATCCCTAATTTACGAAGAAACATGCTCAATGCGGGTCTATCCCGATGGAGAGCACATCTCCAGAGTGATTCCACCCCAGTGCACACAACATAAAATACACCAACAACCCTGACTTGAGTGCACTTGTAGTGTGTCCCCACTGTAAATACTGCCCAACCGACCGGTAATCTGTTAATAAAACGGGGGGGGGGGGCAGGGACGATCACCAATTTCTGACCCTCCAGCAGAAGCAATAAGGCTCAAAACCTCTATATATCTTGGGCTAGCCTGGAAGCCCACCTCAGCCTGGCCCTGCCCTCACCTTCCCCTGGGGGTGGAGGGGGGGCACGCCTGCAGGCTGGGAGCTACCTTCTGGGAGGCTGGTTTCACTCCAGGTACCTGTTCCTGGGTCAACTCTAGGAGCATCCTCTCCAATTCTATTTCATAGGACAGAAACAGCCTCAGAAAGGAGCTGTGTGTGCCCAAGGACACATAGTTCACTGGGGTTGGGGAAGTGGGGCTGGCCCAGAAGCCATTGTTCTTTGCCTTATACCCTATGCCTGAACTGTCTGAGCTCCAGCCAGAGATGAAGCAGGATTCCAGCATTAACATCCTCCCAGATCGCGGAAAGGAACAGACCTGGAGAACAGAGCTTTTGAGGGTGGTGGTGGGGTACACTTCTGGCTGGATCCTGACACCGCTGCCTGGGCCTGTCTATTTCTACCACCACAGTGCACACATCTCTCCAGGAGAGAGCTGCTGGTTTAGCCATTTGTACCCAATTCTCACATCATCTACTTTCCCTTCCTCCCTATCTGACAAATGAGCCATAATGACAGGGTAGGAGATGGGATCACAGGGGGAGCCCCAGCCTGGGGGTGAGCAAGTTCAGTTGGGCACCTATTCTGAACTCCTTAGTGAGTGCCAGGCCCTGCCCAAGATGCTAAGGTTCCCCACTCACTACCCCTCAGCCCTTGCTGTCCAACAAACTGGAGGGCTGGGACCCCCTTCCTATCACCTCCCAGCAAAGTCCACAGAAATAACCTACAAGTGGCCAGCAGGGGCCAGGTCCTGATGCTCCCCTCTCTCCCCACAGCTGTGGATCATGCCTGCCTTCGGAGCCCGCCCTCACTTCAGCAACACTGTGGAGGTGGACTTCTATGGCTACTCACTCTGGGCAGCCATCGTCAACATCTGCCTGCCCTTCGGCATCTTCTACCGTATGCACGCTGTCTCCAGCCTGCTGGAGGTCTATGTCTTGTCCTGAAGGCCCTCACAGAGACATGTAGGGGTGGGGCTCGGCTCATGTGCCCACTCAGAGACCCCCCCAGGAAAGAACCCCAGGCTGGCAGTCACTGTGCCACATTAGCACCCATTCCCCACAGGCCCCAGGGTAGAATTTTCACAAAAGTTATTTTTCCAGGATGAGTTTTTAAATCACAATCAGGACATACCCACCCACCCCAGTATAATCCTGGAACTTGGAGTGACCAGGGAGGGGAGACCTCTCCCTATAATATCCAGGACCAGGCAAGATCCAGAAGTGTCTGCAGCTCTGGCGCCACCCCTGACCCCAGCCCTGTGGCCTGGAGCTGGAACTGCCTGCAGTTTGCCCCCCCATACCCCACTTCTTGTCTCAGCCACCCCATCTGAGACGATCTAGGAGAAAATCTTGGAAGTCAGAGCTGGAAGGAACCCTGGAGATTTTCAGGTCTCCAGCTTTTCAGTGAGTGAGCCAAATCCGAGTTTCAGACTGGTTACAAACCTGTCAGCACCTGGGTGGCTGGGAGGGGCTGGACAGAGTACACGGGCTGCCATCTTCCTCTTCCCCTTATCCTCAAATGACAAATATGTTTATGTGTTCCACGAAGTATGAAAGGTTAAGAAAGATGGACCTAGTCCAGCTACCATTTTACAAAGGAAACTGAGGCCCAGAGAGGTAAAGTGACTTGCCCGAGGTCACAGAGCTAAAGAGAGCCAGAGCCTTTCTACTAAGGATCATAATTTTCCAACAGCAGAACTTCTTCTTCCTTAAATAAAATATTTCAAGAACCCAAGTGTATAACATAAACAGGGCTGTTCTAGTGTAAGAGGTGTTGGGGGACACAGAACCTTACTGCGTGGGTCCTTCCCTTACCCACCACCCCCACTCCCTGGGGGTGGCTGAGGCGAAGCTCTAGGGCTTCTAATCCCCCAAAGGCATGAATGAGATGAACTTAGCAGACACAGAACCTGAGAAAGCCAGGCAGAGACTGAAGAGGAGGCCCTGCCAGCTAGAAGCGGAGGAAGAATCAGTGGCCAGCACAGTCAGGTGAAGGGGGGGACCGGCTAGAGTGGGGACTGGGGTGCGGGCTAGGGTGGGAGAGGTGGAAGGAGGTGGGCAGGTCTCAGAGGCTGCTGCGGGATGTCAGGAGGGCCAGAGGGGGCGACTTCCCTCCTCCTCCGCCCCCTGTCCGGTCAGAATGAGGTCTCCTCTGCATCAAGGTCACGTTGGATTTAGGGAGAGACAGTGCAGTGGCGGGGTTGCTGCGTGACCGCACCCCTCCCGGGTGCTGGGTGGGGTACAGGAAAAGGCGACACCACACCTGGGAGGGGGTCCGGTCTGTTCCCTGCTCGGCCGCCAAAGGAAAGTGTGGCCTGAACCTCGCAAGGCGTTGCTGGGGCCTAAAGACGCTGCACCCCACCCTCCCCCACCCCCACCCCCACCCCCGGGGCGGGCCTCCGCGGGTCCTCTGACCCTGAGGCCGCCGGCCTGCACCGCCTCCGGCCCCGCCCGCCCGCCTCGCTATTGGCTGCACCTTCCGGGCTGGAGCCCCTGGCCGGGTAATTAACGGAGGATTAATGAGATCCCCAAAGTCAACAGAAAAATCGATGGGCCGAGGAGCCGGGAGCAGAGGCTGCGCGGTCCCGCGAGCGGAGGGCGTCAGGGGCGTCGGTGCGGGCGCAGGGGCCTGACCTGGCCCGACGGTCTGCGCAGCTCGCAGTTGCTGGTCGCCGGCCGCGATGCCCGCCGAGGCCTCAGGTAAGGCTCCCCGCGGCCCCGCAGGGCCCAGGAGCGCCCTTCGACTGCTGGTGGGACATTCCTGGCAGGCCCACCCTCGACATTCACACCTACTCCGCCCCAGATCCGGGGTTCGAGGACTAGGGGCTACAGAGATAAGGAAGGGAGTGCAGGATGATTCGTTGGAGGCCAACTCCTGGCCACCCCAGAACCAGCCCCACTCTGCCCTCCACCCCAACTCTAGCTCCGCGTACCACCTCCTTTCCGTGGATGGAGGGCACACAAAAGGTCAGCAGGGCGCGCCTCACCCCAGCGGGTCTGGGTGCGCACAGCCAAAAGGTGGGTGCAGAGGCCAGAAAGAAGCAAACACCCGGATGCCTTGGAAGGGGTGTGGGGTTGGAACTGCCCGGATGCCCGGTCTGAGGCATATGTGTAGCGGCTGCCCCAGGCCCCGAAGCCCCTCAAGTGACTCGTAGGGAAATCGTTGAGCTTCCAGCCTGTGCTCAGCAACCTCCTCCGGAGCTGGCCCTGCGCTCCTCACCAGGCGCCGCACCCCAACGACTGTGCTGCTTTCATCATCTCTCTGATCGCGACACACAAACCAGTTTGGTGTCTGGGCCCTCTCTTGGACTGGCCAAGGGAAGAGCCAGAGGGCGGCGGATTCCTCCTGGGTGTGCCCCCGCCCTCTTCCCCCGCTTCCCACCCCAGCACCCCGCCCTCCTCGAAAAAAATTCGCCACTTTCAGGGCTCCCTCTAGCGAAAGTTGGAGGGTTGGATTGGGGGTGGAGAGGAGAGGGAAGGACCCTGGAGAGAGAGGACCTGGAACCTAGTCCTCCAGTGTCCCCTCGAAGTCCAATCAAAAACCGCCCCTGAAATTCACCAGTAATCCTGATCCTTCCAGCCTCTCGAGGACCTCAGCAGAAGTGGAAGGAAGTGCACAAATAGCTAACACAGAGTTTTTTTGTATGCCAACCACGGCTCTACATAATTTATGTGCATTAAATCGTTTAATTTTGACAAAACCCCTTTGAGGTAGGTATTATGCGTTAAGTCCTTTGTTTATTCGTTGAGAAATCTTTACTGAGCATCTTCTGTGTCCCAGGCACTATTCTGTAGTTGTACATCCGTTTTGCATATGAGGAAACTGAGGCACAGAGAGTCTAAGTAGATTATCCAAGATCACAGATGTATTAAGTGCCAGAATCTGGGTTCTTTTCATTTTAAGATTTTTTATTTATTTATTTGAGAGAAAGCAGAAAGAGAACACATGAGTGGCGGGAGTGGGAGAGCAGAGAGAGAGGGTGAAGCAGGAAGCCCCACATGGGACTCTCTTGATCCCAGGACCCTGGGATCATGACCTGAGCCAAAGGGAGATGCTTAACTGACTGAGCCACCCAGGGTGCCCCTGAATCTGAGCTCTTTAGACTGTACTGCCCTGGGAGGACCAGGGAGATTCTGGGGATGACTGAAAAGGAGCAGTCAGGGTTGGGAGAAAAGGAGCAGGGAGGTGTCCCTATGAGCCTTATGCTTGCACAATTTGGGCAAGGGAACCTGGGAGGACGATAAAGATCATCTCTAACGTCTTCTGGGCTGGGCCAGGATGGAAAGCACTTAATGGGAAGGGTCTCTGTCCATGGCTTTGGTGCTGAAATTTCCCCCCAGAAATGGCAGAGTCCGTCAGCAAAAGCATCTTGCCTGTGCGAGCTTTGGAGGGTCCCAGTTAAGCAGGACCTGGTCTCTGCCCTAGAGGAGGAGTTCCTGGCCTTGAGGGGAGCCAGCCATGCCCAATGTACCTCACCAGGCAGGACACACCCGCTCTCAATAGATACTTGGGCAGGGAGAGAACAGGCACGGCAGAGGGACAGCAGGCTCCAGGAGTGAAGGGTGGAGACGGGAAGCCACACACAAGAAATGTGGAGCCCTGGACTCTCTGGCTGGGCCTGGATCAACACGGGGGCAGGTGCCCGGGTGTGAGAAGGGAGCTGGACAGAGAGGGGGCAAAGCTAGAACAAAGATGGAGAGAGGACTGGGAAAGGGGGACAAAATCATTTGTAGAATCTTTAAGAGAGGACTGAGTTTTATGATTCTATTTACCATAAGAGAACCACAGAAGGTATAAATATTGAGCAAGTTCACATGGGAGTGTGGGGGCTGGAGAGGCTGTATTTTAAAGCCAGATGTGGTGAGGGTCTTTTGGTGGTTACAGAGAGAAAAAAGCTGAAGCTCCTGAAGCTCAGAGTCCAGAGACAGAGACAGAGCAAAGCACAGTGAGTTAAAATGGAGCAAGCATGATAGGTGATGTTCCAGCAACAAGCACAGGGTCCAGTGGGGGCACCTAGTGTAGCCTTGGCGTGGGGTTCATGGAAGGCCTCTTAGAGAGTGGGGTTCTGCTCTAAGCTGCACTCAGCTGAAGGGCAGGGGCAAATGGTTGGGTGTGGGTAGACAGGGAGGTGAGCAAATGCCGGCACATTCTGGAAGCCGCAGCAGGAGGACACATCCCACAGCAGGGAATGGGGTCTGAGGACAGTGCTAGAGAGGTAAGTCAAGGCCAGACCAAGAAGCAACAGAAGCTAGCCTCCAAACCCGTACTAAACATGCACTGCTCGGTTTTGTTTTGAAAGTCTGTACAGGCCATGTGAGGTAGTTTGGACTTTATACTGAGGGCAAATGTTTGCTTTTTTAATTTATTTTTTAATCCAGGTATAATTAACATATAATGTTATATAGTTTCAGATGCACAATATAGTTCTATACATTTGCCAGTGCTCCTCAAGTGTACTCCCCATCACCTACTTCACCACCCCCCACCCACCTCCCTTCTGTAACCACCAGTTTGTTTTCTACCTTGAAGAGTCTGATGTTTCATGTCTCCTTTTTTCTTGTTTGTTCGGTTTTTTTTCTTAAACTCCACATATGAGTGAAATCTTGTGGTATTTGTCTTTCTCTGAGTGACTTATTTCACCTCAGCAATTTTGTTGCCTTTGTTGGACTCGCAGTAGGGGAGAGGCACAGTGGGTAGGGAGACCGGTCCAGGAGAGAGAGGAAGGGGCCCTGGACTAAGGTAGAGGTTGTGGTCCAGAAAAATCTAAGGGAGACTTATGGGCTAGACTGGACAGGCTTGGACCTGAGGTGTTGAGGGGTGAAGGGGAGAGACAAGGAGGGTACCTGGCTACCTCCTGGAAGAGGTAGGGATGAAGACACCACTCCAGTGAGTACAGGCCTCCTGCAGCCTGGAGGATAAGGATGGATTGCATTTGGAACCCTGGGCCCAGAGCACCAAGGATGTGAGGGCACTGGCAGCACCAAGGGAGAGCACCAGAGGTGGCGGTGATGGTGAGGGAGCTTCCCGGGTCAACTGAGAAGCCTCCCACAAGGACAGTGCCCTGAAGCACCAGGACATCCCCACTCTCTAGTTAGATTCAGCCCCATAAGGAATGGACACCTAAAGGGCCCACAGAGAGCATGCAGGACTCCAGGCTGGGGCTCTGAGCTACAGGTATGGGGTGACTCAATATCTTGGTCCCAGAAAAGGGTGACAGAGAGGCAGCCTGAGTGAAAGCTTGAGGAAGGTGAGAAAGTAGCAGGAGACATCCAGAGAAAGAGAAGTCAAGGATGGTATTCCCCATGTTGTGCTGGGCATTCATAGGTCATCCAGGAGTCGGGGGTGGGGGGGATGGTGCACATGGAAGTCATTTCTGTCCAAGTCTGGGGCATAGCATGCATGCTGATCCCACCTGTCCCATGGTCACGGCAGACATTGCAAATCAATCACAGAACTTTTCCCCCTACACCTTAACACACTTTAAAATCAATTTTAATCACACAAGTAATGTGCTTTTAGAAACTAGAGCATTGGGGTGCCTGGGTGGCTCAGTGGTTGAGCGTCTGCCTTCGACTCAGGTCATGATCCTGGGATCCTGGGATCCTGGGATCAAGTTCCACATCGGGCTCCCCACGGGGAACCTGCTTTTCCCTCTGCCTGTGTCTCTGCCTCTCTCTGTGTCTCTCATGAATAAATGAAATCTTTAAAAAAGCAAAACTGGAGCATTAAACCATTCTCAATCCTAGTGCCCTCCTTCCTTCCCCAGAAGAAACTCCTATTGTGAATCTGGTGGGTGTCTCCTAGACCTTTAAAAAGGAGTAGTTTTATATGTACCCATAATAGAGTATTATTTTAAATCACAGCACTCTTTCCCACCAAGCCCACACTCAGCCTCAGGATCCTTCTCAACAGAGCATGCTAGGCAACCATCACCCAACTAACTAGAGTCAGAACAAGAGAGGACACCTACTTGCTCTCCCTGCCTTCAGGAATGAAATTCCTCCTTCAAGTCCGCAGAACACAAGCTGCCTTCTAGTGGTGAAAAGTCACAGCCCTGGAAATTGTCCAGTGGCCAGACATGCTGCAAATGCCCCTGGCTCCCTTGACAGGCATTATTTTCCATCTTGGGATCAGGCACGGGGGCAGAAAGTGGGGGATAGCCCTCCTAGGGGTTGGGAGGGAGGTATTCCTCAAGCCAATCAAAATAATCCCTATGGTTTTTTGGAGCACGAGAATTTCCATAACCCCTGGTCTGATTGAACCTCCTCAGGTCCTGTAAAGTAGATAGGGCAGCTCCCGTTATTTCCAATGTCCGACCAGGGAGGGTGCAAAGCTTGCCCTAGGTTAGGAGCAGTTAGGAGCAGGGGTGGAATTGATGCCAGGACAGCCTGGCAGCCCACCAGGACCCTTTCTCCCCAGCCCCTTCTCAGGCTCCATCCACAGCCTCCCCAGAAGCACAGGAGACTGGAGCAGCCCCGGCCGGGGAGAACCAAGTGGATGTGGGGGCCGAGAAAACTGGAGCTCCTGCCTCGCCTCACCAGAAGTCCTGGCTGGTGCGGCATTTCTCACTGCTGCTGCGGAGGGACAGGCAGGCCCAGAAGGCAGGGCAGCTCTTCTCAGGGCTCCTGGCCCTCAATGTGGTGTTCCTGGGTGGAGCCTTCATCTGCAGCATGATCTTCAACAACGTGGCCATCACCCTGGGCGATGTGTGGATCCTGTTGGCTGCACTCAAGGTCCTGTCCCTCCTCTGGCTCCTCTACTACGTCGCCTGCACCACCCGCCACCCACATGCTGTGCTCTACCATGACCCTCATGCGGGACCCATTTGGGTGCGGGGTGAGTGTTGGGGCTCTGGTTGGATGGAGAGGGGTGGGGAAGGAGAGCCAGGTCCAAGGGAGGTGCCAACAGCCACCTGGCCCGGCCAGGCTCCCTGGTGCTCTTCGGCAGCTGCACCATCTGCCTCAATATCTTCCGAGTGGGCTATGACGTGAGCCACATCCATTGCAAGTCGCAGCTGGAACTCATCTTCCCTGTCATCGAGATGATCTTCATCGGTGTCCAGGTGACAGACCACTCCCATCCCCATGGCAAGGGCACACACACCCTACCTATGCTGAGAAACAGCCACACAGGCAACTACATACGGGGCCCAGGGTACGTACACACATATCACAGCCCCCCCCCCGCCACAAATGCCTGCTTCCATGTACCCATATCTACACACACCTACATGTACCTGCATCAGCACACCTGACATGTCACGAAATGCAGACACCTATAAATACATCTGCCCGGGCATACGTGCCTCTAACTAAATCTGCACCACCCACCTCCTGCCCCACGTATACAGAGCTACTCTTAGTAATGATCATCCCTCACACTGGAGTCCCTGTCCCATGCTGGGCATTGTGCTAGGCATCATCCTTTCTAATAAATAAGTAGGCATTTCCCAAGAGGTAGGTATTTTAACCTCATTTTAGAGCCGACAAGACTGAGGCACTGAAATATTTTGCCGCTGGCCCAAGATGATGCAGCAAGGAAACTGCAGAGCCAGGATTCCAATCCAGACTTCCTCACTGTCACTGTAAATACACACAAACAATAAGGGCACACACCCCGTGGTCCCACCACCACTACCCCCAGCCCCTGGCCTCAAGGCCCCATCTCTTTCAGACCTGGGTGCTCTGGAAACATTGTAAGGACTGTGTTCAGGTCCAGACCAATTTCACTAGGTAAGATGGGGCACCTTTTCTCCTTCTGATGCCTGGGGGTCCCTGTCCCCTGCTGGTGGCCATTCCCATAGCTTCCTTTGATAGAGTGTCCCTGGGGCTGCGGGTTAATCTGGGAAGGGGTCCCAGGTGGCTCCTAGGGCTGCCTCCCCTGAAGTCCTCATACCAGATGGGATCTGGCTTTAGGAAAGAGTGGTCACCCCAAAGGCAGTGATGATGAGGGTGGGGCACCTGGGGAACCAGCCAGGCTGTGTGGGCAAAGTATGGCACCTCCTCCAGGTGTGGCCTAATGCTGACCCTGGCCACAGACCTGCTGCTGTGGGTTCTGGATGTCACCAACGACTCCATGCACCACAAGATCAAGGCTGAGCTCAACGCCCTCGTGGAAAACTTCTCAGGTACGAGGAGACATGATCCCCCAGCCCCAAAAGTACACACACACACACACACACACACACACACACGTCTGGAGGCCAGATCATGACTAAACAATGGTACACATCCTGCCCTCATTCTGTGCCTGCCCCATCCGGTGCTAGCACCCTACAGCCCTGCTCCAGGCACCTGCCTCACTGTCAGCAAGGTAGCCACTAATCCTGGCTCAGCTATCCACTGATAAGTCCAGGTATGCACCGCACCCCTAGTATTTGCATTTTTACTTGCAAGAATCTAAAAAGGCTTCAGGACTGAAAGGAGTGTCTTCCTAACACAATTGCAGGTACCTGGACATAGCAGGAGGGATAGAAGATGTCTGGGCATAAAGAACTCCTCAGATAGTTCCAAGTGCCCAATCCCCTACCTGCACAGTCTGCCCTTAGAGGCTATATCCCACAACCCTACATGAGGGACTCAGCCACACCTGTATGTATAAAGCACCCCCCGCAGGTGGCATCACCATCCTGACCTGTGTGCAGCCACACCTTCCCAGCACATTCACGCATTCACACACCCACCGCAAAAGTCACGACCCGCCTGTGTACTGTGGACATTCTTTACACTCAGATACGTTTTTCAGAAGAGCTGTGCAAAGAGAATTTTTGGCAAATGACATCACAGATTCTTTTATTATTAAAAATATTCGAACATACAGATGAGTGAAAGAACGGGATATACTCATCACCTAGATATAATAATTATTAGCATTTTGCAGGATTTATTTCCATTTTTTGCTGAATTATATTATGGAGATCATAGCATTTCATCTCAAAACATTTTAACGTGCATCTCTTTATTTAAACAAAAAAGATTAATTAATTTATTTGAGAGAGGGGCACCTGAGTGGCTCAGTGGATGAGCGTCTGCCTTCAGCTCAGGTTGTGATCCCAGGGTCCTGGGATCAAGTCCCGCATCGGGCTCCCCACAGGGAGCCTGCTTCTCCCTCTGCCTATGTCTCTGCTTCTCTCTGTGTCTCTCATGAATAAATAAATAAAATCTTTTTTAAACATGTATTTGAGGGCAGCCCGGAGTGGCTCAGCAGTTTAGCGCCGCCTTCAGCCCAGGGCCTGATCCTGGAGACCTGGAATTGAGTCCCACATCGGGCTTCCTGTGTGGAGCCTGCTTCTCCCTCTGCCTGTGTCTCTGCTTCTCTCTCTCTCTCTCTCTCTGTGTCTGTCATGAATAAAGAGATAAAATCTTTTAAAAAATAAAAATAAAAATTTATTTGAGAGAGAGAGAAAGCAGAGGGGGAGGGACAGAGGGAGAGGAAAGAGAGTCCCAAGCAGACTCCATGCTAAGTGCAGAGCCCAATGGGGGGCTCGAGCCCTCGACTGTGAGATCATGACCAGCGCCAAAACCAAGAGTTGGATGCTTAAACCAATTGAGCCACCCAGGAACCCCATGCATCCCTTTATTTTATTTTTCTTTAAGATTTTATTTATTTATTCATGAGAGACACAGAGAGAGGCAGAGACATAGGCAGAGGGGGACACAGGCTCTCCATGGGGAGCCTGATGCGAGACTCGATTCCAGGACCCTGAGATCATGACCTGAGCCAAAGGCAGACACTCAGCCACTGAGCCACCCAGACATCCCTCCCATGCATCCTTTATTTTTTTAATTTAGATTTATTTATTTATTTATTTATTTATTTATTTATTTATTTATTCATGAGAGACACAGAGAGAGAGAGAGGTAGAGACATAGGCATAGGGAAAAGCAGGCTCCATGCAGGGAGCCTGATGTGGGACTCGATCCTGGGACACCAGAATCACACCTTGGCCGAAGGCAGGCACTAAACTGCTGAGCCACCCAGGGATCCCCCATGCATCCCTTTAAAACAAGTCTATTTCCCTACACTACCTCAATGCTATTATAATTTCTAACAGAATTCCTCAATATCATCTCCATCCTCTATCTTCATCCATCTGTATTCGACTATAGATATATGATCTATATTCAATTTTCTCCAACCAGCCTATGAAATGTCCTCTACTAGTGTGTTCAAACACACAATGCATTTGTTTGTTGCATCTCTTAAGTCTCTGTTTTCCTAATGGCATTGAGGTTTGTCAGGCTGCTTCCTAGTGGTGGCATTTGACTTGTTCTCCTCTTTCCTGCTTCATCTGCAAACTGGAAGTACGAACCAAAGTCTTGATTCGATTTGGGTTAAACACTCTGGGCACCAGTGTTTCCCAGGGGGTGCTGTGTGCTTTGCAGGGCACCTCATGGCAAGGCAAGATGTCTGATTTCCCCAGAGTGAGTGCTGGGCAGCATTCAGGTACAGCAGCCAGATCCTCCTGTTATAAAGTTGTAGATTTCCCCTTGTGCCCAACCAGTAATCCGTAGAGTGACATATGGCCCCAAAGACACCATGCGCTGAATGCTTTAAGAAAGCTTGGCAGGGATCCCTGGGTGGCGCAGTGGTTTGGCGCCTGCCTTTGGCCCAGGGCGCGATCCTGGAGACCCGGGATCGAATCCCACATCAGGCTCCCGGTGCATGGAGCCTGCTTCTCCCTCCGCCTGTGTCTCTGCCTTTCTCTCTCTCTCTGTGACTATCATAAATAAATAAAAAATTAAAAAAAAATTAAAAAAAAAAAAGAAAGCTTGGCATTGGGGCGCCTGGGTGGCTCAGTGGTTGAGCATCTGCCTTCAGCTCAGGGCGTGATCCCTGGGTTCAGGGATGGAGTCCCTCATCAGGAGGGAGGGAACCTGCTTCTCCCTCTGCCTGTGTCTCTGTCCCTCACTCTGTGTCTCTCATGAATAAATAAATAAAATCTTTTTAAAAAGCAAGCAAGCAAGCAAAGCAAGGTTGGCACTGGGGCATCTGGGTCAGTTAAGCTAAGCATCAGTCAGTTAAGCATCTGCCTTCAGCTTGGGTCTTGGTCCTGGGGTCCTGGGATCAAGCCCCAAGTGGGGCTCTCTCCTTGGCAGGGGACCTGCTTCTCTCTCTCCCTCTGCCTGCCACTCTGCCTATTTGTGCTCTCTCTCTCTGTCAACTAAATAAATAAAATCTTATTAAAAAGAAAGAAAGAGGGGCACCTGAGTGGCTTAGTGGTTGAGCATCTGCCTTCGGCTCAGGTCATGATCCTGGGGTCCTGGGATTGAGTCCCACATCAGGCTCCCTCGCAGGGAGCCCGCTTCTCCCTCTGCCTGTGTCTCTGCCTCTCACTCTGTGTCTCTCATGAATAAATAAATAAAATCTTTAAGAAAGAAAGAAAGGAAAGAAAGCTTGGCACCTGAATCTGGAATCCCTTTGTGAAGATATGACCATCCTATGATTTCTGATTTCTACCTCTGGGCCTCAGTTTCCATGTCTGTAAAATGGGTGGCTGGGTTCCTTCCACCTCTGGCAGACTCCAGGGGTATGGAATTGATTTGTGCAGCTGGTCTACTCCAGGCAAGGCCCCCTGTGCAACTGTCTCTCCCCTTGCCCCCCAGGCAATGACACCAACACCTGCCTGTGTCTCAATGCCACGGTGTGCGAGGTCTTCCAGAAGGGCTACCTGATGCTCTACCCCTTCAGCACCGAGTACTACCTCATCTGCTGTGCTGTGCTCTTTGTCATGTGGAAGAACGTGGGCCGCCGCCTGGCACCCCACCCAGGTGCCCACCGCGGCACCCCTCCCTTCCACCTGCACGGGGTCATCTTTGGGCCACTGCTGGGCCTGATGGCACTGGTGGCAGGTGTGTGCGTCTTCGTGCTCTTCCAGATCCAAGCAAGTGGCCCTGCCATTGCACGCCAATACTTCACCCTCTACTATGCCTTCTACATAGCTGTGCTGCCCACCATGAGCCTGGCATGCCTGGCGGGCACAGTCATCCACGGGCTGGAGGAGCGAGAGCTGGACACGCTCAAGAACCCCACCCGCAGCCTGGACGTGGTGCTGCTCATGGGCGCAGCGCTGGGCCAGATGGGCATCGCCTACTTCTCCATCGTGGCCATCGTGGCCACCCATCCCCATGAGCTGCTCAACCGCCTCATCCTGGCCTACTCGCTGCTGCTTATCCTGCAGCACATCGTCCAGAACCTCTTCATCATCGAGGGCCTGCACCGGCGCCCGCTCTGGGAGTCAGCTCCCGAGGCCCTGGCCGAGAAGCGGGAGGCTGAGCCACCCCGCCGGGACTCCCTGCTGGAGCTGGGCCAGGACCTGCGCCGGGCCTCGCTGGCCTACATCCACTCCTACAGCCACCTCAACTGGAAGCGGCGGGCACTCAAGGAGATCTCGCTCTTCCTCATCCTCTGCAACATCACAGTGAGTGGACAGCCCGGGAGCGTGGGGGGCGGAACTGGCCAGGTGCGTTCACGGAGCACTGACTATCCCAAGGGCAGAGGGCCTGTCCCTTTTATTGTCAAGGACACATGCCTCCTGCCAACTAGCTCCATGCTGCTTGTCGGCGGTGCCCCCAACACCCTGCAAGATGCCTGGCATGAGTGAATGTGCCAGCCATGTAGCTAAGTGCTCTTCACAAACACGTGAGATGTTCACCGTCAGGAAGTTCACTCCCTAGTTAGAGAGATGCCAGGGAACCAGTTAGGGAATTACCAATTTTTTTTTTTAAGATTTTATTTATTTACTCATGAGAGAGAGAAAGAGAGAGAGGGAGAGAGAGAGAGAGAGAGAGAGAGAGAGAGAAGTAGGCTCCATGCAGGGAGCCTAACGTGGGACTCCATCCTGGGTCTCCAGGATCACGCCCTAGGCCGAAGGTGGTAGCGTTAAACCGCTGAGCCACCTGGGATGCCCTATTTTTTTTTTAAGATTTTATTTATTCATGAGGGACACAGAGAGAGAGAGAGAGAGAGAGGCAGAGACACAGGCAGAGGGAGAGGCAGGCTCCATGCAGGGAGCCCAACGTGGGACTCAATCCCGGGTCTCCGGGATCACTCCCTGGGCCGAAGGCAATGCTAAACTGCTGAGCCACTGGGGCTGCCCCAGAATTACCAAATTGTTGATCATCCACTGTATTTGGTCAAAGAAAGAGATCACAAAGTGTCTGGTTTTCTAAAAACTCTATAGAGTGGAAGCAGTTAACGTGTCTGGCAGCTCAAGTCCCACGTCCGCCTGTCCGGGCTGTGGCTCTGCATCTCGCTGAATCAGCACACTAACCCCGTGCAGCAGGCGCCATCAGGCACCATCATTGCCCCTATGTGACAGATGTGGAAACTGAGGCTTAGGGCGGCGGTGGCAGGGCCCGGACAACCAGGGTGATTCGAGGGCATGTTGAACACCGTGTTCCAGGTGTTCTGTGCTCGAAACACCTCAGACAGGCTGACCACACGTTGTCACCCGGCCTGAAAGGACAGTAGGAGCTCAGAGAAGGAAGTGTGGGCCGGAGGGGCTAAGGAAGGCTCAGGAAAGTTTAATCTGGGCCTGGAGAAAGGGGCAGAATTTGGACAAAAGACAGGGCCCAGTGGAGGGAGCAGAGAGAGTCAAGACTGGCAGAAGAATAGAGCCAGAGGGGAAGAAGGTGGCTGAGGTCAGGGCACAGGGAGCCCAGTTTGACAGAGCAGGTCGGGGCATGGCTGGTGGCTGCGTGGCCTCGTGATCCACCGGGACTTCAGGCTGGCAAGCCGGGGAGGTGGTTGTGGTATGGGTTGGGGCACGTAAGGGAGGATCGGCTGGCTTTGAAAGCCCAGGGCGGATGGGATGTTAGGGTGCAGGGTGTGCTTGGGCCCTGCCCCTCCAGCAGAGCGCCCTGGGGCAGAGAGAGCCCCCCCACTCAACCCCCTCCTCTCCACCTCCCCCACCTCCAGCTGTGGATGATGCCTGCATTTGGCATACACCCGGAGTTTGAGAACGGGCTGGAAAAGGACTTCTATGGCTACCGGACGTGGTTCACCATTGTCAACTTTGGCCTGCCTCTGGGGGTCTTCTACCGCATGCATTCCGTGGGGGGGCTGGTGGAGCTCTATTTGGAGGCCTGAGGCTGCCCATGGACCAAGCCCCAGAAGAACTTCAAAGGGCCACGGCTGGGGAGAAGGTAGCCCAGAGCCTCTGAGCAGGGGGGCCTAGACCGGACTGGGTTCTGCACAGCCTCCCCCTCCCCAGATCCTCATGCCCCCACATGGGGGGCAAGGTCTGCAGCCCAAGACGGAGGGCTGGGCCTGGACACTGAGTTTCTGAACCCCATGCCTGAGATGGGCACATGCCTGCCCCTGCTCACCATCACAATCAGGACACCCCAGGGTACACCCCAGGAAGCCTGAGTCGAGGAGGGATCCCTCAGGGGTCTGCCTCCTTGTGTGGGAAGGAAACTTGGTCTGAGCTCAGGCCAGGACAGCCCAGAAGAAGCTTCCAGCCTGGAAGGCAGCCCTGGCCCTCCCTCCCCACGTCCCCTGTCTCCTAATGAGCTCATTAATTAGCTACCAGGCAGGGTTCAACAGCTCTCTCCTGCTGCCATAAACCCTGTTTGTTTGATCGATTATATTCAGGCTTCGTGACATTTGTTCTCGGGGACAGAGCTGCCACTCCACGTATGGTGGGAAAGGACCATTCTCCCGCTCGGGGCTGGACAGTCTGTTTCTGAGCCAGGAGGGATCTAATCTCTTGTCTGATTCATGGGAGGAGGTGAGGAGGGGGCTGCAGCTCTCACATGCCCCTGCCCCTCGCTAGCAGGCTTCTCTCTGGAACAGAGCCCCGGGTGACTTTCTGCAGCCAGCTTACCCCAGGGACTGTAGCCTCTGGCTGTTTGATCCCCGTGCCTGCTGTATCCTCTGAGCCATCGGGTGGAAAGGGCAGGCACTGACAGCCCATCCATCTCTCTGAGCCCAGTGCAAACAGTGGGCTGTACCCTGGGTGAGGCCCCACGGGAAGCACAGGGAGGGTAGCCCAGGCTTTGCTGCCCCTCCCTGTGGAGCTGCACCGACAAGCACAGGGCCACAGCCCCAGGGACCCCCTAGTGCTGTTTTGGTGGCTTCCAGGGGCCAGCAGAGCCCTCCCCAGGAGCTGTGTAGAAGGCTGGGAGGCAATCCTCTCTCCTGTCCTACACGGGCTTTTTCTCTGGGGCCACACCCTGGGTGAGAAAGTACAATCCTCCACTTCCCCACCGAAGAAATGCTGGTTCCTGGGGCTATGCTGAGGGCCCTCTGAGGACTGATTCTGGCCCCCACTCCCCTGAAGACACGAGCCATGGCCCCAGCCCCTCCCCTCCAAGCACAAAGAGCCAGGACATGGAGAGGGTGGTTTATTGTGTAAAGAGGCCGATTGTACAGAGCAAAGATTGTACTAACACAGGTAGGGGGGAGGGAGACCCAGAGGCCAGAGCTGGAGGATGGAGGGGTGGCATCATGCCCCTCCGGCACCCAGTCATCCAGGCAGTGGGCAAGGGCAGGGAAGATTGAACAGCTCCCTCCCCACCCTTCCCTCCCACCCCCACACCGGATAACAGGGAGTCAGGCTATATCCTAACCCACCAGGGAGTATATAGCAGGAGACTCTCTACAGGAGGGTCCCAAACCCCTAAAATGCATGAGGCTCCCCAGTCTGGCTCCTGTAGTCCACCAACCCCCCAGTCTCCTCCTCAAACAGCCTGGCCACTCTCCTTCCTCCTTCGGGCCCTGGCAGCAAGCCGGGCCTGGACCAGGTGGTTTCAGGTTAGGAGGCACAGAAGGACTCTCCTCCCCTGCCCCTGCCCCTGCCCCTGCCCCTACTCAGGTACCTCAGGAGACAGCCCATAGCTCCCTGTTGGGCAGCCCATGAGGGCACGGTGACCTGCTGGGCTCTGGGGATGGGTGGCACAGAAATGGGTCTTGAGCGGGAGGCAGAGTGAGGTGGGGGCTCTGGCCGGGGCCTGCAGCCCTAGAGATAGGAGGCTCCTGTGAGTCCAGCCTCAGGGGGGATTGGTCAGAGCCCGTCCCCACCATCTGAGCCACAAGGGGCCTTTACGGTGGGTGTGCCACCCAGGACTCAGCCAGCCCCAGCGCTGACTGTGGTAATTCAAAGCCTAGAACAGTGGGTCAGGGAACATCGGGGGACCAGAGCCCCCACCCTCCCCTGGTCCCCAGCCCCTGGGAGGCTTCCATCCTCACACCCGCTGGATCTCAAACAGCTTCACATCTGTGTCATACCAGACAGGTGGGTCCACGTTCCTGTGGAGGGAGTGGGGCTGTCACCGCAGTGCTGGGAGTCCTGACAGAAAGGCTGGGGAGGAGCTAGGAGGTGCTATGTACCAAACTCCTTCCACCCCGACCGCCCCCCCTCGCCCCGCCCCCCGCAGACAGTGGGCGCCCACCCTGCACTATTCAAGACCACCTTGGTTGACTGTCTTGACATTAACCCCACTACCATGGTGGGACCCAGAGCTGAGGCCCCCGCTGAGGCCCTCCCCAGCAGACCCTCAGGAGAACACCAGACCCACCTCAGATAGATGACCCCCCACATGTAGGTGCGGAACCACATGGCCGTGCCCGAGTTGGCCTGGTACTTGCGGATGAGGATGGGATGGGGCACAGGCAGGAGCCCCACCAGAGTGCCATGCTGCAGGAACCTCAGGATCTCTGACTCATCTGTCAGGCCCCTGCCAGGAAGAGGGGGTGGTTTCAAGGTGCTCACATGGGAAAACCCACCCTGAAAGGCAAGGGGAGCATGGGGCCCCAACTCCCGGTCACACCAGGGCCGAGCCTGGGCTCACCCCACCTCAGAGCCCACCTGCCGCCTCTGCCCCCACCCCTGGGGTGCTCACTTGTCAATGCAGATCTTTTCCACTTGGGGAACCAGTACTTGCAACAGCCTCATGATGGTCTGCAGCGGCAGCTTGGACTTCCAAGAGAGAACCTGAGGGAGGGGCCAGGGTTCCTAGGGCTGGGGAAGCAGCCCCCATGGGCAATGGCATAGGCCTGACCCCTGACCCAGAACCACAGGCTCTCCAAGGCAGGAAGCACCCCTGCTCGCTACAGCAAGGGCCTGGCACAGGGCAGCGCCCATGAACAGTGACTGTTATTCACAGTAAGTGTCATGACCTCTCACTGAGCGTATGCTTCGTGCCAAAAACTGTCCTTTTTGAGCCTCACAATGGCATGATCAAGTGGGACGTTTATCCCCATGGAAGTGCAATTAGTAGTGATCACCGGACACACAGAAGGGAGTGGACAAGCAGATTTGGGGGAAGAAGCTGGAAAGGAAAGCTTAGTAAGAGAGCTAGCACCATAGGCAGCTGAAGCTCAACCCTGCAGAATGCTAGACAGCGTAGATGGGGAAGCAACCAGGCCAGAGAGGCCAAGGTCGTCTAGCCAGAAGGAGTGACCCAGAGCCGGGCTCGCAGGCCGGTTTTTGGATTTGAACATGTTCCCGTCCCAGCCTTAACTGAGCTTTCTTAGGGCCAGGAGCCCCTGCCCGCCCCACCTCAGAGCCATCTGCCCAAACCCTCACCCATTCCGATGTTGGGCTCCATTGCCCACTGGCTGACGCGCTGGACAGTCGCCGCTGCTCCCGCCATGCCTGCTCTGGCTCCTGGTCCCAGGGAAGGGACAGGAGTGAGGGGTAGAGGGAGTGGGCACAGAGCAGGGATGGAGGGCAGGGGAGCAGCCCTTCTCCCCAGTCCCTCCCATAGCCTAGAATGCAGGAGGCAATAGGCCTCTCTACTGGCTCCTGTTGTTGGGGGACTCACTCCCAACAGAGGGGACAGCCCAGCCCAGCACCCTTTGCCCGGGCCCCAGGCCCTGCCCAACCCAACCCAGCCTGATGACAGGTTTAGGGCCAGGGGCTGACTGGGCTGGTCGGGTAAAGGCCAGCTCAACTGAGATAAGGTTGATGGATGAGGAGTCTGAAGGCCAAGGGCTTAAGCCTGGGACCAGTAAACAAGGGAGAGGTCTATGAAAGCACCCCCCTGGATGCCCTGGGCACAGGGTTCCTGCCCTCTGCTGCAGGTGGCCCCAGAGTGCCTTGGCCCAGCCCACACCACAGAGGCCAGGGAGAAAGGGACGTCCCAACCTCACCTGACCGCAGGAGTCCCCATCACCCACCTCCATGACCGGACTGCCATCTGCCGAGCTCTGCTGGGACATGGACTCCAGGGATCGCAGGGTGCCATCCTCTGACACCTGGGACTTCTCCGTCAGCTTGTCAATGCCTGAGAGTGGGAGTAGGTGGGTGTGAGAACACCTGCCACAGGCCCTCTGAGAAAACATCTGCGCTGAGCCCCATGAGGCCCCCTCTTTCCACTACCCACTTTAGCGATGCTAGGCCCAATCCCTGTACACCCAGTTCTGAGGCCCAATCCCCACACCCAGCACCCAGCTAGCCTTCCTGGGCCTCCCAATGCCCCCTCCCTCACCCCTACTGCCATCCCCATGCGCTCAGCTCCCCTGCTCAGGCCATGCCCTTTGCCAGAGACGGGATGACATCCCAGAGGCCCTGCTCATCCCCCAACCATGCTGGCATCCATATCCTCCTGCCACCTGCCAGGGCCAGACCTGGGGTGGCCACCAGGCTGGTCTTGAGAGTGCCAGGCTCGGCAGGGGCAGCGGGGCGGGAGCCCTCCATGGAGGCACCCTCCTGAGAGCCGGTTCGGGACAAGGGCTCAGGTGCCCGTCGGCGCCGTTGCAAGGCCTTGTGGATGGCAGGCGGGTCGGTGGGCAGGTTGGCCAGCTGGTGGAAGACGCTGCGCTTTCGGATGATGGCGTAGACCAGGTTGGAGTTGCCTGTCGGGAGGGAGCATGCCACACCTCAGGGAGGCCCCCTTGCCTCCTCCTCCACCACCTGGACAGGTTTCTGGGAGGGGGCAGTTTGGAGGACAGGAGGGTGTCTAACTCCATGAGTAGGAGATGGTACAGGGCGCCCAAGAGAGGGGGCTGAGAAGAGCTGGCACCTGGTGGCCCATGCAGCTGTGGGTACACCAGGATGTTACATTATAAGAGAAGAGCTTCTGGGCCAAGCTCCCCCGCCAGTACCTTCCAGACCCCCCCACACAAGCCAGCATTCCAAGAGGTGACATTGGCAAAGTGGGGCAGGCCCAGCACGTCAGTGTCCACACCCAGCCAGCTGTTCTATATTTTGACTATGTCCTTGAGCCAGGTCACCAGGGAGGAGGGACGACACGGCACGTGTCTGTGCTCCAGTGCCCACGCTGAACTCCCTGCCCCACCCAGCGATCGGGTCCTGCCTCTCACTACGCTGTCCTGCTTCAACATCTCACCCCAGGGCCTTTGCATATGTTGCCCCACCGCCACCACACAGTGCTTTTCCACCCCACCTCCATTCATTCCTCACAGATCAGTGCAAATATTACTTATTTTGGAAATAAGAGTAACTGCTGATACCTAAATCATCAGACACTGCTCGACAGTTTTTGTGGGTAATTACATAATCCTCCCAACACCTTCAGATATAAGGGCTCTAGTACTGTTGCTATGACTGTCTTACAGCCAAAGACTCTCTAAAGCTCTGAGAGGTTAAGTTATGAGCCCACAGCCACGGAGCTAACAAGTGGCAAGGTCTCACTTACAGCAGGCAGTGTGGCATTTACGACACCCATCAGGGTCCTACCGCTCTGAGCTTCCTTTTCATCAGATTTAAGGAGACTCGTTTGTCCAAGTGGCCATCTGTTTAAAGTCCCCTCCATGTCTCTATCCCCAGCTGTGAGCTCCATGGGGCAGGGAGCATTCTGCTTTGCTCTCCACTATATCCCCAGCACCCAGCACTGGGCTGGGTATGCAGCAGATGCTCAAAAAATGCATGTTGAATGAATGAGGGAGGAGTGAGGGGCAGAGCGGTCTGCCCTCCTTAGATGGGAAGGTGTCCTTGCACACTGTCCGTCCTGATTCCTACCCCAGAGGCCAGGCCAGGGCTTAGGCTGCCGCCTCACCATCAAACTGGTACTGGATGATGTTGTTGAAGGCTTCCAGGAGGAAGAAGACCAGATGGTGGTTCTGGGCAGCAGAGAAGAGGAACCAGGTGGTGGAGAAGGCCTCCAGCAGGTGCAGCAGCTTATTGGCAGCCACCATGGACAGGCTCTTGAGGTAGGGGGACACTGCAGGGGAGGAGCCAGGTCACTCCTGGGCCCCCTCCCCGGCCATCCCTGCACACCCTGGGCCTGAGCAGGACAAGATGCTCCCACTGTCAAACCCTTCCTCCCCCTTGCCTGTAAAGTCTCCTACAAAGCCAGGAAGACCAAGCCCTTGGAGGCTGAGGCCACACTGGCAGTGCCTTCTGCAGAGCTTCAGGAGGCAGTGTGGGGCGCCCCACCTCATCCCTCCATCATGTGGACAGCCCCACTATTTACAGAGCCCCTTATACACAGCACGTGGCCCGCTCCTGCCCACACTTCTGAAAGGGGGCTGGACATGGAGGAAACCAGCCCCATTTCACAGACGGAGAAACTGAGCCTCAGACAGTTTTGTAAACTTGCCCAGAGTTCCCGGTTATAAAATGACGGGACAAGGATACAAAGTCAGAGTCTTTAAGTCTTTCTGGAATATCCAACTGGAATAACAAGACTCCATACAGAATCAGAAGCTTATTTTTTGGCAGAGTCTGGGAGGGGGAATCTGAGATGAGACGCTGTGCCCGGCCTGAAGTCACAAAGGGATCTGTGCGCTTCCCTGTCTCACGTCCCCCTCCCTCAGCAGGCTGGGGCAGCACGTTCTCAGAGCCAGCCACACCTAACCAGGGCTCAGTTAAAATGTGTGAGATGGACCCAGGGAATGCACCGGGAAGGAAAGGCAGGGTTCTGGCCCCGGAGCTGACAACACAGCTAGAAGCCTCCAGGACCCTACTCCAAACCACTCCCACCAAAGACAGTCCTCTCCAAAAGATGGCCACACTGAAGTCACCCTGCCTCAGCTCACATCGACCCACCATGCCGGGCCCAGCACCCCAGCCAGCCTGAGCCCCTCCCTTTGGAGGCAGCTGTCCCCAGCCCTCGCTGGAGGGTAGGGCACACCCTGCTGCCCTGAGACCACGCTGTCCAAACCTGCACTGGCCAATACAGTAGCCACGGGCCACGTGTGGCCATTAAACGTGTGGCCATTAAATTTTAAAAATTAAAATTTAAAAAAATTTTAAAAATCGGGGACGCCTGGGTGGCTCAGCAGTTGAGCATCTGCCTTTGGCTCAGGGCATGATCCTGGAGTCTCAGGATCTAGTCCCACATCAGGCTCCCTGCATGGAGCCTGCTTCTCCCTCTGCCTGTGTCTCTGCCTCTCTCTCTGTCTCTCTCATGAATAAATAAAACCTTTTAAAAAATAAAATAAAATAAAAATTTAAAAATCAAAAACATAAACCCTTGACACATAGCTAGTTCTAACAGAGATGTACTGCACATGTGAAACACACAGGATTTTGAAGAGTAGGTGTGAAAAAGAATGTCAAAGATCTCAATAATTTTGGGGGGGTTACAGGTTGATACGATGGTGTTTGGGATACAGTGGATTACATAAAATATATTATAAAATTGTTGTCACCTGTTTTTCTTTCTTTCTTTCTTTAATAGGGCTACTAGAAAATTGCCCAGTCCGTCTGTGGCTGCCATCATATCACTTACTGGACTGGGCAGGTTTGACCTGGGGAGGGCCAGCCTGAGGTCAGCCTGTGGCCTGGCGCCACCTAGTGGTGTGCACAGGGAAGGCGGGCTCCCCGCACCCCTACCGTTGACCACGATGGTGAGCAGGCAATCGAAGAGGGGCTGCAGGCGCTGGTGACCGCTGGTGATGATCTTGTGGAATACCTGTGCCGGGAGGTAGAGGGGTGACCATGGGGTCCTCTCCTCCTCCAGACTCAGCCAAAAGGACGTCCCCCCACAGCCCCAGGGCCTGGCTGAGGGAGCCCCCTCACCACAATGAGCAGGTCTGCGTGGGTGCCCGTGAAGACCGGGATGTCCATGGGCACACGCACTGAGTAGGGCTTGTTCAGCCGCACCCCAAAGTTCCGCTCCCCGCTCAGAAGCAACAGGATGAAGACTCCAATGTGCATCAGGCCCACCCGAGCTGCAGCATGTGGTACAGGGGGAAGTCACCACACAGGGTAGGGACCCATCCGGGGAGCCCTGGAAGAAGCCCTTGCTGGGAGGTGAGAGCCCCAGCCTGCGCTCCCCGGAGGCAGCACAGACCGGCCGGCCCTGCCCCTCTACAAGGAAGCCCCCAGGACCTCATGCCACCCCAGCCTTACACTGATCCGCTCGGGCATCATTGAGGAAGTAGAGGATGGGGACCAGGATGTCCAGCACGTCACTGCTCTTCAGTACAAAAAAGAGGAATTTCTGGGGGCAGAGGGGAGGGAAGAGGTAGGCAAGGTCAGAGGAGACCGCTCTCCCCCACCTGCTCACCGTTCCCGGGAGTCTCCCCAGATGCTGCCCCCACCCCTGGGCTATCCAGAGTAGCCGCTCCCCCGCTCAGAGCTGACCACTGCCCACCAAGCAGGGCCTGAGGCCAGCCCACCTTATTGAAGTCACAGAGCTTCCAGAAGAGGACCAGCAGCTCCTGGTGGAACTGGATCTTCTTGGTGGAGTTGGGCAGGTAGGTCTGGAGCAGGGGATTGGAGAGCAGCCGGGCTATGCCCTTGAGGATGAACTGGAAATCCTGAGTAGGGGACGGTAGGGATCTGTCCAGTCCAGCTCCCGCACAAAGGCCTCCTCACCGCCCCCACACACACAGCTTGGTCCTACCCCTAAAGCCTGAAAGGCCCAGATTCCATCATCAGGAGCTGTCCTGAGGCAGGCCCCTCAGGAAGCTGAGTCCAAAGCACGTCTGGAGGGAACCCCTGCCCCTTTCCCAGACCATGGGCTCCCCCCTCCCTGATTAAAGCTGCTCCTAATGACCCCCCTCACCTACACGTTGACCCAGACCCAACCCACCTGGACCCCATGTTGACAGATGCCATCCTCCCATCTCCCTGTCACATCAGAAATGCACTCTACTACTCTCAAAGAGCTGTCACTAAGCGAAAGCTACAAGTAACCCTCCCAAAAAGGCAAGGAAGCAGTTACCATCCCCATGTTACAGCAGCAGAAGTCAGAGCTTTGGGAGCACAATTTCCCCCAAGGTCACAAGACACATGAACTCCGGGCTGCCTGGCCTTTGAGTCCACTACCATTCCCCTCACCAAAGCCAGATATCAGAGCCACCTCCTCCTGGAAGCCTGCCCAGTTGTCCCTACTCAGCTGAGGCCTTCAGCTCTTTTCTGCATCTCAAAACCTTTGAAGTCCTGCCATCACTATTTCATTGGGGTGGCCAAGCCCACAGGGACCATGGTCAGGACTCTTCTTACCCCATCTCATCACCATCCCCTCCCCACTGCAAGGCCATAATCATTGTGGCAGGTGGGCACTGAGAATCCACTGGAGCAAGAGCAGGGTTCCGCTCACCTCTTCACGATGGATGCGGGACAGGTAGTTCACAAACAGGTTCTCAGGTCCTGGAGGCTGCCAAGGGTGGAGCCTGGGATAAGCAGGTGGCTTCACCCCTGGCCACTACCTCAGCCCAAGTGGAGGCAGCAATGCCCCCTCAGGCACCCCGAGGCTCACCAGGAGATGCCCACTGGGTAGCTCCTACCCAGCGCTACTAAAGGGAGTGCCCAGAACTTGGCAAGGCCAGCTGCCCTCCACCCCCCACACCCATCCTTACGTCCGTATCATCCATAGCAGTGCCTGTGGTGGTGCCGTCCACCGTGGGGCTGGCGCTGGTGGCACTGTCATGGTCCAAGGTGACAATGAGCACCTGGGCAGCCTCCTCCACCAGGGGTTCCCGGTAGTCAGAGAAGAGCAGGTGGTTGTAGGGGATCCCGTAGCCCACAGGGTCATAGGCACACACAGTGTTGAGGAGGGAGGTAAAAAGGGGCAGGGCGTGTCTGCGGAAGGAGAGGAACAAGGCATGGAGACCACCCAGGCCAGCCTTGTCCACCCCCCAGGTGGCCACATGGGATGGTCAGTCAAGCTACCTCCTCACTGAACAAGCATTTCCGTGCTAGCCCTAGGCTGGGAGCCAAAAAGCAGAACCAGGCTCATCCCTTCCTGAGTCAAAGACACCCCTCCCTGCCTTGTCTGCGTCCGGGACCCAGGCCAGGCTAGGCCAAGAGCAAAGGAATTTATTACCAAGACAGGGGTGGCTAGTTATGTGGGAAATCATGTCCACATCCCTTAGATTTTTCCTCCCAGAGCTAAAGCCCCCCTTTTTTTTAATTAAGACTATGTTTAGAGTAATTTTAGGTTCACAACAAAATCACGAGGGAGGAACAGAGATTCCCCTGAGCCTCTGCCCCCACCTGTGCACAGCCTCTCCCACTGCTGACATCCCACAGCAGAGTGGCATGTGTGTTACAATCCATGAACCTACAGGGACACACCATCAGCCTAGAGTTTACATTAGGGTTCATTCGCGGTGCTGCACAGTCTACGGCTCAGGTCTCTGAGGGGCAGGTGTCCTGCCTTGGGGCTTCAAAGCAGGGACTTGAGTCCCACAGCGAGGTGGGCTTCCCCTCGGGGAGCAGAACATGCTCTCAGTCACCCAGGCCCCAGGCCCCAGAGTGACATCATTCAGAGATTTGTAAGATGTCAGGGTTCAAGCTCCTTATCTTACAGGCAAGGAAACTGAGACCCAGAGAGGTTAAGTGAGTGGCAAAGCCTGATACTCCTGGTGAGAAAAAACAAACAAACTCTGGCCAGCTTTTGACCGTGGCTGCTGGAGAGAGTTGCCTGGCTTCCCTTCTCTTCTGGGGGCAGGGCGAGGGGGGAAGTTGAGCAGAAGGCCAGGAAAATCCAAAGGATGAGTAAGGCCTGCCGTGTGGGAATGAGAGTCTGGAAGTCAGAAGGTGAGCCACGCCCCCCAGGACCACTAACTCCGGTGCTGCCCTCGCAGCCTTTACATACTCAGTCCCACCAAGTGACACCTCCACGTACCCTCTGTGCCCGCAGAGCCCAGGAGCAGCCCTGTGTGGGTCAGGCTTCCCCACCCTTCAGAGTATTCACGACGCCCTCTCCCCGACCACTGTCTCAACCGCACTGCCAGCCAGCTACAAGACACCTGCTGCTACTGAGAGCTTAAAATGTGGCTCCTCTGCATTGAGATGTGTTGGGACTGTAAACTGCACAAAACGGATTTTGAAAACTTAGCTTGAAAAGGGAATGTGAAACATCTCAATCATTCTGCATACTGATCACCTGTCCAATGCTAGTTTTTGGTGTATATTGGGTTAAACAAAATATTAAAATTGATTTCACGTCTTTTTTACTTTTTTCAGGTCGCCACTAGAAGTGGTCAGCTTGCATCTGTGGTTTGCATCATATTTCTGCTGCACAGCACAGCTCGGGATGGAGGACCCAGGCACTAGTCACTAGGGTCCCCCAGTGGGACTTTGGACCATGGGGGACTAACAAGTGGCGACTAACTTTTACAAGCCATCACCACCAGGCGGCAGCACCTCCCCTCAACTAAGACTAAGGGAGCGCGGCCTCTCCCGGGGGGGCTGCCTGGAGCAAGGAGAGAATGGAAAGAAACCTGGAGGGGTCCTCACCTGTTCTCCGTGGAACAAAAGAACTGCACCCACGGGTTGGTGCCGCCGCTGTCCGGGGCTGGGGGCAGGTACATGGCCTCAGAGAAGCATGTGAGCAGCAGTTTCAACAGCTCCATCCTTAGGGAGGGGGGGTCAGGGCAGGGGGTTCAGTACCTGAAGATCTCCAATCTCCTCCAGGAGGGCATGCCCACCCTGCCGGCCCCAGCTCCAAGTCCATGAAAAGACACGACCCCATTTTATCCCCGGCAGGCTGATGTTGGGTCATGAGTGGACAGGGTCTCTTTGAAAGACCTCATGCACGGTTCCCTCTCTGAGCTGGAAAGCGGGGGGCCTGGCCCCAAGTCCAGCTACACTGTGAGTTCTGGGTCCGAGCAAAACTCACCGGTTCACATCGTGGATGTAGTTGGGCTGAGGGGAGTGAGCAAAGCCCACACCAGCCTCCCAGATGTATTCACAGCTGTCCAGGGAGTGGACATCCTCCGCTGAGTCCTGGGCACATGGTTTGGGAACGCTCAGGCGGGGAGTGGCCAACCCAAGTCCCCCCGCTGTCGTTCCTGGGGGCAGAGACAGACCCTCCAAATGCCCCAGGTGATAATGCACAAGGGAAGAAATTAATGTTCTCAATCTCTTGAAAGCTAATTTTTCTTCTCCGGTTCTTTTACTTGCTCAGGCCAGCTCAAGGCAGGGAGAGAGAGATAGGGAGGGAGGGGAATGGGATTGGGTGCATTTGGTGGTGGGGGGCGGTGGGAGCAGAAAATACTAGAGGTGGAGTCCCTGGGCCCACAGGAAGTGAGCAGGCCAGACCTCCTGTGTCCAAGCCCCACACCCCCACCCACCGCCCAAGCGAGGACAATGGGTGCTTGTGCCCTGACTCCCGGATACAGGGGGCAGGGCCAGGCACCAGCTGGCTCCTCTCCAGCTGTGCCAGTCCCTGGCCCCTCCCTGGACCTGCCCAGCTCTTCCAGAGCGGCCCTGCCACCGCAGAGTCCTGCCCAAGGGAACTTCAACCACCCCCAACCTAGGACCAAAGCCCTCCCAGGCCTGAGACTGGGAGACTGGGGGGGCCTCTCACCACAGTGCTCCTTCGGTGGCTCTGGACAGTGAAATCTGGACAGAAGAGGAGATCAGCAATGGCCAGGAGCAGGGACTCAGCCAGGGGCCGGGCATTCTCATCATCATCCTCTCCCTGGTCAGGACATAGCACACAGGCTGCCTCAGAGCTTGCTGGCCAAGGAGACGTGGCCCCAGGAATTGGAGGTGGGAAAGGGGTTAGATTTGGGCCCAGGCAGGTACCCATGGGCAGAGGGATGGAGGAAGAAGCAGAAGGATAAGTAGATTCCCAACCACCCCAAACTTCCTAAGGCAGAAGGGGGCCAGAGCAGGAACGAGGCTGGGACCTGGGAAGAAACCTCTCCACTGACTGGAAGGAGCCAGGCCAGGTCCCTAAAACTCTAGAGGCTCAGCCCTGTTGGGAATCACCAGGGTCCTGCCCTTAGCCGGTTGCCTGGAGATAAACTCAGGGAGGGGGAAGCTAAGGAGGGGGAAGTGCCCAGCTGCCCGGTCGCCACACTTGCCCAGCTGAAAGGGCAGACATTCCTGTGGGAGATGACCCCGCCCCTCGGCAGCAAACCCCATTCCCCTTCCCCTGTCCTTCCCAAACCCCACACCCATCACCTCCCACCCAGCCCCACAACCAGGCCCACAGACCCCTGCTCGCCCTGCCCCGGGCACTGTGGACCAGAAGAAGCCCCTCCAGTCGGGGTCCTCAAAGATGTAGGGCAGCACACGGGTGAGGAGCCTGCTGCAGTTCAGGACAATCTGCTTCTCCTTCTCCGAATGGCAGCCACTCTCGGCTCCCTGCACCAGCTTCTCCACAGCCTGTGGGGACAGGCGGAGGGGCACGCTGGAAGGGTGGGGAGTGGGGACCTGGTGCTTGGGGTCAGGATGGGCACCCCCGGCTTCAGAGGGGCAGAGACAGACAGGGTCAGCCAGCCCAGGGGGACGGGAAGTGGGCCACAGAGCAGCCTAGAGCATCCCCGGAGACCCCGCCCACCGCTCACTGGCCGACACCTTGCTAAGTGACCACCTCTCTGTTCTCTCGTCTGTAAGACAGTGACATCAACGGCACCCACTGCACAGGGTTAGCGGAACGAGCTGATGTGTGGAAAGTACGCAGCAAGAGCCCCAAGGAAGCCCTCACAGAGGGTGGCTGCAGCATCACTTCCCACCCCCCACCCAGAGCCCAGCCAGTGGGGAGAAGCGGGTACTTCTCGAGACTGCCCAGACCCAGACAGGTGGGATGTCAGGGGTGCCGCTCTCTGGGTCCACAGGGCTGGGCCAGCTTCAGCTTCCCCTGGAAGGTGGGAAATGGCTCAGCAGGGAGTGGCAGCGAAGGGCAGAGCACCTTATGCTCACCTTGTAGCACAGAGTGGCCAGATTGGAGGGTGACTCCTCCCGCACAGCCCGGATCTCTGCCGCTGGCACCAGTGCAAAGACATCCTGTACTGAGGTGGCCGTGTCTGCCCAGAACTGGTCCCAAAAGGCATCATCGGTGGCTTCCACAGGCTGGAGGGGGGATCCGGTGTGTCCAGGGTTGTTACACTATCCCTTGCCACCAGGCCCACAGTTCACCCAGTCTGTAGCCAAAGGAACCCCAAAGGGGAAACCATGGCCCCCCTATTCCATCCCTGCTATACCCAGAAGCCCTCCCATGTGGGGGCCATTGTGCACCCCGGCTGGCAGAGGCAGGCTGGAGACACTCGCCACGGGTGTCAGAGGTCAGCCAGGCACTGAGTTTGGCAGCCAAAGCCTAACTCAGACCCTGAGGGATGGAGTAACTCACCGTCCTCCTCTGGCAGAGCCTCCCCACGGGGGACCTCCCCAGGCCCTGCTGCTAGGTCAAGTGCCTGGGGACCAGACCCAGGTTGTGACCCTCCCCAGTGGAAGAAGGCAAGGGGATGTACGCTTATTGCACCTAAGCCCACCCTCACCGTCCACCCCCGCCTCAGCCGCAGCTTCCATCCTCTCCTTGCACACCCAACAGATGCCAAATCTAAAGGAGGCAACCCCCACGGCTCTCTCTGACTGCATCTGCTCCTCTCAGGGCCCCACCTCCAAATTTATGTCCTCAACCCTGTCTCCACACCGCCTCCAACCCATGTTCAAAGCACAGCACCCAAACCACTGTTGCCTCAACAAAGACCTCTGGGGCTCCTCGCTGCCTGCAGGATTGAGTCCAAACCTGGACCAGACCATAAGCCACGATCTTATTTAACATGCCTACATGCGTGCACACATGTTGCACGTGGGCACCTGCACACCTATATTTGCAACCCCTACAACACAAAGCCGTCACAACATCTCTTTGCCTTTGCTCGGACGGTCCGGTCTTCCCCACAGGCCCACCCTTCTAACACATTCCAAAGTCCCACTGGTCCTATGGAGGACATAGGCACACTTGCGCCTTTTGAATCATATGGGCAGTCACGTAGGGAACCAACTGGAACCATAAGCTCCACTTCTAGAAATCCTTCCTAAGGAAATGATCAGGGATGTGCACGGATAAGGAGATTCACTGATGTGTTGTTATTGGCAGTAGTGAGAAGTTGGAATGAACCTAAATAACCAACAAGCAGGGAACACTCGAAAGAGTTAATAAGGCCCTTTCATGGAATGGAATATTATGCAACCACCAGAGCCATGTTGCCAAGGACTCTTAATGAATGAAAAATGCTTCACGGTTACAATACTGTGAAAAAGATAAGGTGTAACATTAACTACAGGATGGTCAGATCTTTGCTAAATTACATAGTAATAAAAGCCTAAACGAAAATGACGGAATGCCCCAGCGATGATCTCTCTGGATAGTTTTTATTTTTTTACTTATATTTTTCTGCAACCACACGGATTACTGCTTTTTTTTTTTCTTTTTCTTTTTGAATGTTCACCTGCTGAGAGGCCAGGGTGCCCAAAGCATGTTCTGAAGAGGAGCTGCTGCGAGAGACCCCGGGTGCTCCATCAGCCTGGCCTTCTCCCTTGTCTGAAAGGGTTGATACAGCCCTGCGATCACCCAAACCCACCCAGGCGTGCCTTACTCTGACCACCAGAAAAATATATATATCTTGTTTAAAAATAACTGTTCTCTTGGACACTTGGGTGGCTCAGTGGTTGGGTGTCTGCCTTTGGCTCAGGTCGTGATCCTGAGGCCCTGGGATCGAGTCCCACATCAGGCTACCTGCAGGGAGCCTGCTTCTCCATCTGCCTGTGTCTCTGCTTCTCTCTGTGTCTCGAACAAATGAATGAATGAATGAATGAATGAATGAATGAATAAAAATAACCTTGTTCTCTTATGCCCCTTCTTCCCAGAATCCTCCCTGAGCTCCCTCCCTGAGCTCTGGACCAAAGGGCTTGTTCCCACCTTGGAACCTGGGTCCCCACTTCATCCTAGGCCCTGATTCCAGGCATCTCAATGCACTTGCCTCAGGGTTCCATTAGGCCTTTCTTTCCTTACCCTGCAGTAGGGGCAGATGGCAGATGCTCAGCCAATGTTTATTCAGGGAAAGGCTGTCATTAGTCCCAAAGATCCCTTCAACCCAGTCACTGGGCAAGCCTGAGCACCACTGGGGCTGTCCAAACTCAGCACTGGGTTTGAAAGCCTCATTGAGGTCCCAGTATACCTGGCCCCCTCCCAAAACAATGCCCCCACCTCCTAGTCACAGGGCAGCATGTGGCCATGGCCCGCAAGACAGGCCTGGTACCAGGGCCTGCTCAGTCCCAGAACTGGTAGAGCAAGTTAGCTGGGGGGGGAAGAACAAAGGCCAAAGGAGGTGCCCTGGGGCTAGGGTTTGCTGGCCCTCCTGTCCTCAGCTAGGGCAGCCCTCTGACAGTCACTGGGGTCAAGGGGTGTCACCCCCCAGTGTGGGTGGCCAGGGCTGGGGTGGGGAAGGACATCCTTGAAAACCCGGGAGTTCCTCTGAGAAGCTCCCTTCTCTAACACTTTTACCACCTCCTCTAACTTAAGGTGCCACAATCCCCTTAAAGGAGGAGAACTTCATCTGAGCACCAGCAGACTTGAACTCTGGTCTAGTTCATCAGGCAAGTGTCACCTAGGGACTGAATTCCAAATGAGGAGACTTAAAAGGAGACTTAGGGAGCTCCAGGCTAGCCCAGCTGAGAAGCAGAGGAGAGTCCCAGCCCTCCAGCTCCCAGTCTGGCTTGGACACTTCAGCTTGATGACCATCACCCGGCTATAGCAGGCTAGTCTGATGCTCCAGGTGTTGGCCAGGGTCACTGGATCCCCTTAGGCTTCTGAGGGGAGAAACAAGGCTCAGCTCCTGTCCCAGTTATATCAGCTGGGCTCCACAGAGCCCAAGGAAGCTTCTAAAATCCAAGCCAGGGGCGCCTGGGTGGCTCATTCAGTTAAGTGTCTGCCTTCTGCTTGGGTCATGATCCCAGGGTCCTGGGATGGAACCCAGCATCCTGCATTGAGCTCCCTGCCTCAGCAGGGGAGCCTGCTTCCCCCCTCCCCCACACCCTGCCTCTCCCCTTTGCTTGTGTACTCTTTCTCTCTCTCTTAAATAAAAAAAAAATCTTAAAATAAATAAATAAGATCCAAGCCAGTTTGTTTGAAAAGAATTTTTTTGCCACAAGCTAGAAGGTTCATGCTACCAGGGCACAGGGACTGAGCTATCCTGGTGGGAAAACAGATACTCTTTCTTTCTTTCTTTCTTTCTTTCTTTCTTTCTTTCTTTCTTTCTTTCTTTCTTCTTTTAGGATTTATTCATTCATTCATTCATTCATTCATTCATGAAAGACACAGAGAGGCAGAGACACAGGCAGAGGGACAAGCAGGCTCCCTATGGGGAGCCTGATGCAGGACTCGATCCCAGGACCCCGGACCACAACCTGAGCCAAAAGGCAGTCGCTCAACCACTGAGCCACCCAGGTGCCCCAAAATAGATATTCTTACCCTAGCTTCACCAGCCTCTGTTCAGGCCAGACCCCCCACTAGGCTTGGGAGTCCAGGTGCATCTTTTGAACTTTCTTGGGGTGAAGGGGAGCAAAGGGCTGTACAAGTGCTCTAGCCTGTTAAGGGTGACCTGTCCTGGAGGACTGCGTCACCACAGCATTCACATACACATACACACATGTATACATGGACCCACCAGGTCTCACCTGGTCTATGGCAGAGAGTCTCCAAAAAGATAGGATCTAAGAAAGGGTCCCAGGTCCAGGAATGTCCTCCCTCTAGGGCCCCACCCACCCCAGGAAAGGCTTGGGAAACACAGCCAAAACTGCTAAGCCTCAGGACTAGCCCAGGGCAGGAAGAAAACAGGATATAGCACAGGAAAGCAGGGAAGCCCAGCAGTGGCCGCTCATACCCAGGCCACAGGAAAAGGTGTTGGGTGGTCTTGTCTGCTGCCCAGAACAAACATCTGTGTTCATGGCCTAGCCTCTAAGGGTCTGGGACTGGAGGACACCCTGTGGACAGCTGGCATGAATCTCCTTGGGGACACTGAATGGCAAGGTCTGGAATGACCATCTGGGATCTGGTCTTCACTCCTCAGCTGCCTGAGCCAGGTCACTACACAGGACAGGAAGCTTAAGGGTCTCTCCCACCTTCCCCCACCTACAGGGCCCCACGGGTCTCTGGAGGGAAACCCAGCCTGGTATCTGGTTCCAGTCTTGACCCAAGCCAACTCACTGTCCTCAGCTAGGAAACAGGACAGCACCATCTCAGTCATCCCCATAACAGTGCTATAGCCAGGGAAAGCCAGAGGTACACTGTATTTGGGGGAGAGGGCCAGCACAGGTAGGAATCTAGTCCACCCAGATCTCTGGGGCCCAGGGGAGCTAGTCCTGCTGGCCCGGCAAAGGACCTTGCCTACTAAGCTAACAGCCCATGGTTCATTCCTCCAACAATGTGTTTCCTTCCCCAGGTAGGTAGGTAAACATGGGAGCCTCCCTCCTGCCACTCCGTGTGGCCCCACATTGAGGGGCTGGCCCGCCTGCCACCCACAGACTTAGAAGCCCCATCCCAATAAAGCCAAGTGCTAGAACTACCCAGGAGTCATTAGGGAAGTGGCGAGAAGCAAAGTCTGGTTTCTATCAAATGCCTCTTAGCCAGGACTGGATTCTCCAGAGCCCCTGGGCATTTGCCAGGCACCTGACCTTTCTCTCGTGGGAATGAGAGAGTGTAGGACCAGAGGTCTGGCCTCTGGAGCTGCGAACAACTGGCTGTGGGAAGATGGCTTCCTCAATCCCACTCTAACTGCCAAGAGCCCTCAGGGTAAGGGAAAGAGGAGAGTCCCAGATGGCAGCAGGTGCTGAGTCCCTTAAAAGTGGGGGTTCTGGGGAGTCAGGGCTGGGCATCTCTGTGGCCAGAGCAGCCTGATTCAAGGGGTAAGGACAGAAGGGGTAGGCAGGGAAGGAGCCTTGCTGGGGCCAGGTCCTGTGTGGTGGGGGCAAGGAGGTGGCCTCGGTGCCACTTGTGAACTCAGAGGAGTGTGCAAGCACGGACTGGCTGAAAGTCACCCCCAGACCCTACACCAACCAGTCAAAGACAACCTGGAGGTTTCTCAGCCCTGACCCAGGGAACAGAGGGTACCTGAAAACACAGCTATCCCCACTGCTGGGCCTCAGAGGAGGAGCCCCCTGGAGCAGTGTTCCCCAGCTGGGAACCTGGACTCTGCGGGCCTGGGAACAGGACCCTCTGCTAGGCTGCAGCGCTACTCGCCCTCTTTGCACGTTCTCAGGAAGACCTGGGCCTTGCCTGGCTCTGGGCATCGACCTGGGCCCAGCGAGGCCGCTGCCTCCGCGCACCAGCTGTTTCCCCGACCCGGTAGGCGCCTGCTCGGCTTTGTTTGCATTGAATCAGCCGGGTCTGTGCGTCCAGGAACCGCGGGCACCGAGGGGCAGGGAGGGGAGCAGGGAGGCGGATGGGTGGGTGGGGGCGGGAGTGAGGGTGAAGCTGAAGATGCGGGGCTGGAGGGGCGGGAGCGGGGGGGGGGGGGGGGGCGGGGGGAGGAGGCGGCAGGACAGGTGGCGGAGAGCGGCGATGCCGGCTCGGAGAGTAGGCACACGTCAGCCCAAGGTGGCAGCGCGGCTGCGGGAAGAGGGATATTCCCGGGAGACAAGGCTGGGGTGAGGGGCTGGGGCTAAGGGATGAAGCCCCGCAGGACAGGCCAACGCGTGGCGCTCCGGACCCGGCTTCAGCGTCAGGCCGCAGGCCAGCCGGTCCCCCATCTCCTCACGAGCAGAGTTCGCGCAGCCCCCCGGCCCTGCCCAGCCCCCAGCCCGGCAGGTGGGTGGGAGGCCGGGGCCCCGGTCGCACCTGCGTCTTGGTGGTGAGCTGGATCACCGCCTTTCGGAAATTCAGCTTAGAGTCGGCCGACCCCATAGCGCTGGAGCCCTCTCCGGCCCGGCCCCGGCCCCGACTCCCGCCCCGGCCCCGGCTCCGGATCCAGCTCCGGCTCCGCGGCCCCCGCTGCGCTCGCAGGCGAGCAGCGCCGCACCCCGCCTGCCCGGCCCCGCCCCCTCCGGACCCCGCCCCGCCCCGCGTGGCTCCGCCCCCGCGCGGCTCCGCCCCCGCACCTGCCGCGCCCGCGCCGGGAGCCGGCTCCTGGGATGCTCTAGGGCTCGACCCCGAGCCTCCGCGCCCGCCCCGCCTCGCGATCCCCGCAGCATCCTCACCACTGGTCCCCTCGCCTGTCGGGCCCGTACATTCCCAGCCAGCCCTCTCCCTCGAGTTTCTTCCTGGTCAAACCCGATCCTCCCCATTCCCCCCCCCCCCCGCACTTTTTTTTTTTTTTTCCTCTGAGCATCTGCTTTCTTGGTTCCCTTTATTTGACCTGTCAAACCCACACCACCAGGCAGCCCCCTTGTTTTTCCAGCCACTGGCCCCAAGCTTCAGGAAAGCATCTCCCTGGACTGATGAGGGCTGGAGGTCCCTCGGGCCCCACAACTCTGTTCTGGCCACCGGCCTTCCCTGAGGATCCGTGTGGGCCCATCTATTTCAACAAATGTGTCGCAGGACTGGAATTTACTAACACTGCGTCCAGGATGGGGGGCATACGGGTCTTCAGTCACAAGGCCTGCCCTTATGAGCAATTGGCTTGGGAAAGAAACAAGGAAAGAATTTACTGTGTTGCAGCCGAGTGAGCCTTTATAGAGGCAAATTAATAATATTATTAATGATGATGGGGCAGCCCGGGTGGCTCAGCGGTTTAGTGCTGACTTCGGCCCAGGGTCTGATCCTGGAGACCGGGGGTTGAGTCCCACATCGGGCTCCCTGCATGGAGTCTGCCTCTCTCTGTGTGTCTGTGTCTCTCATTAATAAATAAATAAAATTATTATTATTAATAATAATGATGATAGGAGGACAGTATCTCTAACTCAGCAAAAACTTACCTCTGAGTTATTACCCAATTCTACAGCAGGAGACACTGAAGTTCAAGGCAGTTATGTTGCTTCCCCAAAGTCACAACTACTAAAGAACAAAACTATATAAAAGCAAATTGAACTCTGCTCCAAAAGAGGCTGAACTTTCTCCATCTTCCATGCTATGACTGGACAGGATAGCTCTGTCCTTGCTCCCGAGGTAGACTTCCCCTGCCCTGGATGAAATCCGAGGCAGGCTTCATGGCCTTTCTAATCACTCCAAGACAACAAATGAAAAGTGTCTCTTTATTTGGCTTTAAAAAAATAATAAAATCCAGTCCATTCTACAAATCCCCCAACCTCAGTCCAGACCAGAGTGACATTAAAAAATTTGGAATCTGGGGTGCCTGGGTGGCTTGGTCAGTTAAGAGTCTGCCTTTGGCTCAGGTCATGATCCTGGGGTCCTGGGATTGAGCCCTGAGTTGAGCTCCTTGCTCAGCGAGGAACCTGCTTCTCTCTCTGCAACTGCCCTCCTGCTCTGCTCTCTCTCTCTCTCTTCAAATGAATAAATAAAATATTTTTTAAAAATTCGGAATCTTAGTTATCAGGGAAATGCAAATTGAAACCATAACATGATAATTATTACATATCTATTAGAATGGATTTAAAAATCAAACCACAACACCAAATACTGGTGAGGATGGGGAGCATTTATATTTTCTCATAAAGTTAAATATACAATTATCACATATCTCAGTAATCCTTCTCATGGTACTTATCCAGGAAAAATGAAGGCATCTATCCATACAAAAAGCCTGCGTAATGCTTACAGCAATTTCATTTATAATCACCAAAGAGTGGAAACTACCCAAATGTCCATCATCTGGTGAATAAACAGATTGGGGTTCACCCAGACAATGGGACTAGTATTTAGCAACAAAAAGGAACAAACTACTGATACAAGCAGCAACAATGTGGATGAATCTCAAAAGCACTGTGCCAGACACAGAAGGCAGTGTACTGTATTATATCATTGATGTGACATTCTGGAAAAGACAAAACACTGAGACAGAAAACAAATGAGTGATTGCCTTGGGTTGGGAGTAGGATGAGAGACTGACTATGAAAAGGTATAAGGAAACTTTTTTGGGTGATAAAAACAATCTATGTTATGATTGTGGTGGTAGTTTCATGATTGTATATGTGTGTTAAAGTTCAAATAACTATACACCTAAGAGGGGTGAATTTTACAGTGTGTAAACTATAATTCAATAACTTTATTTTTTATTTTTTTAATAACTATTTTTAAAATATGTATTTATTCATGAAAGACACAGAGAGAGAGAGGCAGAGGGAGAAACAGGCTCCCTACAGGGAACCTGATGTGGGACTCGATCCCAGGACCCCTAGATCACACCCTGAGCAGACGCTCAACCACTGAGCCACCCAGGTGTCCCTAAATTTGACTTTAAAAAAGACAAAAACTGAGAATAGATGCTAACTGGCCATTCCAAGGGCGTAATTATGAGCCCTTTGGCCTGCCCTGCACTCAGAGCCATTTTAGGGATTTGCCACCAGGAACTCCAAGTCACATCAAAATATTATTGGTCATCCAAGAACCTTGCTCCTCCCATCAGCTTTCACTGGAAAGACTTAAATGAGTCCATTTAACCTCTTCCAACCTCAGAAGGTCGTCTCCCATTCACTGGGCATTCTGCTCCTTAGGAAATTTTAGTGTCCATATCCAGGAAATATTACAAGGTCCCTGAGCACTCTTACCTCCATAGGATGGAAAAAAATATTAATATTGTCTTGGGGAATGTGACTGCTAACACATCTAGGTGGAAAAAATGCCTGTTTATCCCCACCACATGTTTGCTGTCTCCAAGTTAAACTTGACATCCTCTCTAATTCCACCACTGTTTTTTAAACACTGTTGGTTATTATTTAGTGCATACTGAAGTGTATAAAGGCAAAATGGCCCAAAGACTGGAGTTTGCTCTAAAATACTGTAGCAGGGGGATCCCTGGGTGGCGCAGCGGTTTGGCGCCTGCCTTTGGCCCAGGGCGCGATCCTGGAGACCCGGGATCGAATCCCACATCAGGCTCCCGGTGCATGGAGCTTGCTTCTCCCTCCGCCTGTGTCTCTGCCTCTCTCTCTCTCTCTGTGACTATCATAAATAAATAAAAAATTAAAAAATAATAATAAAATAAAATAAAATACTGTAGCAGGGCAGCCCCAGTGGCACAGCGGTTTGGTGCCGCCTGCAGCCTGGGGTGTGATCCTGGGGTCCCAGGATCGAGTCCCACATCAGGCTCCCTGCATGGAGCCTGCTTCTCCCTCTGCCTGTGTCTCTGCCTCTTTCTCTCTGTGTCTCTGAATAAATAAATAAAATCTTAAAAAATAAAATAAAATAAAATAAAATACTGTAGCAAAAAGAAAGCAAGACAAAGAACACACAGGCAATATAAGGCAAATGTGACTGAATCTTGGTCATTGTTGAATCTGTGTTGAGTATGTGGCAGACTCCTTGTCCTGCTCTCTCTACTTTTGTATGTGTGCTTGAAAACATATATAGTCAAAATTTTTAAGGAAAAAGACTGGGGGATCCCTGGGTGGCACAGCGGTTTAGCGCCTGCCTTTGGCCCAGGGTGCAATCCTCAAGACCCAGGATCGAGTCCCATGTAGGGCTCCCGGTGCATGGAGCCTGCTTCTCTCTCTGCCCGGTGCATGGAGCCTGCTTCTCCCTCTGCCTGTGTCTCTGCCTCTCTCTCTCTCTGTGACTATCATAAATAAATAAATTAATTAATTTTAAAAAAAGGAAAAAGACTGGATTTATGCAAGTAAAAATAATAGCAAAACAGAGTTTTTGAAAGTTTAAAGAAATTATTATCCTTACTAATTTGGTGATTCCCTAGTAGGTTCTTAGCTGTGATTTCCTATATGGAAAATGTGCCGTGTCCTCCTTTTATGCCCAGTGTAAAGGAAGAGTGCCTGTCTTTGGCTCCTATGACCCTCCCTAGAGCCCTTTTTTTCTGAGTGCAGCCATCAATCATACAACAAACATTAACTCAACACCTGCCAAGGGCCGCATACCTTGCAAGGTGCTAGGCCCTAAGCTACAAAGGCAAGTTCCTACTGCCAAGAGAGAAGAACCACACAGGTAATAGAGAGTCTTGGGACCAGAATCCAGAGGAAGAGAGCCCAGTTGTAAGAGAAGACCAACAGGAGCAGTGATCTCCCAGAGTCTGGAAAGGAGGGAGCCTCCTTTTGGAGGTATCCTTTTGGATACCCAAACTTCACTGTTCTCTGGTGCCCCGACTTCCCTCTGGTGCTTCCCATCAGTGGACTCAAAGACAGCAAAAGGGCAAGGGAGGGCAGCCTGGGTGGCTCAGTGGTTTAACGCCACCTTTGGTCCAGGGTGTGATCCTGGGGACCCGGGATTGAGTCTCACTTCGTACTCCCTGCATGGAGCCTGCTTCTCCCTCTGCCTGTGTCTCTGCCTCTCCCTCTCTGTGTGTCTCTCATGAATAAATAAATAAAATCTTTTTTAAAAATCGCTAAAAAAAGCGGGGGGCAAGGGAGCACATTGTTGCAGCCCACAAAAGCTTCAGCCTCCTGACATGCAGCAGATAGAGAAGATGGAAAGAGAGCTGAAGAGGTGCATGGAATGCGTCACACAACTAGGTAGGAGGAGCAAATGGAAGGACGAGCCGGAAGTGCACAAAGCCTAGTTTGCCCAGAGAACAGAAAGAGTTGGTTGGGATAAAACGTAGAGAGACAAGAGATAAAGCTGGAGTGGCAGGCCATAAAGGCTTCATACATCCTGTTAAAGAGCTTTTATCTCCTTCTATGAGCAATGAGGAGCCTCTGAGGCAGGGGAATAATGTCATCGGATGTCATTATGTCTTGGCAAAGTCACTTTAGCTGCTGCAGGAAAGATAAAGTGAACTGAACACTGGGAATCAGCTGGGGAATGAGAGATGCCCAGGGCTGAACCCAGGCAGCCATAGGTGGGATGGAAAGGAAGGATGCAGGTGATGTCTCCAGGTGGAATCATGGAACTCGCTTGCCAATTTGATGTGTGTTCTGGGTGCTACCGCTGTGTAACAACCTCCCACCAAACATGGTGTACAAAAATAACCTTTTTTAAAAAAAAAAAAGATTTTATTTATATATTCATGAGAGACACAGAGAGAGGCAGAGACACAGGCAGAGGGAGAAGCAGGGTCCCTGCGGGGGGAGCCCGATGTGGGACTCGATCCCAGGATCCCAGGATCAGACCTGAGCCAAACCACTGAGCTACCCAGGTGTCCCCCAAAATAACCATTTTATGATATATTCTATAGTCAGTAATTCAGATGAGACCCAGCTGAGGTGGCTTGTGTCTACTCCACAATGTTTGCACTATCAGCAGAGAAGACTAGAAGGGTTAGGGGAGGATTCACTCAGAACAGCTGGGACCTGGAATCATCTGGAGGTTTCTTCACTCATACATCTGGTACCTGGGCTGAGAGGACTCAAAGGTTGGACTTACCCAGGGAGATTGGGGGTTGGTGAGGTCGGTAGTACAAACATGAGACTTCTGCAGGTGGCTTTGGGGCCTCTTGCAGCTCCAAGAGGCAGTGTCCCAAAGGGTGCACACAAAAAGAGGGTGTTTGGGGAGAAAGAGAAGAAAGCTGCATGGCCGTTTAGTACTGAGCCTGGGAATAACATTTAAAGTCACTTCCACCATACTCTATTAGTCAAAACAACCACAAACCCACCAGGTTCAAGGATAGGAGACCTACACCCACCTCCCCAGTGGAAGAAGTGTCAAAGAAGTCGGAGCTATGTTTAAAATTGCCATACTGAGGCACATGCCTGGCTCAGTCCACAGAGGTGCGACTATTGATTTTGGGATTTTAAGTTTGGGCCATATGTTGAGTGAGGAGATTACTTAAAAATAAAAATCTTTGGGACACCTGGGTGGCTCAGCAGTTTAGCGCCTGCCTTCTGCCCAGGGTGTGATCCTGGAGTCTCCAGATCGAGTCCCACATCGGGCTTCCTGCATGGAGCCTGCTTCTCCCTCTGCCTATGTCTCTTCCTCTCTGTCTCTCATGAATAAGTAATATTTAAAAATATATATTTTATTTTTTTAAAATATATATTTTAAAAAATAATAAATACAACTACCCCACCATGGGTGATTCTGTCCCCCACAGTTCATCCTTCCAAATGCAATCCTTTCCTTTCCTGACCTTTGTCTTCTCATCTCAGTGAATGGTACCTCCCCAGTGCTCAAGCTGGGAACCCAGTGTCACCTTCAGTGCCTCTCTTCTTGTCACCCCCCATCTAATCCATCACCAAGACCTGATGATGTCATCCCCCAGACACAAATATTTTCTGCCTCCCTCATCTCCTCTGCTCCCACCTCTGCCAGGGCCCCCATCACCTCCCCCCTGCAGCAGCCTCCATCCTGCCCCCTCTAATCTGCAGAAAACCCAAGTCATTATAAAATGCAGCTCACCACGCTTCTCCACTGAAAACACTTCAGAATAACTTTTGCTAGGCCCTGGCCCTGACCTCCAAGGTCCTTCAGGGTCTGGCCCTGCTCCCCCTCCCACTCCCCTGGGGCCCACAGGGTTCCATTCACACACACATAGGCCTTCCTTCATTTCTTCAAACCCTCTGAGCTATTTCTGTGCATGTTATTCATTCTGCCTCGGACATCCCTCCCCCCACTCTCCATGTGACTGATCCTTTCTCATCCTTGGGGTCTTAGCTCAAATGTCTCCTTCCCTGAGAGATTTCCCATCCCCAGCTGTTGTTATTTTAGCTGCTGGCATATGAACTAAAACTCTGACCATCATTTAAAATATTTTTGCCTCTTTTTCAGTTTATGCCTGTTTCTCCAACTGAAATGTAAGCTTCAAGCAAGCAGGGACTGGGTCAATCTTGCTCTCTGCATCCCCAGAAGCCGGCACTGGCCTGGCACACAGCAATTCTTTTTTTTTTTTTTTTAAGCAATTCTTTATTGGGTGAATGAATACAAACAATTCCCCAGTCACAGAAGGCGGAGCCACTTTGGTAGTTCACTTCAGCCAATAGGAACCACCCATTTTCAGACTCTCTCAAGATTCATTTCGCAGTTCTTTTAGGAGCTTTTGAGGTGGGGCAGGTGGACAGAGAAAGAAGGAGCGCCAAGGAGTGTGTTTCCGCCACTGGTTTCAGAGCATCCATTTGTCCCTTCATCAGACACCTGCTACATGCCGCCCAGAGTTCCTGCCCTCCGAGAGCTCTCAAACTGCCCAGAGGCAGATAGATGCCATACAGTGGGTTGCAATCTGTAACAGGGAATCAAGATGCACTAGGAGCTCAGGCAGCCAGCAGCAAGCAAATGTGCCTGGAACTTCCCAATAGTCTCTGAGGCCTTGGCTGCAAGCCTCGCCTGGCCCTGGGTAGCCCCAGCGGGAAGGTGCAGTCCCTGGAAAGGTCTCCCCAACCCACCTCAGAAACCCTGCCAGAAGAGAGGTTGTGATGGGCAAGGAACGGATCCTCCAGGTAAAAAACAAAGTTGTAATAATAATAACCAGAAAGGCAAACACTGACTAGGGCTCGCATGGCCCAGGCACTGTTCTAAGCACTTGGCCTGTGTCTGCTCACCGAATCCTCCCAATAACCCCATGGGCAGATCTTAAAGGAGTAAGGGGGAGGGCACAGGGGTACAATTGGTGCCAGCACCCTAAAGGTCACTCCACCGCTGACAGGCCCCGAGGGTTTAAACTGCAGGGATTTGAGGGAGCCACATGGAAGCACTTCCTGACCACAAAGACGGTGAGAATCTAAAATAATTCCCTTCTCAGGGCAGTTGTCTGGGATGCACTCAGAGGGTAGTTGGGGGGCGGGGGTTGGGCACCAGATGACCTCACTCACGCCTTATCCCGCCTGGCACTGACTCAGACTGGTGGCCGGGGGACAGATGGGGCAGGACCATTCAGTGCAATGTGCGCCCCGCACTGGAACGGCGGGTCTGGGGACCCGGAGGGCAGCGCGGCCTGCAAGGGTGGGGGCACCCGAGGAAGGGGTCCTGAGCTCCACCCCAGATGCGCAGCGTGCGGGGCGGTGCGTACCCCGAGGGCCCGGAGGCGCGGGCTAGGGCACCCTGCCCCCTCCCCCTGGGGCGACTCGGGTGACTGGGAGCGGCCGGGACCCTCCAACGTCAGCGCAGCCTGAGCAAGCGCCGTCATTTCCTGTGGGCCGGGCTGGGGTGGGGGTGCAGGGGAGGGAGGCGGGGGAGGCCGGGAGCCAGGCCGGGCGGGTGGGTGGCGGTGGCGACGCCGCCGCTGTGTCCCGGTGTCCAGCCCCGCCCTGCGCCCAAGCAGCGCCAGCCGCAGGGTGTTGCGTCCCGGCTCCCGGCTCCCCTGGGGTTCCCACATCCAGGAGCTGAGCTTGCACTTCCAAGGAGCTCGGGAGGCCCTCCTGGGTGCTGGCGTGTGCAGCCAACCCCAGGGGAATTGTAATGCCCAAGGCTTGGGGGACCTCGGTGCACCCAGGGCTCGGGCCATTAGCGCCGAGTCTCGAGTCTCGATGCCTCCAACAAGGAACACCGCGCAGTAGGCCTGCCTGACACACCCATGAGGTGCCAGGCTGGGGGGCTAGCCAAGGTCACGGAATTTATTTACACTTCTGACCCCTACGGAGGCCCTCTACCCACTTAGAGGGAAAGGCCTGAAATGGGTCCCAGGGCTTGTTGGCTGCTAGCTCAGAGAGCCTGACCAGTTTTCTTCCTCAAAAGCAGATCTGGGGCACCTGGCTGGCTCAGTCGGAGGAGGAAGCAACTCTTGATCTCTGGGTGGTGAGTTCAAGTCCCACCTTGGGCGTAGAGATATAAACATTATAAATAAATAAACTTAAAAAAAAAAAAGGATCTGATTTTCCTCCTTTTGGAATACTTTTTAAAATGTTAAGTCTGGTCTGAAGGCACAAGGAGTGGTTCCACTAGGCAAGGAGCCTGGGGTTCCTATGCACCAAATCAGGCGAAGGGCCTGGCACAGACCTAGTACACAGCATGCACGTCCGTCCCATCCCTCAGCCAGCCACAGCTCTGCAGGTCACCCGGAGGGACCTCTACTCTCTATCCCCTGCAGAGGGAGACAAGGAAACCTCACCAATCTGGCAGAGTTGGTTTCCCAGCTTTCACCCATAACAGTCTCACAAGATTCAGGAGAATCCAGCCTCAATCACCTTGCCTATTGCCTGGATGACAATGAGAATCCAGCCTTTGTGGATTTGTGACATGCTTTGTGACATGCTTGTCCCTGCCAGATGATGCTTCTCGGCTGGGGCAGGAGGAGAGTGGCTACAGGAGAGGGGGGCCATGCTGAGGATATGGCCTATATGGTAAAGTCCAAAGGCTGGGAGGTGACCCAGGAGCTGGATATTTTCAAACGTAGGGATCATCCAAGTCATCACTGAAAGCAACCTTATCTTCAGGGGTTGGAGCTGAATCTTCAGGTTGGGGCTGCCTTTAATTGCTCTAACTAGCATCCTCACTGCCCAAGCTGGGGAATTTGAGGCAACCCTCCCCAGGCCCTAACCCTCAGCCTTTTGCCCCTGCTCTCCTCTGGGGACTTTCTAAACTCCCTAAGGGCCCTCTCCCACAGAGCTGCAGAATAAAGAACTGAACAAATGGGAAGGGGACTTGGTGGGATTGAAGTGCTGACCGGATCCCTCTGGAACTTACTACTCCCCCACACACCCTGCTGGTCCCTTAGACTCATTTTTGTCCCCAGCTCGATAAATGGCATCACCATCACCCAGTTACTGGAGGCAGAAGTCTAAGGCATCACTGATTCTCCAGTCAGTTCATCTGCACCTCTTCTTTCTACATCCAGAATGATTCTCCTTCTTGTTCCAACTCTACTGCCACCAGCCTTGGCCATCCCACCATTACTTCTCTTCTAGACAATCCCCAAAGCTTCCAAACTGGTTTTGCTTCTATTCTTCCTCCCTCCCATGCAATCCATGCTCCCAAATTGCCACTGATATTTTACAACTGAAAATGAAAAGGCTTTTACTCATTTTTTCCAGTTGAGGGGGAAAATATCCCAATTCCTTCCCATGACCCTAGCTCTGATTCCATCTCTCCTTTATCCACTCCACTCAGTTACACTGGCCTTCTGTCAGTTCCTGATATATGTCAAGTTCTTTTTGCCTTGAGGCTTTGATACTGCTGTTGCCTGAAACACTCTCCCTCCAGAGCTTGGCGTGGTTGGCACCATCTCATCCTTTAGGTATTAGCTTAGATATCACTTTCTTTTTCTTTTTTTAAGATTTTATCTATTTATTCATGAGAGACACACACAGAGAGAGGCAGAGAAAAAAGCAGGCTCCACGCAGGGAGCACGATGTGGGACTCGATCCTGGATCCCGGGATCACACCCTGAGCCAAAGGCAGACGCTCAACCACTGAGCCACCCAGGCATCCCAGATAGCACCTTCTGAGAGAAGTCCTCCTGAACACTGAATCTAAACTTTGCCCCAGGGGCACCTGGGTGGCTCAGTGATTGAGCATCTGCCTTTGGCTCAGGTCATGATCTTGGGGTCCTGGGATCGAGTCCCACATTGGACTCCCCGCAGGGAGCCTGCTTCTCTCTGCCTGTGTCTCTGCCTCTCTCTCTCTCTCACGAATAAATAAATAAAATCTTTTAAAATAAATACATGAATAAACCTTGCCCCAAACTTGCTCCTAGAACCTTGTTAATTTCCTTCATAGCACGTGTGGCAAGTTGTAATCATTTATTTACTTGTCCCCACTAGAATGAAAGCTGCACAAGGGCAGAGACTGCTTATGTCTCAGCCATAGGTTTATTTTTTTTCTTAAGTAAATTGTGTTATTGTAGTATAATATATATTCAAAGAAATGTATATATCCTAAGCGTACAAGCTGGGGTGCCTGGTTGGCTCAGTCAGTACAGCATGTGACTCTTGATCTCTGGGTCATGAGTTCAAGCCCCAAATTGGGCGTGGAGCCTACGTAATAAATAAATAAATAAATAAGTGTGCAGGTCAATGATTGTCACAAATGAACACACCTGTGTAACCAGCACTGAGATCAGGAAATAAAACACTCCCAGTCCCTCAAAGTTCCCCACACGACTTTTGAAAGATAAATACTGTATTGGTCAGATTCATTTTTGTCAGTTTTGAACTTTATATAAATGGAATGATCCCTAATGATGCTTGCATCCTAATCCCCAGAACTTTTAAATATTACTTTGCATAGCAAAGGGGACTTTGCAGATGTAATTGAGTTAAGGACCTTGAGATAGGGAGATTACACTGGGTTATTAGGTGGGCTCAGTGTCATCTTTAAAAAAGCAGAAGTCTTGGGATCCCTGGGTGGCGCAGCGGTTTGGCGCCTGCCTTTGGCCCAGGGCGCGATCCTGGAGACCCAGGATCGAGTCCCATGTCGGGCTCCCGGTGCATGGAGCCTGCTTCTCCCTCTGCCTGTGTCTCTGCCTCTCTCTCTCTGTGTGACTATCATAAATTAAAAAAAAAAATAATTTAAAAAAGCAGAAGTCTTTAAAAGCAGAAGAGGGAAGCAGAAAGGTCAGAGTGATGTAGTGTGAGAAAGATTCAACCTGCTTTGATGCTTTAAAGATTGATGGCTTTGAAGATGGAAGAAGGGGGCCACAAGCCAAGGAATGTGGGTGGCCATTAGAAGGTGTGAATAACAAGGAAACAGATTCTTTCCTAGAGCTTCCAGAAAGGAATACAGCCTTGGAGACACTTATGTTTCAGCCAGCCACTGACAGCCACATTGGCCTTCTAACTTACAGAACTATTGGACAGTAAATTTGTGTTGTTTCAAGTCATTAAATTTCAAGTCTATAAACTGTTATAGAAATAATAGGATACTAAAAAAAAAAAAAAAAAAAGAAATAATAGGATACTAATAAGATTGCTTTTTATGCCTGGCATCTTTCTCTCATCATTTTATTTGTACTATATGATATTTCATTGCATGCATATACCACATTTTATTCATCAACTATTGATGGGCATTTGGGTTGTTTCCAGTTCGGGCTATTATCAGTTGTGCTGCTATGAACATTCTTGTACATGTCTTTCATTAACATACGTACATATTTCCGTTGTACATATATAGGAACAGGATGGCTGCATTACAGGGTATGCATACATGATGGATGCTGTGACGCATCCCTCACACTCCCTTTCAGAACTGAAGGATTTGTTCACCCACCTGCTGGGAAGCCTGCTAGCTGACAGTCCTCAGCTGCCAGCCCTCTCTAGAAGCTGAAAAGAACTCCTTGGCCCAAGATCATACAGCTTCCCATTCACCACCTGCATCCATTCAATGACTTGTGGAATTGGGGAGGGGTATATAAAGCCCTCCCCCCATTGTCACTTGAAATTGTTTTGATTCAGAGTCCAGAGCTGTCCAGAGTCAAGGGAGGCTTTTGTCAAGGCCACATCTCATCCCAACTCCTCCCTATGCAAACCCTGTTTCCTTCTCCTCCCCTACAAGTGTTGATGCATCTAAAGAAGTTAAACACTTTGTCACATGTTTGTTGGGTCATTTGGTCACTTGAGAAGTGCCTGGTCAAGTCTTTTATCCACTTTTCTACTGGGCTGTCTTTCTTTTGGATTTGTAGATAGTCTTTCTATATTCCAGATACAAGCCCTTTGTTGGATATATTTTCCATATGTATTCAGAGTTGGATGTATTCAGGATGCCTCAACAGTGTCAGCACATGGTGAGTGATAGTAATAATTAGTTCCATGAATGCTTGAGTTTTATACCTCCTTTAGAGAAAGAATGCTTAGAAGGTGAAATTGTGTACGGCTCTAACTGGTGTAACTAGATATAGGATAAGGAAGGAGAGGGAAGGGGAGGGAAGCAGGAGCTTAAAGGGAAACGTCCAGAATGCAGCGAACACACCTCCTGGCCTGAGGTGTCCGGCCACAGAAATATAAACACTCAACTTCTTAAAGGTAATCGTAAATAAGTATCCATTCATTCAACGAGTATTCATGGAAGGTGCCAATGGAGCAGCCTATTCTGGGCACCGAGGAGTCAGCTGTGAACAAGAGACACAATCTGTGCTTTTAGGAGATCTAGAGGGGGGCAGCCTGGGTGGCTCAGCGGTTTAGCGCTGCCTTCAGCCCGGGGCATGATCCTGGAGACCCGGAATCGAGTCCCACATCGGGCTCCCTGCATGAAGCCTGCTTCTCCCTCTGCCTGTGTCTCTGCTTCTCTCTGTGTGTGTGTCTCTCATAAATAAATAAATAAATAAATAAATAAATAAATAAATAAATAGTAAATGGAGATTTAGAGGGAGAGAGTGACCACAGCAGGTAAACAGAGTAAAGTGTTATAAATGAATGACTGACTGAATGAATGAATCAATGAATAAATACTTACATACATACATACATACATAAATGGAAGTCTAGAGGGAGAGAATGACCACAGCAGGTAAACAGAGTAAAGTATCACAAATAAATAAATAAATAAATAAATAAATAAATAAATAAATAAATAAATAAATAAAAGGAGATCTAGAGGGAGAGAGTGGCCACAGCAGGTAAACAGAGTAAAATCATCTCAGACAGTGAGAGTATGGTAAACCCAAGGGATGGATCGTGGGAGGGAGGGTGAGGTTAAAGTAGCAAGAGCCCCCCCTCCCTCCCAGGGCTCCCGGGAGACCCCGCCCCGGCCCCGCCTCCATATTTGCATACGTGTCCCGATTGGCCCGCGGCGGCCGGCCCCACCCCCCGGAGCGGGCGGCTAGGGAAGCGCGGGGCGGACCCCGCCAAGATGCAGCGGCGGCTCCGGGTGTCGCCGGGCGGGCGAGGGGCAGCGCGGGCCGCAGCCGGGCATTGGGCGCCCGCCGCGGGCCCCGCGCGCTCCTAGCGCCCCGGACGTGCGGGCGGACTCCGGCCGTCCTTGCCGCCGTCCCGGCCGCCGTCCCCGCCCCCCCACCCTTTGTGCCGCCGCCGCCCGGGGCCCCGGCCCCTCAGGACCCCGGCGGGGCCGGACCTCGGCGGCGCGCCAGCTCCGCGTGGGCGCCCGGGGGGCAGCCGATGGCGAGGGGGCGCGGCGCGGGCGGGGGCGCTGCAGCCCGAGTGCGCGACGCGGGAGGCCCGGCCCGCCTCCGCCGCATTGTCCCGGGCCCCGCGCCCCGGCCCTGAGCCGCGCCGCCGCAGCGCCCGCCCGCCGCCCGCCGCCCGCCGCCCGCCGCCCGCGGGGCCATGCGGAGAGCCGCCGGCATGGAGGACTTCTCCACGGAGGAGGAGGAGCCCTGGTACGACCAGCAGGACCTGGAGCAGGGTGAGCGCGGGGGGCGTGGGTGCGGCGGGAGAGCGGGGCGCGCCCGGCGACCCCTGTCCGCTTCTCCATTGTTGAGCAGTATCACCCCGGGGAGGGCTGGGCTGCACCCGGAGCGCGGCCCCCAAGGGTGATGCGTCCGGAGAATGGGACCTGGAGAGAGGGAACGCTGCCCGGGGAGACCGGGGCCAGACCCGCGGGGACGTGCAAAAGTGGGGGGAGCGGCCTTTCTCTTTCCCCGAACCGCAGGGGTGTACTTCACCCAGCTCACCCACCCCCTCTTGGAGGCAGGGACCGTCCAGGCGCCCCTGGTATTGTTGGGGGCCTGAGTACTGGCTGGAAATCTTTGAAGGCCGAGAGGTGGCTCCTTGGTTATGTTTTGCTGAGAGGAATGGTGTGTGTGTGCGTGTGTGTGTGTGTGTGTGTGTGTGTGTGTAGCGGAAAGTTATCCCATTCCAAATCCAGTAGCACCCTTCCCTGCCGGGATTCCTGAGCTCTAAGACTCCCAGAAAGTTTCCCCAACTCCCTTACCCTCTACCCAGGGAGCGTATAGGGGTTTGGGGACCCTGCTGGCTAAGAAGCAGCAAAAACTTGGAGTCTCCAATCTGCCTTCCTAAGGGAAAGGGGGTCCCCTGGCCCTTTTGCTCCCAGTCCTCTCCCAGATGACTCATGGTTCAGAGGGAACCAGGTTTGGGATTTCTGAGCAATGCACCACACTAGAGCCTCAGTAAAGTGGGAGCTGCCTCCCCCACTCCCATCTGAGGGTAGAGAGGGTGGCTGGAAGGGGTTTAGAATCTGGTGATGAGGTGGCCAAGGTGACATCACTCCAGGCAGGGGGCGGAGCTGTGGGACAGGAAGGAGGAGGAGACCTAAGAGGGTCAGGGCCAAGGTCTGCTGGAACAGAGTCAAATCCACCCTCTCTTCCCCCAAAGTGCCTCGTTCGTGGATGGTTAGAGCTGGAGTGGCAAGGAAACATGTCCAGGAGAAGTGACCACCGTCACCCAGCAACCCAAGCGAGTGTGGACACAAGTCTGGTTCAGTGTGTACTAACACCCCCTGCTCTGCGTCGGCATCCACGGGGGCCCCGGATGCCTAGCTTTGCCCTCTTGTGAGACATCTGCCCAGATCCTGGAGTCTTTGTGTCCTGGCCCTGACCCACATCCCCACGTGGCCAGATTTGTTGGTAGATGGGACTGTCCTTATACTCAGAAGCGTGGGTTAATCAGAGCCTCTGGGGGCCAGTACGGGACTGGGGGTGCTGGGCTGAACTCTGTCATACTCTGGAGTCTACCCTCGGCCTCCCTGCTGGAGTGTGACGTCCAGGACTGGCTGTGACACTTTCCTCCCCCATCCTGGGCACCTCTCCCTCTCAATTTTGCATCCCACAAACACCTGTCAGGCTGACACTTAAGTGTCCAACACCATCCTGGGAGCTGGGAATAGTTTCAGCCCTGGCTTCCTGGGTGCACCCAGGCAGGTGGAGGTGGGCCTCTAACCGAGTGTGGGTGTTAGGATGCCGTGAGAGGGCTTCATGGAAGAGGCAGGCCTAGATGGAAAAATTCGAAGCTGAGCGCCTGGGAAGATGGCTTCCCCGGAGGCTGATGCTGATATTGCTGCTGTCTCATTTCATTCCTGCACCCCTAACAAAGTCTCTGGCACGGTGCCCGGCCCAGATGTGGGAGGAAGGAGCCAAAGAGTAGGGGTGGGAGACGACGTGCTGCTTCCGGAGAGCAAGAAGTGTCGAGATTCCAGCTGCGCTGGGCAGCCATGCTCTGGGGCCAACTTAGGGGATGGCCTCATTGGTCTGCGGCAGCCAGCCTTGTCTTGTGGCCCCAATCGTAGCCAGGACCTGGGAACAAGGAGGGAAACCAGAAATGAGGCAGTGTCGGGAGAAATTGGACTTTTTGACCAAAAACAAATGCCCACTCACCCTGGGCGAGGGCAGAAGGCCCTCTTTCTGCAGTGAGAGCAGAGACAGAGGGCCTTCTGCTAGCAAATTCAAAAAGGTTTATGCAAAGGTCCCTCTGAGCTGGAGGGCGAATAGGGGCTGCGTGAGCATTTTAGGTGGAAAGGATGCTAAACCAAGGTACAGAGCAACGTGAGAAGACCACACACAGCTAGAAAGTAGGAGCTATCTAGAGTGGCAGGGGTGGGTTCAAGGGAAGTCTCAGGCATAGCTACTGTAGCACCACCTCCTAGAGCCCGGCACAGAGAGCCAAATGGCGGGGTGAAGCGTGAGCCGGAGACCGGCTACATTGGGGATCAGGTGCCTGTTGCATCCCACTTCTCTGTACAGTCCCCAAATTCTCCCTTGCCCGGCTGCTCCCGGGTTTCCTCCAAGTGGCTCAGGAGGTGTTTTGCTCAGCCAGCCTGGTCTCCCCTCATATTTGTTTCCCCTTGTCCTGTGGGCAGGTCCCAATTCTACTTTCCAGAAGCTTGTCCTTCCAGATGCTATTTGACTTGCACTATGTTCTGTCCTAATAGAGGGAAGCGGTTGGGACAAGCAAGGTCCTAGATCCTCACTGTGTTCCTTCTACCCCATGACACTAGCACCTGTAAAAATAGAAAATGCCATTGATTGTTAGGCACAGGCTCTCTCTCTCTCTCTCTCTCTCTCTCTCTCTTTCTGCCCACCTCCCTTCTTGACCTTGGACCAGGCATGGCTGGCCCTGTGGTATGTCTTTCCAGGCTGAGAGAAGGCTGCTGAGTCACAGATTTCAAGTCCTGGATGCCTGACCTTGAGTCTCAGCCTTGGGCAAGAGCTCTGACATGGCAAGGGGAGGGAGGTGCCCGAACCCCAATTGTGGGAACCCAGAGTTCCTGAGTTCGGGCCCTGAAGGTAAGCAGGAGCCCTGCAGCCCTGCCAGGTGGTAGATTGCCTCCTCCCAGGTGTTTTACCTTTGTCTCCATCCCCTCCCCGCTCCTGTACCCTGTCCCTTTCCCACCTCTCTGCTCCAGAGTCTGTGGGGCCCCACCCTACCCCAACCAGTGGGGACAGTGGAGTTTCAAGGTTTTTTTTTTTCAAAGACATCCCCTTGCCCCCCAGCCATTCTCTGTCAGGCCTCCAGGGCAGCAATGCACATCAGCAGATGCTTAGAGGACAAAACTGCTATAGCCCACTACAGGAGACCCAGAAAACTCCAGGATCTATGCAGGGGAGGTGCCCATTCAGACTTAGTACCTCCCCCGAGCTTGGTCCAGTGTGACCATTAATCTTGCCATGACAGGCAGTTTATTACTCCAGCTTCTACTTCCTGCTTAGCCAGCTCCCCCAGGCCTCCCCTATCCTTGGTCCAGGGGGAGGTGCACCCCCCGGGAACCCAGAACTATCACCAGCCCTTTTCTAGCCTATGTACTTTCCCCAGCATTTGGCTCCAGGCAGTCCCCTGCTCTGCAGCTTCTAGACTTCTCCTGTGATCCCTCCTGGCAGCTTTGACCAGCTTAGCTTGCATTGTGATCCAGTTTCCCTGAGAAGGTCTCTAAGATTCTCCCCCACCCCAAACAGCTTCTATTGTGTTCCTTTCCTCTCCACCCCTGAGTCACTGGGTGGCCTGGTTACATTCACTGGCTTCACAGCGCAAGCTTCTATGTCCCTGGTTTATAGTGACTTGCAGCTGCCCCAGCCTGACGGTAGGAATACACACGCAGCTCAGGTGCTTACCTGGAAGGAAGAGCATAACATGCAGTTGTTCTTGCCCTTTCCTCAGCTTGGAACCTGAGGTCTTGAGCTCTAGGTTAAGCTACAGAAACTCCAAGCAGGTGACCCCTGGAGCTTGTCCCCCAGTGCCAACACTGGCGGTGGCATCAGTAGCAATGGCCTCTTCACAGTCCACCTGACAGTTCCCAAAGGAGAAAATCCTGATGACTGTGGCCCTCTGTTCTTTCTCATTTATACCTGAGTTATTTGATACTGTTTGGGGATGAGTCCAACGTTCACCATCTTATTACAGAGAATAGGAAGATGGTATGGCTCCCTCGTCACAAAGTAGGGGATGTCTTGCTGGGCTCCCGAATTTCCACCAACCACTAAACATTACATAGGGCTGCAGTTCTATGATGCTCACATCAAACTTCACACTTTATAGACGGACACCTCTGGAAGCCTTCACACTTTTTAGACATTTGCCAAGCTTATAGTTAATAAATTCATATATATCCCCCTTAGTGGTCTGTATCAGGTAACCAGTTTTTCTTGCCATCATCATCATCAGAAGTGAATTGCTCAAAGCTGAAGGTTTTTGTCTGAGATTTATATGATTATTTCTTTTAAGATTTTATTTATTTCAGAGACTGAGGGGAGGAGAAGAGGGAGAAGAAGAGAGACAAGTAGACTCCACCCTGAGTGCTAACCCCGTTGTGGGGCTTGATCTCATGACCCTGAGATCAAGACCTGAGCCAAAACCAAGAGTCGGATGCTCGACTGACTGAACCACCTACACACTCCTGATTTTTTTTTTAATGGATGTTTAGGAAAGTAGCTTTTGTTTTCTCTGGCTAAGTTATTGCAGCCTTGCTCCAGGATAGCAGCTTTGCACTCCACCAGGAAACATCTTCGGGTGACATCCGGGCACAGGGCGCCACTCATGGCATAGGCCCAACCTGGAGACTCCACTCTGGCTGTTTGAAAACCTTACCTTTATGTGTGGGAGCAGACTCCAGGCTTGTTCTTGACAGGCAGCTTGGCCTTTTGTCCAGGCCCCATGGCTAGCCAGGCCTTCTAGTTTCCATCAGGTGATGTCAGTCCGATCCCCAGCCTGGCTGAAAAAGAGCCCGAGACTCTGCTCCTATGCCCACTGGGAGTCACTGCTCTCCTGGGCTCTTCTAAGAAGAAAAGGCCCTTCCCCAGACCTGGCTGGTGCCAAGCTAGGGGCTCAGCTGAAACAACTGTATTTATGAAATTCACTGGGGGGGGGGGGGGCTAGAGAGACCCTCCATGCCCTGGGGAGTCTAGAAGGATCACTGTCTGGACAGGGAAAGCATTAAAAACCTGAATCCCTGGACCACATCGGCCCCAGCAGAGTTGCCTTTACACATCGTGATCTGGATTTATACCATCAGCCTAGATCGAGGGCTGTTTTTTTGTTTTTGTTTTTGTTTTTGTTTTTTGGTTTTTTTTTGATCGAGGGCTGTTTTAATGAACAACCTCACGGGGCAGTCCCGGTGGCGCAGCGGTTTAGCGCCGCCTGCAGCCCAGGGACCGAGTCCCGTGTCGGGCTCTCTGTATGATGCCTGCTTCTCCCTCTGCCTGTGTCTCTGCCTCTCTCTCTCTGTCTCTATGAATAAATAAATAAAATCTTAAAAAAAAGAAAGAAAGAAAGAAAGAAAGGAAAAGAAAAGAAAAGAAGAGAAAAGAAACAACCTCACGATGGGAAAAAGACCCAAGATTTCCCAGACAGCATTTTTTGGCAGAATGATTCAAATAGGTCTACTCTGTGTCCCGGTGATTCTGTTTCTGGGAAAGGATCTTCAGGATGTAGGCAGTGATGTGCACCAAGATCTATGTACTGTAAGTTTTAGTACAGTTTCTTTTTTTTTTTTTTAAGATTTTATTTGTTTATTTGAGAGAGAGAAAAAGCACAAGCAGGAGGTGGGGGAGAGAAGGAGAGGGAGAAGCAGACTCTGCACTGAGCAAGGAGCCACCATGGGGGTCAATCCCAGGACCCAGAGATCATGACCTGAGCTGAAGGCAGAGGCTTAACTGACTGAGCCACCCAGGCTCTTTTCTTTTTTTCTTTTTTTTCTTTTTAAAACAGCTTTACTGAGATATAATTTATACACCAGGTAACTCACTTACTTGAAGTGCACAGCAATACAACAGTCTCCACATATTCACAGTGAGGTCATCCCTACTGTCTGCTTTAGAATATTTTCATCATTCTGCTTAACTCTTCTTAGAAATAAAAGAAATAATAAATTTTCCCTTGATAGTAATAATATGCTATTCCCTTTGTTTCTAAGAAGAGTGAGGCATATATTTGGAGGTATATCTACCCCAAATGTCTAGGTACCTCATATAACTCCAGACCCACTAGAGAGAATTCTTAGGGATTCCTCACCTGCCACTTCCTCTTAACTCTTCCTCTTCCCCACCACACAGCCCCCCTAAGAACAGGCTAGATCCCCTCCCAGCCTCTCTGACAGTGTTCTTTTACCTTCTGCTGGGATGGGGAAGAGTAGGTTCCAATCCTGTAAGGTACAAGAATCATGGCTGCTTGGGGGAAGACGATGATGGTTTTGCTGCCCAGGGAAAGGAAGTTTCTGAGAGGGGCATATGTCACCAGAACCAAACGGTACCCAGCCAGAGCCAGGAGACCTGAATTCTGCTTCCAACATGGCTATAACCTTGAGCAGGTCATTCTTCCCTCTCCCTCTCCAGCCTGTCAAATACCACTCACACGCACATGCACATGCACACATACCGCAAAATCTAATACCCGGCAAGCCTTTCTGCTCCCTTTCTATCTCAGCAAGATCCTAGTCACCCTTCCAAACCCAGCTTGCAATGCCCATTTCCAGAGGCTCCCCCTGGCCCCAGGAAGAGTGATCTCTCTTACCTATCATCCCAGGGCACTTACCCCATGTCTGTTGATTCTCTTAGCTCACTCATTCTTTCTTTCAAAGATTATTTGTTTATTTATTCATTTATTTGAGAGAGAGAAAGGGAGGGGGAGAACATGAGCTGGTGGGAGGGGCAGAGGGAGAAGGAGGCTCCCCACTGAGCGGGGAGCCCGATGTGGGGCTCGATCCCAGGACCCTGAGATCATGACCTGAGCCAAAGGCAGATGCTTAACCGACTGAGCCACCCCTCGCTTATTCTTTCAGAAAATATTTACTATGCACCTGCTCTATGCCGAGTACTGTTCTAGGTCTTGGGATATCAGTGAACAAAAAGGGCAAAACCTCTGCCCTGTGAATTTACAGTTAGTCGGGGGGAGATGAATGAGAAAAATGAGCAAATGGCTTGGTAAGTTAGATGGTGGTATGTGCTGAGGACAAAAATGAAGCAGAGAGGGAGTGGGAGGTGGGGTGATGGTGTGATTTCAAATCAGTGGTTGGGGAGGGTCTCCTGGAGAAGGTGACAGTTAAGCACAGATTTGAAGATGGAGAGGGATGAACCCTGGGAGTGTCTGGGGAGAGGACATTTCAGACAGAAGCGACAGTGCAAAGTCGAAGCTCCTGGCTTGCATCCCCTCCCAGGCCTGGAGGCTCCCTCAGGGCAGCTCTATGTCCCAGGTTATCTTGGGGTCCGCAAAGCATAGCCCACAGTGAATGCTCAGAACATTTATGGAAGTCCTCTGAGCTCGTTCAACTGTTCACTGTTATTCTCACCCTCTCCACTAGACTTGCACTTGGCCGCGGAGCTGGGAAAGACACTGCTGGAGAGAAACAAGGAGCTGGAGGAGTCTCTGCAGCAGATGTACTCCACCAATGAGGAGCAAGTGCAGGAGATTGAGGTGAGGGGCCACATAGGCCCTGCCTGTGCTCCCCCACCCATTAAGGACCCCTTGGCCCACGGTGCCTTTGTTCAACTTAGAGAAAGATGCTCTCTTAGCAGACACAGCTTTGGCCCAATAAATAGCCTTGTGCAGTTCACAACTTGTACAACTATCCCAGGCACCCCTATCACACCACCATCTTTACTCCCCACTCTGCGGCAGACAACTTCCCTAAAGCAAACGTGTTCCCAGAGGTGGGAAGAGGTCCAGGTGAACACATTTCCCCAACCCTGTTCTGAAAGGGTACTCAATCTTCTCCCCTCCAGTACCTAACCAAGCAGCTGGACACGCTACGGCACATGAATGAGCAGCATGCCAAAGTGTACGAGCAGCTGGACCTGACAGCCCGAGACCTGGAGCTGACCAACCAGAAGCTGGTGCTGGAGAGTAAGGCTGCCCAGCAGAAGATCCATGGGTGAGGGCCGGGTGGCAGGCTGGGGGGCGAACGAGGGAGAGGTCAGGTCGGGTTGCATGTGGGCATATGATCCAGTGGGTGTGACTCGTGCTCTTTCTCCCAGAAGCGCAGGCCTGGGGACCTGGGATGGTAGTGAGATTGCCCTTGTCACTTTTGGGCAGTTTCACATTCAGGCCACAATCCCTCTTAAAGTGCCAGCTCCACACCAGGCTCTGTTTAGGCGATGGGGATACAAAGAGACTGCCCCACCCCCTGGAAGCTCACAGCCCAGGAGGGAAGGCAGGCATGTAAATATTTCATCGTGGTGCAGCATGATAAGTGCTTAAAGGGTGGAGGAGGGACCAAGGTGACACAGAGGAGAATGGTCAGCTCAGCCTGGGAGGCGTGGGAGAAGGGCGTGTCCTTGGGCACACAGGGAGTTCTTGTCTGACCTCAGCACCAGGCAGCAGGGTTGCCCATCTGTCCCCAACTCCAAGTCCCTCCGGGGGCACTGCAGTAAGGAAGACTGGCCCCGTCCCCTTAAAGCCCCTCCCATGTGTGTCCCCCACCAACTCACCCCACCCTCCCAGGCTGACAGAGACCATCGAGCGCCTGCAAGCCCAAGTGGAGGAGCTACAGGCCCAGGTGGAACAGCTGCGGGGTTTGGAGCAGCTGCGAGTGCGACGGGAGAAGCGGGAACGCAGACGCACCATCCATACATTCCCCTGCCTCAAGGAGCTGTGTACCAGCCCGCGGTAGGTGAGGGTGCCGTGGGGTAGGGGGGCAGTCTGGACCCTGCACCATGTCCCCAAGTCCCAGAGGAAGGAGAGGGTGGGCACCAGGCAGCAGGTGGGAATGAGCTGATGCATCGTCAGGCTATTGGAGGGATGGTCCTATTGCCATAAACTGTCAGCAGCTGGCATTTACTTGAATCCTGGCTGCACGCCCACTGCTTTTAGTGATTTCACTCCGTGGCAACACAGTGAGATATGTTTTATCATCCTCACTGCTCAGATGAGGAAACGGAAGCTCAGAGGTTAGGTGAGCTTATCCAAGGTCACCCCATTAATAAGCTAGAATTTTAACTCGGGAGAAGTTAACACCACACCTTTCAGTTCCCATTAAATCTTTTTTTCTTTTCTTTAGAGAGGAAAATGGGGAGAAGGGACAGAGAGAAAGAGGGAAAGAGAATCTTATGCAGGCTCCATGGGGGCTAACCAACTGAGCCACTCAGGCACCCCCAGTGGCTCAGTCGGTTGGGTGTCTGACTCTTGGTTTCAGCTCAGGTGATGATCTCATGAGTCTCATGGGTCCTAGATGGAGCCCACGAGGGGCCCCCACGCTCAGCGGGGAGTCTGCTGGAAGATTCCCTCTGCCACTCCCCTCCCTGCCCCGCCCCACCCCGCCCCGCCCCACTCATGCACACATATTCTTTCTCCCAAATAGGTAAATGAATCTTTAAAAAAAATTTTTTTTCAAATACATACTCTGTACTTAGTGAGTGTTTCAATAAAGGTCCTGGCAGGAGGCAGCTCCTTGCAGAGTAACCCCTGAGAAGCGATTAGTGAAGAGGTGTGGATAAAAGTGTAGGGAAACAACAGGGACACTGCAGTACCCCAGGGCTGTAACAGCAAGAGGCTGTTACCATCCCCAGGCCTGAAGGGGCCAAGGGGAGGGAGGTTACTGGAGGCCAGGAGGTGCTGTGTGGCCGGCACTAACCAGGGAAGGAGCCTGGGGAAGACCTTCCCCGACCTCCCTCTGCTCTTACCCTCTGACTCCTGGTGCCTCTGGCTGGTTGAGCTCAGGAGAGAGCAGAAACCTTGGCTGAAGCAGTTCACTGTGGTCAGCCGGCCAGAGCAGAGAGCAGGGAGAGAAAGGGCAGAGAGTGGATCTAGAGGGAATAGTTTCCCCAGAGGCGGGGAGAGATGTTAAGCATGGGGAGCTACCCAGGACCTTGGCCTTGACCTTGACCTGATGTCTGGTGGCCCCCTCCCAGGTGTGAGGATGCCTTCCGCCTGCACAGTTCCTCCTTGGAGCTGGGTCCACGACCCCTGGAGCAGGAGAACGAGCGGCTGCAGACCTTGGTGGGTGTGCTGCGTTCCCAGGTGAGCCAGGAGCGGCAGCGCAAGGAGCGGGCGGAGCGCGAGTACGCGGCGGTGCTGCAGGAGTACTCGGAGCTGGAGCGGCAGCTGTGCGAGATGGAGGGCTGCCGCCTCCGCGTGCAGGAGCTGGAGGCCGAGCTGCTGGAGCTGCAGCAGATGAAGCAGGCCAAGACCTACCTGCTGGGCCGGGAGGACCACCTGGCCGAGGCCCTGCTCGCGCCCCTCACCCAGGCCCCCGAGGCTGATGACCCCCAGCCCGGCAGCGGGGACGACTCTGCTGCCCAGGACGGCGTCTCCTCTCCGGCCGCCTCCCCGGGCCACTCGGTTCGCAAGAGCTGCAGCGACACCGCGCTCAATGCCATCGTGGCCAAAGACCCAGCCAGCCGGCACGCGGGCAACCTCACGCTGCATGCCAACAGCGTGCGCAAGCGGGGCATGTCCATCCTGCGGGAGGTGGACGAGCAGTACCACGCCCTGCTCGAGAAGTATGAGGAGCTGCTGAGCAAGTGCCGGCAGCACGGCGCTGGGGTGCGGCATGCTGGCGTGCAGACCTCACGGCCCATCTCCCGAGACAGCTCGTGGAGAGACCTTCGTGGGGGTGAGGAGGGCCAGGGGGAGGCCAGGGCAGGTGAGAAGAGCCTGAGCCAGCACGTGGAGGCCGTGGACAAGCGGCTGGAGCAGAGCCAGCCAGAGTACAAGGCGCTTTTCAAAGAGATCTTTTCCAGGATCCAGAAGACCAAGGCCGACATCAATGCCACCAAAGTCAAGACGCACAGCAGCAAGTGACCCCTTTCCCGGCCTGCAGCCTCCCCCAGGGTCAGGCCATTGGGCTCCTCATGCCTGGGCCACGCAGCCTCTGGTGAGTGAGGGAGCCCACCAGCAGCAATATAGCCTAGTGGAGGCTGCGCTCTGGCCCAGGGAGCATGTGGGGGACGTAGCTTGTTCTCTGTTCACTTGGGAGGTGGTCAAGGACCTCCACCATCCTGCGTCAGCCTAAAGACGCAGCTAAGAGTTTCAAAGCCAAACATTCCCACTCCCATGGGGATTCCCAGCTCCCCAGCCCTTGGCTTCCCGACCCTGGGCCTTGCTCGCAGATTTGTGGCCAGGCTTCTCTGAAAGCCATTCTGGACCACTTGGCTTTTTTTTTTTTTTTCAAGGTTCAGTTTTTTTGAGAGATTTGCAATGCAAGGTCTCCCTGACCCCTTGCCACAACTGGAAACACTTGAAGGGGGATCCCAGAGCCAGCTGTTGCAGGTTCCAGGGGTCTCCTGGACCACCCACTGCTTCTCCCCAGCTGCGACACGCTGTCATTCCTTAGCATCAGCTAAAGGGTTCTGACCAGGTCAGGGACAGCCCCTGCCATGCAGAGCAGAACACCTCAGCCAGGCCCCGAGTGCCCCCCACTCCAGCCACTCCAGCCCTGGTGAGGCGGGCTTCTCCCTGGGGACCCTCAGCCCACTGCAGATCTGTAGCCAATCAGAGGAGAGGAACAGGGAGCCCCTCGGCTGCCATACATGAACAGTACACCCTGCTTCCCTCAGAGCCAGCCTCCTCGGGTTCCAGCCCTGGAAATGCCTTCCGGCCATTAAGCCTTCCAGGAATCTGGGCAGTAGGGAGCCCCCATCTCTGCACGCCACCTCTGACTTGCCAAGCTTGGCCTCTGCCTGCCCCCATCTCAGGGACCATGATGTGTCTCATTCGCTCCCATGCTCCCCACAGGCCGACCCCCGACCCCTCCTTAGATCATGCCTGCTGCCCCCAGAATGTCCCAGGCATATGCCACCAGCCAGTGCTCCCAGCATCTGCCCCTGCCCGTCCCCACTGGGGACTGCCCAATTCCCACCCTATACTGAACAGTATTGAAATGGGACCTGGTAGGGAATGTGTCTCCTCTCTCCCATAAAATGCTGTTCTTAAACCTCCCATCTTTTTTTGAGGGGTGGGGGTTTTAAGGACCCAGCTGGGTCACAGGTTAAACCTTTTGTTAAGGCTTCAGAAAGTCCAGCTTCAACTAAGAGATGTCCAGGCCCCCAGCTTGCCCTGAGCATTTCTCCAGGGTTTCCGGTTCCTTCTGCCACCCACCCTGAGATCCTAGAAATCAGAGGAGCCACACAGCCCAGTGGAAGGCAGCAGCCCTGGCCTCTGTGCTGGGAACCCAGCAGGGACCTTCATGCCTTACCTGTTTCTAAGGGGTAAAGGGGTTTTCTTAACAAGCATGCCCGACCTCCCTGGAGGCGCTTACCCTGCTCTCTGGGCGGCACTGTGATGAGCGCTGTCGGCTGGTCCTTCCGTTCACACATCTTGGAACCCTTTGTCCTTTGGAGCTGGGCAGCTCCCAGCCCTCCGTGTGTCTCTGTCATCTAGGGTGGAGGGGGTAGGGTGGGGAAAGGGCTCCTGCCTGTTTGCTCCCCAGTTCTGTAGCGGCCGACCAGCGTCACCTTTGAAGTATACCCGAGAGAAATATATTTACAAATGCTTTATTCTCTTCTTTAATAAAAAATGCACCAGTATTCTAAAAGCAGAAGTGGCCCTGGAGCCATGGTCCTGTCTTTGTGCATCTCACATACCCACTGTACATCATCACACAGCTCTGGGGATTGAGGGCAGAGGGGAAGTCCCAAGCCTCACTCCCTTGGGATTTGCAGCCAAACTGCCCAATTATTGAGGGTGTTATCAGGGAACTGGGCAGATAAGGGGTGGTGGTGAAGGAAGTAGATTCCAGGAAGAAGGGGTAGATTTGCCCACTCACTCTGCCTGTCTGCTCAGCCCTTCAGGGAGGAAGGAAGATGGGTCTGGAATAGAATTAGTAAGACTGGATTTCCCACCCCAGTGCTGCAGTGAAAAAAATAAAAGCCACCCAATCCCCGAAAGTAAAAGAAGTTCTTTATCATCCCTTTGCAGCAGCTAACTTTTGTTGTCTGTTGACTTCGTTCCAGACAGAGTCAACCGTGGGAGGCAGCTATAAAATCTCTGTTCTACTGATGGAGTTTCTGAGGCTTAGGGTTAAGTCAGGAATTCAAAGTCACATAGAAATATTCAAACCCTGGGATCCCTGGGTGGCGCAGCGGTTTGGCGCCTGCCTTTGGCCCAGGGCGCGATCCTGGAGACCTGGGATCGAATCCCACGTCGGGCTCCCGGTGCATGGAGCCTGCTTCTCCCTCTGCCTGTGTCTCTGCCTCTCTCTCTCTGTGACTGTCATAAAAAAAAAAAATAAAAAAAAAAAAAAAAAAGAAATATTCAAACCCCGAACTGACCAATTCCACTCTGCAATACTGCACATCCCCTATCTCTTTGTAATATTTAGTTTTAGAGCCAGTTGGACCCCGGGCCTTCCAGAAAAGGAGAAAGGAAAATCCTGTGCGTCCTCTAATTCACAGCCCATAGGGAAGGACTGGTGCCTGCAAGCTCTTCAGGTGCCAGGAATGGCTTGGTGATGCTTTGTCTCTTCTTCCTTTCTTTCTTCTTGCCACTGAATGTCCCCTTCTTTTTTTTTTTTTTTTTTTTTTTTTTTGAATGTCCCCTTCTTGAAGCACCATCTTAGCCTGTGGAGGACCAAGGGGAGGAAGGAAAAGGCTGGCCTCTGCCTTTAGTGCCCACCTTTTGAAGGGAACAGGTGGCACCTCTCAGGCCTGTTTCTTCCAGAAGGGCCTCTATTCTGGATGGTTCACCACAGCAGCAGGTGAGAGGAGCTTGCCAGCTGCTCTTCTCTCCACCCCAGGGTAGCTTGTCTCACTCCTCTACACCCCCCGCCCCCTTCCAGAATCCAGGCCACCAGATGGCCTGAGCAGGCTGTGTTTATTTGAGGCCATGGAAACCTACAGCTCCTTTTTTCTATTACTCTGGGTCAGGAGCAGGGCTGGAGCCCAATAATGCCATGGAATGATGCTGACTTTATTACTCATAATCCCTGAGCTGTTGACCTGAGTCCCTGGCTTTGCTCCCTGGAGCAGCTTATTCCTGTCTCCATAGAGATGCCTCAGTTCCCTCTGAGGTTTTGGGACTAAGACGGGGAGGGACCCAGGAGATTCCCCTTACAGCCTAGAGCCTGAAAGGCAAGTGAGTGACAATCGCCATTCCCTTCCTAGTTTGCATATACAAAGCCAGGGCCTGGGAAGTAGTTTATTCCTCCCTAGGGGCATATTTTGCTAGGTAATTGTGCTTTTGCTAAAAATAAAACACTTGGGACACATGGGTGGGTCAAAGGTTGAGCAGTTGAGCCTCTGCCTTTGGCTCAGGTCGTGATCCCGGGATCTGGAATCGAGTCCCACATTGGGCTCCTTGCATGGAGCCTGCTTCTCCCTCCGCCTGGGTCTCTGCCTCTCTTTCTGTGTCTCTCATGAATAAATAAATAAATAAATAAATAAATAAATAAATAAATAAAATATTTTTAAAAATAAATAAAAATAAAACTTCATTACAAATAACTAGGATGATTAATCACAAATTGAGCTGTTTTCATTAACCACACTGCCTCTCAACAAAGTAACTTCGTCAACAACTCTTTACAAACACTGCTTGCTCTACTTTGAACCTTTCTCAGAGTTAGAACTCCTCAGTTTTGAAGTTCATGTCTTAAGAACCCTGCACAAGGGCTCTGCATAGCCTGTCTGTGGTTGCCCGAATCTCCACTCACCTCCCCAGCATTCCTTCATCTCCTGGCTAGGAGAAACTGTCATCATGCCCACAAAGCTGTTTCTTCTGCGAAGGGGTGTGGGTCCGCTTTTAAAAAACATCTCTTTCTCTACCTGCCTGCTTCTCCTCCCATCTGGTATTTGCCTTGTGGAGACTTCACACACCTGCTCAACCAGGATTTGCCTAGACTGCCTTGTGAATGAACCTGAAGTTACTAAAACAGCTCTACCAGACTTCACCTTTCAAAAACACACTCCCAAAGAACTCTCCTTTTTTTAAAAAAAAATATTTTTTTAGGGACATCTGGGTGGCTCAGTGGTTGAACGCCTGCCCCTGGCTCAGGGCGTGATCCTTCAGTCTGGGGATTGAGTCCCGCATCAGGCTCCCTGCATGGAGCCTGCTTCTCCCTCTGCCTGGAAATCTTAAAAAAAAAAAAAAAAAATATATATATATATATATTATTTATTTATTTATTTATTTATTATGTGTTTATTTGACAGAGTGTGAGAAGGAATACAAGTAGGGGAGAGGGGGAGAGGGAGAAGCAGACTCACTGCTGAGCAGGGAGCACCAGGTGGGACCCAATCCCAGGGCCTGGGGATCATGACCTGAATGCAAGACAGACGTTCAACTGAGCTACCCAGACACCCCCAAATAGCTCATCTTACAAATATTTATTGAGTACGTATCATGTGCCAGGTTCTGGGTGCTGCAGACCCAGCAGCGAGCCAGTGCCCTCCTGGAGCTTGTTATATTCTGATTGGGGTCAGGCAATAAACTAAAAATAATAATAAGATTGAGTGACGTGAAAGGAAAAAAAGGAGATAAAGCAGCGCAGAGTCAGAGAAAAGGGGATGGAGCCGCACTAGGCCAGGCGGGCGGGCCTCGATGATGGAGAGCGGTCCTGGAGAAGGGCGCAGCCCCAGAAGAGGAGAGAAGTGGTGTTTCAGGGGGACACGGATTCCGGGGGTTCTTCTTGAGAGCTCTCTGCTGGACAACGTGTTTCCCTCCGCCGCGGCGGGCCTCCGCGCTCCCACCCTGCCTCCCGGAGGAGATGCCCGGGGCAGCGGCCCGGAGGCGCGGCTCGCCGCCTCTCTGCGACCCGGGCGGGAACTAACAGCCGCGCGGAACTCAAGTCTCGAGGGAAACAGGCTCGGCGGGACGCGGAAGGAAGCGCCCACCGGAAGTGGCCCGCAGACCCGAACATGGCGGCCGCCGCGTCCTTGCACTGGGGCCTGAGACGAGCCGGGGCCTGGCTGCTCCCGTGGCCCGTGCGCTGCCCCCGGCGGGCTCTGCACAAGCAGACGGACGGCCCCGAGTTCCAGAGCATCTACAGCCTGGACAAGCTCTACCCGGAATCCCGGGGCTCGGACACCGCCTGGAGGCTCCCGGTGAGCGAGGAGGGCGGGGAGGAAGGGGAGGAAGGGGCGTTTCCCCGCCGCTGCCGGAGACGTCAGCTTGCCGGGGCCGCATTGGCCGGGCGGGAGCAAACTGGAGCCGCGGGCGGCGGGAGCGAGCGGTGCCGTGGCCGCGGGACGGGTCCTGCCCCCAGCCCCGCCCCCAGCCCCGCCCCCTGGAGGCCCGGGAGCACTCAGGGTTTCCAAGAGCATCACCCGCTTTTCCGCGTTCGTTACCGGGCCTCCAAAGCGGACGCGAAATCCAGAGGCTGCCAAAAAGTTTGGAACCATTTGGGAAGTTACATGGTCCGTAGCTTCTAGGAACCCCAGCGCGCCTGAGGAAACTGGGCTTCTCTTCAAGACGCTTTTATTTCCAGCCCGCTGGGTACAGGCTCTTCGTCAGGCCCCGGGCAGGAGAGCGAGAGAGGACCTAGCCAGTTCTGGTCGCGTTTCCACCTGCAGGACTGAAAGACAGCATGCATTTATTCACTCACCCATTCAACAAACTTCAAATGAAAACATGTTTGTGTGCACTATGCTGGACATGGAGATAGGGAAGTGGGAAAAAAAAAACACAACCACAATCTGAGTGTTTGTGGAGCTGATCTTCTAATGGAGGGAGACAATAAATAAAATCAGAAATACAGAGTGTGTGAGGTGGTCGTTAAGTACTTTGGAGAGAACAAAGCCTGGAAGGAACAAGTGCTAAAGAAGAGGGAAGGATTGTTGTTTTAAGTAGGATGGGAAGATGGCATTTGAGTAAGGACCTGGAAGAAGCAAGGCAGTGAGCCATGGGAATAGTGGGGAGATGAACATCCCTGCAGCCACCTCCAAGTGGTAGGTAGCATGCTCCACCTGTTCAAGGAACAGCAAGCAGGGAGGTGTGGCTGAGCAGGGGAGTCACAGCAGGTGAAGCTGAAGAGGAGAGGGATGGGATGGGGCAAGGCTTGTTCACAGGGTTAAAAGGCCTTTAGCTTTACTCTGAATGCCATGGAATCTATGGAGGATTTGAGGCAAAGGAGTGGAAAGGTCCAGCTTAGTTTTACAAGGATCACTCTTGGGCTCAGTTGGTGGAGCGTGCAACTTGGGGTTGTGAGTTCAAGCCCCATGTTGGGTGTAGAGGGTACTTAAAATTAAAAAAGAAAAGTAAAGAAACAAGGATCACTTTCATAGAGCCTTACAGGGTGGACTGTAGAATGGTAAGAACAAGAAGGCCACTTACAAGATCGCAATAACACAGCCAAGAGATGATAAGCAGAGAGGAGGCACTAGGACTCATAAGAATTGGTCAGGTGTTAGGTATATTCCGAAACAAAAGCCTGTAGGATTTGCTGATGTATTTTCTATAAGAAGTGAGAATAAGGGGGATCCCTGAGTGGCTCAGCGGTTTAGCGCATGCCTTTGACCCAGAGTGTGATCCTGGAGTCCCAGGATCAAGTCCCACGTCGGGCTCCCTGCATGAAGCCTGCTTCTCCCTCTGCCTATGTCTCTGCCTCTCTCTCTCTCTCTCATGAATAAATAAATCTTAAAAAAAAAAAAAAAGTGAGAATAAGAGAAGAATTGAAGTCTGAGGTGGAAGAATTGAGTTGCCATTAGTGGAGATGAGAAAGTTGTTTGTTCTTTCTCATTCAACAAAAAGTTTATTGTGTACCTACTTGGTCAGGCACTGTTTGAAGCATTGCAGATAAAACAGAGGCCTTGCTTCCTGGAGGTGATGTTCTAATGGAAGGAGCAGACAGTAAAGAAATGAGGAAGACACATCTGGTAGCGAGGAGAAATAATGACAGACCAGGGTGCTGCCAGAGAGTTTGAACCAGGAAATTGGAAGTGATGAACATAGATGATATTTTCATCAACATAGATGCAGTGCTCTAGGGAAAGGAGTAGGATAGAGAAGAGAAAGGCTTCCAGGGGCATGTCAGTGTTTAAAAGTTGCAAAAGGCAAGCAAAAGAGCGTGGGAAAGTCATAGGGAGGTAAGAAGGAAGCTGGTGAGGACAGTTCAGGAGGAAGAGGGAGAAGAGGCCCTGAGGAAGCTGGGGCCTGGAGTCTTCCGTGCTGCAGAGAGTGCAGGGGGATGAGGATTTCACTCCCAAGTCATTCTAGGATGAAAAGGGATGAAGGGGGGGGGGTGGGATGGGGACGAGACAGGTGAGCATACCATGAGTTTGGGTGGCCAGAAGAGCCTCAGAGGGCCTGTGGACATGGGGCTCACAGACATTACTACTCAGAAACACCACAGGAGAGACACGGAGGTGAGAAGTCCTGGAGTGAGTAGTTCCATTTGACACAAACCGTCTAGGCAGATGGCCTCTCACGTGAGCCCCTGTGGCCCAGGAAGGAACAAGGTGGCCCACCAGGTTTGTTGCTCTGGGTTAGTAGAGCGTGTTCCTTTTGGAGTCTGTCTGAGGCACATGTACTGTGGAGCCTGCCTTGCTTCCAAGAAGCCAGGCCCCTGATGGTTGGTGCCCGATGCTAGCTAGCTAAGGCTGGAGATGTCAGTTCCAGTTTCCCAGAAGAGTGTTTCAGAGGTGGTACCTCTGGAGTCTGGGGAAACTTTTTCTGTCATCTTGATATGATTTTGCTGGGGACCTGAAAATATTTGTATTACATTTGCATTGTGGCTTTACGTCCTTTCTTTGATTGCCCTGGACCAGTTAGGAGTCACAGAGCAGGTGATGTTAATTTGACACTGTGTATGTTACATTGCAGGATGATGCAAAGCAAGCCAATAATGACATTCCACTAGGTAAGTAATTTTATTTTATAAAAAATCAGTCACTTCCCCCACTCCTCAACATTCCCTCCAGATCTTTCCAGCTTAACAAAAATAAACTGTCTTTTGGTGTGCAAAAGCAAAATCCTCTCAGTGCTGTTTAGAAGGCCAAAAAATGGTGGTACAGCCACTTTAGAGTGTTGTGTAGTGTACGTGTGCAAGCTCTTGACGATCTTGTGGCATGGGCCAGTCTCTACAGTAGATGAGTGGATGGTTATTTGGAAGAAGTTAAGCTGCAGGGACGCCTGGGTGGCTCAGTGGTTGGGCGCCTGCCTTTGGCTCAGGTCATGATGCCCGGATCTGGGATCGAGTCCCGCATTGGGCTCCATGTGAGGAGCCTGCTTCTCCCTCTGCCTGTGTCTCTGCCTCTCTCTGTGTCTTTCATGAATAAATAAATAAAATCTTAAAAAAAAGAAATTGGATATGAGGACTGGCTTGAGAAATGGCAAAGAAAGGGCAGACTTGGTGGCTGGGGAACAGGAGGGTGGGACTTCTCCCTGTAAACTGTTTGCATAACTTTAGAATTGTGTGCAATACAAGGCAAGGCCTGACAGGCAGAGCCTGGGAAACAACAAGCCTTTTTTAGAATCAGAGAGTTTGTGACATCCACAGACAGTGAAAAGAGTAATAGCCATAGGTGCCGGCTCCTTGTGGCTCTTGTTCAGGGTGACACAGAAACAAAGAGGCTAGTTAACTGAGACACAAAGAAGAGGCCACTCTGTGGCCTAGGAGCTGGTGCCTTGCTGCAACTAGCAGTTTGGTCGCCGTCAGCTATGCCTTGAGGAGTACATGTGGCTGGAGGTGGCAAGAAAGCCCGTCTCATCAGAACCAAAGGCAAAAAGATTGTCTCCTGACAGCCTCCAGGGAGATAGGTGGGAACCAGCCATGTTGCAGCTCCTCACCTGCCCCAGGTGCTCTTGTGTTGGGGGGCCTCACAGACCTTTTTGAAAGACAGACCCTGCCCTGGCAGCCTCTGTGGATACAGGCAAGGTTGCCGACACGGTGCTGGAACTGTCCCCCCACAGTACCATGCATTCCTCACCTTTGCAGAGAAATGAATTGATTTGATTTTTCAAGAGGAAGGAGGTCTCTAGGGGCACCTGGGTGGCTCAGTCAGTTAAGTGTCCAGCTCTTGATCTCAGTTCAGGTCTCGAGCTCAGGGTTGTGAATTCAAGCCCCACATTGGGCTCTGTGCTACGCATGGAGCTTACATTAAAAAAAAGGAGTAGGGGATGCCTGGGTGGCTCAGTGGTTTAGCGCCTGCCTTTGGCCTGGGGCGTGGTCCTGGAGTCCCACATCCGGCTCCCTGCATGGAGCTTGCTTCTCCCTCTGCCTGTGTCTCTGCCTCTCTCTCTCTTTCTCTGTGTCTCTCATGAATGAATAAATAGAATCTTTAAGAAAAAATATAGACGGGTGCCTGGGTGGCTCAGTCGGTTAAGCATCTGCCTTCAGCTCAGGTCATGATCCCAGGGTCCTGGGATGGAGCCCTCCATCGGGCTTCTTGCTCAGCTGGAAGTCTGCTTCTTCTTCTCCCCTCTGCCTCTCCTGCTGCTTGTGCTCTCTCTGTCTCTCAAATGAATAAATAAAATCTTTTTAAAAACAGAACAAAGTCTCAGAAGCAGTCCTGAGATGGGCCACCACTGCCCATCAAGGCCTGCTCTCCACTGCCTTGGGGCCAGTTCTTTGCCACCCATACCTCTTGCAGCTCCATCCAGTCTTCTGAAATCTTCCCACTACCATCTTCCCCACTTTCCTCAGACACTGTGAGTCTGCTTTCCACGAATTACAAAAACAGAAGGAAGGAACCTCATTTTACATTTTACAGACAAACAAACCTGAGGCCCAGAGAAGCAGAGGGACTTTGCCAAGATCATAGTGATAGAAGCAAGGTTCCCAGCTCCAGTTCAAGTACACTTTCATCCAGCAGATGTTTCTACACGCTGACGGGGCACTGGACCACACACTGAATATCTGTCCCCTTGCAGCTTACAGTCTGTGGGGATCCCACATCCACCACATTTTGAAATAAACAACAGTAAACTAAGTTTGTCCCTTAGTTTGAGCTTTTGAGTCTTTGCTTTAAAACAAACAAATGGTGGGGCACCTGGGTGGCTCAGTGGTTAAGCATCTGCCTTTGGCTCAGGTCAGGATCCCAGGGTCCTGGGATCGAGTCCCACATCAGGTTCCCCACAGGGAGCCTGCTTCTCCCTCTGCCTATGTGTCTGCCTCTCTCCGTCTCATGAATAAAAAAATCTTAAGAGGGGCAGCGCCGGTGGCGCAGCGGTTTAGCGCTGCCTGCAGCTCCGGGCGTGATCCTGGAGACCCGGGATCGAGTCCCACATCAGGCTCCCTGCATGGAGCCTGCTCCTCCCTCTGCCTGTGTCTCTGCCTCTCTCTAGCTGTGTCTCTATGAATAAATAAATAAAATCTTAAAAAAAAAAATCTTAAGGAAAAAAAAAAAGGCAAAAAGCTTGGGGCAGCTGGATCTAGTGAGATGGACTGGACCAGAAGCAGACAACCCAGGTCATGATTTTACAGCCTCTACTGTGATCCTGGGAAGGACACTTACTCTTGATTTTAGTTTTGACATCTGTGAATAATCTCTGACTTTACTGCTCTGAATGTTACATTAGTATATGTAAAAGCCATTGAAAGAGGGGTGTAATGGGGATAGTGATGTTGATAATAAATTAACAGTTTGTGCATTTTGCCATGGAATAATCTTTTTCTTTTTGGTGTGTGTTCTGTTTTTATAGATCGTTTGACGATATCTTATTGTCGGAGTAGCGGTCCTGGGGGCCAGAATGTTAACAAAGGTACAAGGCACCTTGTTTTCTTTCATTTTAAAACTTGGCTGGGAGATGTACTTGAGTTCAGTGCTTACATTCATATGGAATAAAGGGATTTTTTTTAGCAGAAGCTCAAATACCACCAGTTTATAATAATCCTCTTTATTCTTTTGAATGTGGTCTGATCCTTAGACTCTCAGCTGTGGGTTGCTAGGACCAGGGTTGGCTTGTGGGCCTAAACAAAGGGAAATCACAGTGTGAGTTGGCAGCCAGCTCAGAGAACAGGTTTCCTTCCTTCTCATGGAACCCATCCCCCCATTCTTTTCAGACCCACTAAACTGTAAGAGAAGCACTGAGCATTTAGTTCCTGGAAGTTACTTTTTGTCCAGAAGTGCCTCGCTACGTTTGCAGGCTCATTCCATCACCAACTTTGCATTCCCAAGTTGACACAGGAAACGTCCTTGGCTGGATGTCTTGTCTCCCTGTTTCAGGATCATCACCAGCCACAGGGTGCAGAGCCTACTTGAGAGTCTCAGTGACCCGTGCTCTCTCGTCCCTTTATTCACAGTGAATTCCAAGGCTGAAGTCAGGTTCCATTTGGCAACTGCCGAGTGGATCGCAGAGCCCGTGCGGCAGAAGATAGCCATCACGGTAACCACGGACTCCTTTTTCTGTAATCCCTCAGTTGCATTTAAACCTTTACTCTGTGGAACTCAGGTTTGCCTTTGTTCTCTGCAGCATAGAAATAAGATCAACAAGTCAGGAGAGTTGATACTCACCTCTGAATGCAGCCGCTACCAGTTCCGAAATCTGGCAGATTGTCTTCAGAAAATTCGAGACATGATTGCTAAGGCCAGCCAGACAGCTAAGGAGCCATCCAAAGAAGATGCTTTATTACATAGGCTCAGGTGCCAGAAAGTGCCCCAAGCTCCTCTCAGCTGATTCTTGGGGGGGTTGAGGGGTCGCTGCACAGAGGAGACAGGAGGTAGGGGGAGGGCACGACTTCCCAGCAGAAGGTGGGGAAGCTCTGGGAGTGAGAGAGGCCTCCTAACCGAGTGGGGCCCCCACAGTGCTGATCTGCTGCTCTGCTTCCCACCCAGCTGCTAGCAACTGTCATCACTTTGAAAAGCATCGATGGGGCATCTGGGCCTAATTGCAGTCTTTTTGTTTTCAGGATAGAAAACATGAATCGGGAGAGGCTGAGAAAAAAGCGAATAAATTCTGCCATAAAAACAGGCAGGAGGGTGGACATGGACTGAAGTCCCCTCCAGAGTCACTCGGCCCTCTCTGGGGGTCCAGGCTGCAGCAGCCCAGAGCCTGACACCGGCAGAAGACCCTGAGAATGTTCATTTGGAAAGGGGGATGCAGGCCTGAGTTGCAAAGGTCTTCATAGGCAATCACGTGTTATCGAACCTTAATTATCCATTTCATGTATTAGCTGCAGTAAAATTGCAATAAATGCGATAGGCTTCACCTCATGCAGAATGCTTCAGAACAGAATTCCAACCTTTTCTGTCCATTGAAATCTGCCTCACAATTGTGGAGCGCAGTGGTCAGCGGGGGGCGGGGGGGGTGACAACAATGAGCTGCGGTGTCTGCACTCAGGGAACATACCTGGGGTGGGAGGGCTGAGACAGGTTAGCAGACCTCTGAGGCTGAGGGGGCTTGAAAAGGGAATAGAATCTTAGTAGAGGTGGGGAGGGACATGCCAGTTGGAAGGAACAGCATGAATATGGGAAAAGAAAAGGCTGGGGTGGAGAACCCAAGGAAGCTATCTGAATGATGGATTTGAGCCAGGGGGTTGTGGGAGGTGAGTCTCGAAAGGGAGACAGAAGCTCTGTGGAGACTCAAATTTAAGTTCAAGAGTTTAGATTTTAAAAAATGTAGGTGACAGGGAGGGGCGCCTGGGTGGCTCAGTCAGTTAAGCATCCAACTCTTCGTTTTGGCTCAGATCAGGATCTCAGGGTCATGCACTCAGCAGTGAGTCTGCTGGTGCCTCCTCCTGCTTGAGCACACATGTGCATGCTCCTGTGCACGTTCTCTCTCTCTCTCTCTTTCCCTCTCCCTCAAATAAATAAAATCTTTTAAAAAAGAAATGTAGGTGAAGGGGAACTGCTGAGATTCTCAAGTGGGAAGGAGTACCACGTGTTAGGTACTGTCACATGCTGTGGGGTTTTAGAGGCAAGAAAAAAACGAGTTGGAACTGAAAATAGGTTTTTGCAATCCTCTGGGTATGGGAAGCACCCAGGCCAGCATAACTATAGCAGCTCACTCTGGTGTGTATTAATTTATTAGAATGTTCTCTATAATTTTGACCTAGTTCACTCGTTCAGCAGATACTCCGTTGTGATGCTCTAAATGCCAGACAATTAGCTGTAGTAGTATATACACTTGATGTGAGCAGGGCCCTCATCATTCATGTGAGTGTAAACAAAGGGTTAAAAACTTACTGATAAATGACTAGCAAGAGTCCCCTCAATAGACTCAGGGCCCAGGAGGGGATGAAGCTCATACGCAAGACAGTGCAACGTTGATTTGTTTATTCGTTAACAAATAGTGAAAGCCAGGCACTGGTGAAGTCCCAGGGACTCAGCAATGAACAAAAGGAGTCCTTTCTGAGGCACCTGAGTGGCTCAGTCAGTTAAGCATCTGCCTTCAGGTCATGATCCTGGGGTCCTGGGATCGAGCTGCGCATCGGGCTCCCTGCTCAGCAGAGTCTGTTTCTCCATCTCTCTCTGCTGTTCCCCCTGCTTGTGCTCTCTGGCTCACTCTCTCTATCAAATAATTTTTTTTTTTTTTTCAAAAGCTCTTTCTTCCAGACAATTTACATTCGGTCAGGTGATGATAAAAGCTGAGAAGAAAAATGGATTCCTGTTATGGTAACAACCTAAAACGTGGTAAATAATTTGTCTGAATAGGCTCTGGGAACCAGAGAAGCAACTAGTTCCAGCTTGAGGGTCAGAGAAAATAAACTTGCTGGAGATGGGGAGGAAGGACGGGAGGGGCCAGTCATGCAAACAAGGTAAGAGCTTAAAATGTGACCCCTGGGACATTTATACTACCTCTGCAGAGGCTGTCGGGAAGGTGTCTGTGAAGGGAGATGAGCATAGGCTGGCGGACTGACCCATGTAGGAGGCAGGGACCCATCCTTGGAACTAGGGCAGTGGCAACAAGAAAGGAGAGCCACTAGCAGGTGCAAAAGGGTGATGGAGACAGAAGATGGCTCCAGGTGGAGCATGGAGCAGGTGTGTGTCACACGGGTGATGTGTATGGAGATGGGAGGCACAAAGGGTGCAGCCTCGGGAGGATGCTGGGATGGAGGATGGGGGATGAGAATGGCTTCGCCTGTGAGGAGCTGACTCGTGCGGCCCGAGGAGGAAGGCTCTGAGGTGATGCCCAGGAGAGAGGGTGGAGGCCTGGGGCCGCGAGTGAGGGTGCGGTTGGAGGATGCAGGATGGAGCGCAGAAGCAGTGTTGGGGATGGTAAGAGCCATGGAGGATGAGCAGCGCAGAACCTGGGGACATGCTGGGTTAGATGGTGGCAGCAGGGGGACCAGGAAAAGCATCCCTGTGGGCTGACCCTGGAGCACAGTGCTGGACCCGAGGGGCCCCCAGAAAACACTGGTGACACAGGAAGGGACCTGGAAAGGCATTCGGGACACACTGGAGGGGATGAAAGGATAACAGGCTGGGGGACAGGGAGTAGAGCACAGGGATAGGATCCATCCTTCAAAAGGGCGGGCGGCTGGGCTGCCTGGCTGACTCGGGTAGAGCATGTGACTCTCGGGTCCTCAGTCCGAGCCCCACTTCGGCAGTGGAGCCTACTAATAAAACAATTGTTTTTAAAAAGGTAGAGGACCGCAGAATGGACACAGGTGACTGCCCCAGCCAATGGCTCCGTGGGGTCCTAGTTGAAAGCAACGCAGAACTGCTTGCCGGTGAGGAAAGGATTTAGCGGGAGGAGGGGGGGGCTGAGCGGAGGCGGCACGAGGAGCCTCCTGGAGGGACTTTGGTTCAGGTAAAGGGGCGCAGGTCAAGGCAGGGCACTGGAGCCAGGTGGGCCCAACCCCCCCTCTTGCTGAGCTTAGGGGAGGAAGAGGTGAGTTTCTGCAGACTTTCCACATGTCGGAGAGAGAAGAACAAACAAGAAGGTGTCCACACCCCCTGTGCCCTGGGTGCTTGGAGACGGGAGAGGCAGGTTCTGGACGCAGGCACGACGGGGACAAACAGCTGCCTCGGCCGAAGCTTCTGCGGGAAGCGCGGGGAGCTTGAGGGGACCCTAACCCTAAACGGGGGTGCCGTTTGCACATGAGCTCGCTCTTTCCTCGTGTTACGTTTTGTAAACTGTCCTGAAGGAACGGCGTATTGGGGCGAAGGATCGATGTGGCTCCACATAGATTTGTTTTAGATCTGATGCGTGTCTGTGACCGGAAAGATTTGTCCCTCCGGGTCCGTGCACTGCCTCGCGATGCTGAAGATCCTATGCTCCGGCTCCCCGCCTGCACTGGTGGCCCTCACGCTCCTGGAGCCCGTCGGTCCTGCACAGGGGACACCGCGGCTGGGGCTCCCGGGGCTCCCGGGGCTTCCGCTGCTGACGCCCCGGCGCGGGCGGCCGAGACTAGAGGCCCGGAAGGCGCCACCTCGACCCGCAGGCCCCAGTGGCCTAATGGATAAGGCACTGGCCTCCTAAGCCAGGGATTGTGGGTTCGAGTCCCACCTGGGGTAAGGGCGTCTTTTTGGCGCCGAGCCTCGGCCGCGTTGAAGAGCCCGAAGATGACCGCTCACAACTTTTGCGGGTTCCGCAGGCCGAGACCTCGGAGGCCGGACTCGCCCCGGAGGCTTAAAGGAGCTGCGTGTCCCCAGGGACCGCGGGGACACCTGGGCTAGAGCGGGGAGAGCAGACCGTGCTGACCCCACGGCCCCCGGCACCAAAAGTTCCCGCGGGGAGAAGCCGCCCGCGCCACCCCAGGTGGGACTCGAACCCACAATCCCTGGCTTAGGAGGCCAGTGCCTTATCCATTAGGCCACTGGGGCGCGACAACACGCGGCGTCCACGTGGTCGGTGGTAACGCGCAGCCGCACGCGCGCGGCGCTCCCGCGGGGCTGGACCGCGCCCCCGGACCCGAGCGGCCGCCGGAGGCCGAGGCTCGGCGACGAAGCCGCGTCCCGCGGGGACCACGCGGTGCTGGCGGCGCGCAGGTGCACGGAGAGGAGCGCGCTTCCCGGAAGGCGAGTGCCGAGCGGCCTCGGGGACCCGGCAGGGGACGAGGAGGGAAGCAGAACGAACCGCAGACGAGGCCGCCGGGCCGGGCTGCCGTGGCCGCGTCACCGAAGGGCAGGCGCCCCGCACCCAAAAGGAAGCCGACCACGAAGGGACTCGAACCCTCAATCTTCTGATCCGAAGTCAGACGCCTTATCCGTTAGGCCACGCGGCCGCGACGCCCTGGGGGCCGCCGTGCGCGGGCCAGGTGCAGCCCCCTCGGCGGTGGCGGCGCGGGCGGCGCGGGCGGCGCGGGCGGGACCTCAGGCTGCGTCGCAGGCGCGGCGGGGCCGGAGCCCGGTGCGGCTCCCGCGGCAGCGTCAGTGCTAGTGCAGCCCCAGGTCACTGAATAGGTGTCCCGGCAGCAAAGCTTGCGTGAGGGGACCGCGTGGCCTAATGGATAAGGCGTCTGACTTCGGATCAGAAGATTGAGGGTTCGAGTCCCTTCGTGGTCGAAATGTTTTAATCCTGAAGAGAAAGACATAAGAAAAATAATCTTGAAGAGAGACCAGCACAACCTCTACTGCGGCTGAATCCCTGGCTCTACCCTAGTTTTAGACACAGTCGGGCCTCCGTACCCCTTCCTGACCGCAGGCCCCCTCACCTGAAGCGGATTGTGACGGCTCCCGTCCAATCCAATTTTGCACCTGGGAGCTCCCGGACCTGACGTCATTACGCCGCCACTGGGCATCACAGTTTAAGAGACATGTGATCGGGCGCCGCTTGCGTGAAGCCCCAGTGGCCTAATGGATAAGGCACTGGCCTCCTAAGCCAGGGATTGTGGGTTCGAGTCCCATCTGGGGTGAGGTGGTCTGGTTGTGGGAGTGGCTTTTTCAAATTACCTGTAGTAAAGTAAAACTTAAATACCACACGGCGAAATCAAATCCTCTTTCTCGTTTTCTCTCTTTATTTTTTTTTTTTTTAAGCGCGTGGATGTCTCGGTTGTCGGTAATTTGCCTTTTCTTTTTGATCTAGCTCGACCGCACTTTGAAAGATAAACCCATGGGAGGGCAAACGCGGCCCCACGCGGTATGTACGCAAACACACCTCGTGAAAGTGTTCTGCAGGATGAGACCCACGCATGAGTGAGGCGCGCGTATTCGGTGTGAGTCCATCACTATCAAGTTAAAAGCGGTGCAGGTGGCAGCCCCCTGCCCCTCAAGCCCCGGAGGACAGGGGCAGGCGGAGCGCGGGTGCTGCCCCCCGCCGCCCTGGGCTCCCTGTGCGCTCGGTCCCATGCAAACGGCAGCCACCGCCCATGGCCCGGCTAGGACGAGGAGAGGGGTGCAGGGCAGCACGGATGTGCACGCGCAGTGGACACCAGCCTCCGGTATCAGCCCAGGCCCGCAGGAGGAAGGTGGCACGGCAGTGTTTCCAAAGGGACTGCCAGAGAGAGGGATCTTGTTTGTTTTTTTTTAATTAATTCTTATTGGTGTTCAATTTACCAACATACAGAAGAACACCCAGTGCTCATCCCATCAAGTGTCCACCTCAGTGCCCGTCACCCATTCACCCCCACCCCCCGCCCTCCTCCCCTTCCACCACCCCTAGTTCGTTTCCCCGAGTTAGGAGTCTTTATGTTCTGTCTCCCTTCCTGATATTTCCCAACATTTCTTCTCCCTTCCTTTATATTCCCTTTCACTATTATTTATATTCCCCAAATGAATGAGACCATACACTGTTTGTCCTTCTCCGATTGACTTATTTCACTCAGCATAATACCCTCCAGTTCCATCCACGTTGAAGCAAATGGTGGGTATTCGTCGTTCCTAATGGCTGAGTAATATTCCACTGTATACACAAACCACATCTTCTTTATCCATTCATCTTTCGATGGACACCAAGGCTCCTTCCACAGTTTGGCTATTGTGGCCATTGCTGCTAGAAACATCGGGGTGCAGGTGTCCCGACGTTTCATTGCATCTGAATCTTTGGGATAAATCCCCAACAGTGCAATTGCTGGGTCATAGGGCAGGTCTATTTTTAACTCTTTGAGGAACCTCCACACAGTTTTCCAGAGTGGCTGCACCAGTTCACATTCCCACCAACAGTGCAGGAGGGTTCCCTTTTCTCCGCATCCTCTCCAACATTTGTGGTTTCCTGCCTTGTTAATTTTCCCCATTCTCACTGGGGTGAGGTGGTATCTCATTGTGGTTTTGATTTGTATTTCCCTGATGGCAAGTGATGCAGAGCATTTTCTCATGTGCTTGTTGGCCATGTCCATGCAGAGAGAGGGATCTTGTTTACAATTTACACTTTCATATGTTTATAATCCTTTTGCAAAATGCTTAATTGAGAAAAATATATTATTTTGGGTAGATTTTTTTTTTTTTTTTTTTTTTTTTTTTTTGCCACTTTGGAGCACACAGCTCCAGGGGAGTTGTGTGGTTGGGCTTTCCAGGCTGACCGTCTCAAACGCGTGCCCCTCGGAGATTCTATGTCTACTCTGGGGGAGGATGAACTGTTCATCACTTTCCTAAGTCTTTATCCCCAAAAGTTTAAAAACCACTGTGTCTGGGGCACTTGGGTGGCTCAGCAGTTGAGCGTCTGCCTTGGGCTCAGGGCGTAACCCCAGGGTCCCAGAATCGAGTTCAGCATCGGGCTCCCTGCATGGAGTCTGCTTCAACCTCTCTGCCTGTGTCTCTGCCTGTGTCTCTCATGAATAAATAAAATCTTTAAAAAAAAAAAAAACAAAACACTGTGTCCTTGTACTTTTTGTAAAAGAAACAACCCAAACTAGAAGTACAGAATTCTCCTCTCCCTTCTCCAGCATCATCCAGAGTTGTTCCTGCTCTCTCTACTCCAGACCAGACATCAAGTTTTATGGATGCTAAGGCCACGTCTGGCTCCCAAGTCCTGCCATGTGGCTGCAGCATCATGGCCCTGGCCTGTCCCACTGGAGCTTCTGCGGGTTTCCCGCTTCAGATATTCTAAAACCATCCGCTGGTTTAGTGAGCTCGGCAGGCAGGCGGTAAAAGAAGCAAATTGATGAATAGGATGATTTCAAAATAAAGAGGGTGATGGGGAGCCACTGGCTGAGTACTCCGAGGAGGCCTGGCAATCCTGTCACCTTCAGAGGACTTCCTTAATGTTCTGACCCATTCGCCAGCTACCTCAGAGGGTTGTTGTGAGGAGTAAATACAATGATGTTCACATCAAGGGAGTAGAACAATGCCTGGAACACAGTATGTGCTCGATAAGCCCATCATATTTGCTAAGACTAGTTTGCCCCATTATTCAAGGTTTATATGTGATATTATCCTAGCCAGATGTGAATGCCTGAAGGCTCAAATTTCATCTTTTCTTTTCCGTCATTCATTATAAATGCTTATTAAGATTCTTCTGGATGAAAAAAAAAATTCTTCTGGATGCTGAGCAGTGCTAAACCCTGGGGAATATAAATATGACTAAGATATGCTGGCACTCAACAAAGAATCTTCCAGAACCCTCTAGATCTTTCTAATCCTTTAGGATTGATTGCATTACTTTTGTCTTCCAAGCATTCTGCATTTACTTGATTTCTCAATGAAATTCATGAGAACAAGGAGTTTCCAAGTGCCTGCATTTTTGTATTGTGTTGTGTTATTGTAATTTATACTTTGTCTATTGTTGGTTTTATGTAACATTTGTTCTGGGATCAGTTGATGTGTCCTTTTTTGTTTTTTGTTTTTGTTTGTTTTTTTTTTTTTTTTTTGAAGCTTTCTTTATAGCCTAACATTATCAGTTCCTAGTATTCTGTTTATATGACACAGAATTTACTATATAACCTATTAAGTGAGCCTTTTTATTATAGTTTGCTATAATCTCAGTTTTGCAAATGCCAAAAATGAGTTAAAATCTTTGCAACTATTGTTTCTAGCATTTTTAAACTTTTTTGCTTTATGTATTTTGATGCTTTATATATTTTTTTTTTTCAGCACATCAAGGTTCCAATAATTTTTTCATGTTGGTTATTCCCTTTATTAAGAATTATATTTGACCCATTTCATGTTTTTGTCTTGAATTCTACTTTGCTAGATAGTGACTCTACATTGTTGCCCATCCTTTAAAAATGTGTTACAAAAATTTTCAAACATACACAAAAACAGAAAATAGTGAATGAACCAACCTAGATTTACCAGCAGGATTTTTTCACATTTGCTCCATTAATCCCTTTATCCTTTTTTTCTGACATTTTATTTTTTTTAAGATTTTATTTGACAGCGAGAGAGCACAAGCAGGTGAAGCAGTAGGAGAGGGAGAGGCAGACTCCTCGCTGAGTGGAGAGCCAGAGCAGGGGAGGATGGGGCTCATCCCAGGACTCTCGGATCATGACCTTGTGGTGAAGGCAGACACAACCGACTGAGCCAGCCACCCAGGTGCCCCTTCTGAAGTTCTTTTTTTTTTTGAAGTTTTTAAAGTAATCCCAGACATCGTATCATTTCACCACAGAATACAATCACATACTTCAGTATTCATCTCTTAATTATCTTTTTACAGTTGATTGCTGCAAATCAGAATCCAATTAAAGTCACACACAAGATTTGGATGTTGGGTCTTTTCAGCCTCTTTTAACCTAAAGCTGTCCCTGATTTCCCCTCTTACCTTACCCTGCACCACTGACTTGTTAAAAAACAAAGGTCAAATGTCCCATATTTTGAATTTATCTTTACTTCATAGTGTCATTTAACTTGTTCTTCTATCCCAGGTATTTCCTCTAAATTGGAAGTTAGTTTCAATGCCTCAAAGTCAGGTTCAACTTTCTGACAAAAACAAAAACAAAAAACAAGAAACAAAACAAAAACAAAAACAAAAACAAAAACAAAACCACCTTCCAAACAGTGCTGTGTTTAATTTAGTGTATCAGAAGGTACAGGAGATAGGCTTGGCATCAGGAACGGAGAGCCTGCTCACGGTCAAGTTCCTCAACCTTTCATGTAATGGTTTCACCCATTGAGGAGCTTGGCCTAAAAAAAACTATTTCATTAGGAATTACAAAATAGTGACTTTTCTGATGTTACTTTTTTCCACATTTATTGGCTTGAATACTTTGTGAAGAACTTTAATTATGTCTATTAGTTGAAATAGTTTATTTTTTAAATATTTTGAGAGAGCAAATAAATAAATAAATAGATTTTGAGAGAGCAAGCAAGTGAGCACACAAGCAGGAGTGGCCGGCAGAGGGAGAGGGAGAAGCAGGATCCCCACTGAGGAAGGAGCCCAATGAGGGGCAGAACTCTGGAATCATGACCTTAACCGAAGGCAGGTGCTTAACCAACTGAGCCACCCAGGTGCCTGAAATAGTTTTTTTTTTTTTCTTAAGATTTTTATTTATTTATTCATGAAAGACAGACAGAGAGAGAGAGAGAGGCAGAGAGAAGCAGGCTCCATGCAGGGAGCCTGATGTGGGACTCAATCACAGGACCCCGGGATCACGCCCTGGGCTGAAGGTAGGCGCTCAACCGCTGAGCCACCTAGGCGTCCCAATACAGTAGTTCAAAAAGGCAGGATAAATGCATATTTTTTTTCCTTCAGTGCATTTTTTGAATGAACTGGAACCCTTGATACCTTTTTTTAAGGATGGACAGCTTGTGATTGGATTTTGGGTTGACTCAATGCCTTCTAATAGGGAGTCTTTACTAATTCATAATTATCTTAAGTATGTTTGGTCCTGTATTTATGCTACTTTGCTGATTTCTATCTTTAACTCTTGGTATATAGGATGCATTTTTCTCTAGTAATTTTATAAGCAAGTCCCATTTTACTAGTGATTTTTAATATCTTAAGTTATCTCTACACCCAACATGGGGCTTGAACTCACAACCCTGAGATCAAGAGTCACACACTCCACTAATGGAGCCAGGCAGGCATCCCACTAGTAATTATTTTCAACATAAAATCAATGCATGCTCAATGCAAAAATTTCAAACAACCCAGGAGACTATGCAATTTAAAAGTGTCCCAATTCTACCCAAATGTCCTGGATAGACAGCATGTTCAGTTGTTCACTGGTATCTCTTCCATTAAGTCTTCCAAAGGGTCTCCCTCCAATGCTAGGGACTCTTGTTATCAAACTTCCCAGGGACGGCTGTTGGGTCCTTCCTTGAATGGGAGTTCTAACCACACTCCAAAAGCAAACTGAATGTTTTATTAGATTCCTCATGTTTCACTTGTCTGAATCCTTCATTCAGAGAGATGGCTCAGTGCCAATTAATTCACAGTGGAGAGGGAATGTGTGCTATTCATTTCTGTTTTGTGCATTAAAGGCACACCTGCATCAGACTGTTGTAACTAAAGCACCTCTCCATGGAACACATCTTGGCCCTCAACCACATTTTACCTTTAGCATAGTGCCTGCCCGTATGATCAGGGGTGATGGGGCCCAGGCTCTCCTCTGCTTATGTCCCTTAAGACCACACGGCTTTCTAGGCGCTATCAGCCATCATTGCTCTTCTCCATTAATCCATCTGCCATCTTTGTTAGCAATGTCAAAAGACTGTTGGGTCTGTGCATGCTGCCCTTCCTCTTGCAGGTTTTTCCTACAGGATGTAGGCCTTATCAGGTCAGATGCCTCTGCTCAGAACTCCTGCTTACTTAGAACCTTCCCGGGTTACCACATTTAATTTTCATTATGATCCTGAGGTTTGTGAATGAGAAAAAGCAAGTCCTAAAACAGTAAACAAGTAGTCTAAAACAAGCAATTAAATGCTCAAAAAGACTAATGACGTAGTATGGCTAATTAACAAATTTAAAAATTTTTTAAATGCTAAGAGTAAAGTGGGAGGCAGACCAGATCCTCTGACTTCAAGGGCAATAGAATGCTTTCTACCATCTCACCTTACTTTGTCTTTTTTTTTTTTAAAGTCATCTTTACACCAAACGTGGGCCTCAAACTCATCACCCCAAGACCAGGAGTCACTGTGCTCTACCAACTGAGCCAGCCAGATCAATAATATGAACATTTTTAAACAAAATGATGATATTGAAATAATTTTCAATGTTCGAATACAAAACTGTAATGTTTTAACTCTGCAACAAAATGTCCTTTCATACCACATTTATGCTGAGGAACTGAAGCACAGAAAAGGAGATCCCTGCTTGCTACTCACCCTGCTGTTACATCTGCAAGTTGGACCATCTGTCTGTCCTTGTGTTGTGACTTACTTAGAGATAAGTACAAGGAAGCAGTGCTTAGAAACCAGTGGTTTGAAAGCAAAGAGGAAGCTCAAGAGAGTAGAGGATTCCTTTTTAACATAGTTCAGTGAAATGCACTGTCATCAGCCCTATTGTTGTTTGTTAGGATATAAGCAGCCCTGAGGGCTAACTGGCTCCTACATACCCTAACCATTAGGTAACTACACCAGCACATACCTGTAGGCTCATCTTTCCATTTTAACAAAAAGTCCACTTCTAGTGAGGGCATCTCAGAATTGTAATTATCTCAACTGCAAAAGAGCCTCGAGACACACAACACCGTATCATTATTTTTAATGTCCAATGTTTATCATATGAGGGCCGGGGCTGCTTTCTCCTCAACTCAAGTTTATAAATTTTCAATTGGCTTGTGAGGCCAATAGGGATACTTCTTCTTGTCTAATTTGGTTTCTGGGAAGACTTCATTCAGGTCCTCAATAGTCATCTGATCAAATGGAATTATGTTCTTCATCTTCTCCAGCTGGAAAGAAGGGAATTGTGTCAAGGTAAAATAGGGCCACAGAAATGCAAAAAAAGAATCTGAGGTAGGTTACTGCTGCTAGGTGAAAGATGGATGGCCATGAAAGAGAGAAATCATATTACATGCAAAGGCCAAGGCTGATCCTTACCTCTTTTTCATATTCTTCAATCCTGACCTTTGAGAGGGACAAAAACTCAGCACAGCTTTTCACCTTGAAGAGAAGGGAGATACTGTTTTGAAACCAAATTGTACTGTCCTGACTCTGAGGCTCCCAAGACAAAAGTCGCAGAGCCCCACACTCTTGCTTTCCCACTCTGTATGCAGAATATGTGGCTGCCCTGACTCCAGGGGGAATGCTGGCTTTGGGAAGCAAACTACAGCTTTTCCTAAATGCATGAAGAAGCCCATACAGGAGAACCAGCTTACTCTAGCATGACTAAGGATCATCAGCAAGTTATTCACCTAGGCAACCTACAGAGTGCCCCTGTTTCACAGACTAAATGTCAGGACAAGCCGCCTAATCACCTAGCCAGATTTCTCTTTTGGTGGAGCCACCTGGGTTCCCACATTTGACTTGGCTTTCTCTCTCTCTTTTTTTTTAAGATTTTATTTATTTATTCACGAGAGACACACACACAGAGAGAGAGAGAGAGGGAGGGAGAGGGAGAGAGGCAGAGACACAGGCAGAGGGAGAAGCAGGCTCCATGCAGGGAGCCCCACGTAGGACTCGATCCTGGGTCTCCAGGATCACACCCTGGGCTGAAGGCGGTGCTAAACAGTTGAGCCACCCGGGCTGCCCTCTTTTTTTTTTTTTTTCTTAAGACTTATTTATTCATGAGAGACACATAGAGGCAAAGACATAGGCAGAGGGAGAAGCAGGCTCCCTACAAGGAGCCCGATGTGGGACTTGATCCCAGGACCCCAGGATCATGACCTGAGCCAAAGGCAGATGCTCAACAACTGAGCCACCCAGACGCCCCCCACATTTGGTTTTCATACTTTCAAACAAATAGTTAGGTATTTGAATACTACCTTGGATAATTTCCCTACCCAATTCTAACTCCTTGTTTCTAACAGCTTTGTGGAAGTATAACTGGCAAACAATAAAATGCACATACTGCAAGAAGGCTACTTGAGAAGTCCTGATATATGTATCCACCTGTGAAACCATGACCACAATCAAGACAGTGAACGAATTTATCAGCCCCCTCCCTCCCAGTCCCAGGCAACTACTGAAGCACTGTCACCATAGAGTACTTGCATTTTCTACAGTTTATTTTACTGCTTTTATTTTTTTTATTTTATTTTTATTTATTTTTATTTTTTTATTTATTTTATTAATTAATTAATTTATTTTTTATTTATTTATTTTTTATTTTTTTTATTTTACTGCTTTTAATTCACTCTACCTTAACCTAACTTCCAGTGTAAGAAAACTTTAGAATAAATAGAGTCCAGACTACTTACATCTTCTTTTTCCTCAGCATCCACCTGGACAGTGTATTTATCCTCTGGCACAGGAACCTTCAGGGCATTAAACTACAAACACAGGGACAGTTGTTATTTTTTTAAAGATTTTACTTATTTATTCATGAGAGACACACAGAGAGAGGCAGAGATACAGGCAAAGGGAGAAGCAGGCTCCCCGATTCAGGATCGATCCCAGGACCCAGGGATCATGACCTGAGCCAAAGGCAGTAGCTCAACCAGTGAACCACCCAGGTGCCCCAGGGGCAGTCGTTATTAATACACTGGGGAATCCAAAGAAAGGGCTCAAAGCCACCAATCCTTATAAATAAAAACACATTCTCCATTCCAAGAGGAAACCAGTATGCATCTAGCTAGCATGCTGTAGTAGGAGTATTACCCTGAAAACAGGAACTCAACGTTCTGAGTCCTGTCACTAACTGGACAATTATTATGATGAGCTTCAGTTTCTTCATCTGAAAAGGACAGTTGGATTTTGATGACCTCAAAAATGGCCTCCTAGAACCTTGTACTCCTGAAGAAACTCTGACTTCTCTTTCAAATGAAACCCTAATGGACTGACTGGCAGAAGTAATGTTTATTTACCCCATGGTGATGACGACAGTCTTCTTAGAAAACTGCTTAGTCCTACAGCCCACAATGAACACTGTACCTGGCAGAGAGCAGTTGTTTGAAAAGCTCTGCCAAATGAATAAACAAATAAAATCTGGATACTGAGGTTTAACATGTAAATGTCAGAAGACGTTCAGTGGATGAGACATTAAGTCAAAAAAGAGCAGAAAAAGGAGGAAAATAGTGAAAGGGTAGAAAAGATGTTAGGGAGACAGGCGAGGGGCTAAAAAATAATTGAGAAGACCTGGGATGGAAACTTTTAACTCCACAGCCCTCTGGCTCCCTGATTAAGGCTATACTGGACTGTTTCTTTGGGTAAGAAACTTGTTGCATGAAGACATTGAATTCTCTGCACATATTTACCATATAAATCTACTACCTCCAGACTTTTGATCACACCCATCTTTCCTGAGCTTCCTTTGGGATCTGTTAACAGCACCCTTGTTTCCATGCTGTCATCCTGCATGTGTAATTACCTACTGTTTTGCTCCGCACCCACAAGCCACACTACAAGACCAGTGCATTGGCCACCTGAAGTCTCTCACCTTCTTCTCAAAGTCATCTACCAAGCCAGCCTTTGCCACATTGGCCTTGTAGTAAGCCCAGTCGATAGCAGGCGGTTTCTCAGGAAGAGTAGCCAACCTGCTCACATGGAAAAGCAGATGTTAATATTGTTCTATGAGCAAGAGAAAATTCACACAGTACTTTCCCTGTTATCCCTATGGCCTAGAGCTATCATCACACTTTTCTCTAGGAGGAAGATCATAGAATGTCAAAAAACTACTTTCACTTGGAAAAATGCATGCATTTTTTAAAAAGATTCATTTAT